>NC_043704.1:101021498-101135998 GCF_006229205.1 Suricata suricatta | reverse complement strand
GATAGAACGAGGTTCAGAGAATGTGTAAGATTTCCATAGGCAAAGAAAGAAAAGGGTGGACTTTGGGATAGAACAAGAGGGGTACACTATGTTTTCATGGCATGTCAAAATAAGGCCATCCAGGAAACCCAGCTGTCAGTTGTCCTGACATTGTCAGGAGGTAAGAAACAAATGGGAAATTGTGATTTTAGGCAGGATCAGGACAATAAAAAGAAGTGGAAAAAATCAAGAGACTTGTGGAAGATTCAAGAAATAGGACTTGTGGGTAATTGAGGCAATATGTGCTTCAGGAGAAGATGGTGCCTTTAGTCAAACTAGAGAACACTGAATGAAGAGCTGATTTGGAGAAATGATTATTTGTTCAGCTTTTAATGTGTTCAGTTTGTGATGTTGCTGAGATACTCATCTGGTTGGTTATTTAGTTTATTGAAGAGAAGGTAGGTTGGGATGTAATTGAATTCAGACTGAATTTTGCTACTGTCTGAATTTCAGAAAATCAACATGGATCTTTTTTTCTTATCTGTTAAGGAGCCTCTTCATGGGCTAGATGATACCTGAGGTCTATTTTATTTTCAGGTTTGCCTTTCTGCCCTTCTAAAATTTGTTCAATATAAAATAGACTGTTTCTTCTTTTTTTATTGTTACAAAATACATATATAAAATTTACCATTATAAGCACTTTTAGGTGTACAATTCAGCACCATTATTGCCCTCACAGTATTGTGCAACTATCATGACTATCTATTTCCATCCTTTTTCTTATCCCAAATAGATGCTCTGTACCTGTTAAATAACAACTAATCTTTACCCTTCCCCTCTCAGGTCTCATAGCCTCTATTATGCTTTCTGTCTCAATGAACGAGGCATATAGAACAGGCAAATTCATAGAAAATGCTTTTAAAAATTGAGTTGTTATTGCCATTTAGACACCAATTTCTGTACCATTTTGATTCTATGTATACATAATATGTAAGCACATACATATATGCTATCAGGAAAATTAGAACATATTATAAATGGTAAAAAGGTAATTTAGAATACTTTTTTATAGTGATTTAAATCTAAATATTATAATTTAGTTCTAATAACACTTTGTCATCTCAAATAATTGTATATATAAAAGATACATTTGGCTTTAATGTGTGTTAAGTCAGTGTTGTCTATATTTCTAGAGATGCATTATTTCTGTCTAGGTGAAGAATTTATCAGAACAATGTCTCTGAGAGAGTCCCTTTAGAATTGAAAGGATTCTAATCATGTTCTAGAAAAATAAGATATTGCAGGAGGACAAAAATGAAGGCTTGATAGAAATTCTTCTATAAAAGTATAATTCTTCAGTGGTCTGACTTCTGCCTTTGTCAGACAGTGAATAAATACAGCATACAAAAAGCATAACGTTAGTGGTTTATAGCTCAAGCATCAAAAATGTCTAACATGAGCCCAAAGCTCATGCCTTATACTCAGAAAATGAAAATGCCTTTGACATTGTCTGACATTGATCATTTTAACTAGGCTCATGAGTTTTTTTAAGATTCACTCACATAAATTTTTAAATCCACTAATTATTGATATAATCATATCCTGAATATGCTCTGAAATTAATCTGGCAATTTTCCATGTAATTATTTTGTGCAGACTGATCCTAAAATATACATATTTTTAAGATTTAATTTTGTATGTTGGTTATATATGGCTGACCTTACCATCTTGATATCCTTTTTGTCCCTGACTGTTTAGGAGCAGATGCTATTTACTCCTATTTGTGGTATCTTGGGAGTATGTATGTTGGGACATGGGGAGAGTGTTGTGGTATCAGCAAATGGGCACACTTTGAGTGCTTGCTTTCCAATAATTTACAGTTTAAATGAAGAGAAAATTAAATGTTAAACTGATAATATTCATAATATATGTAAGGGGTTCTAGAAAATGGTATACCAACATAAATAAGAATAACTTGGGTTATCTTCCTGAGGTGTATAAGCTTAACTCATAGGGATGATTTAGATACTGTTACCTTTCTGGGTTCTGTTTTGGAAGAAGATTATCTCTAGTCCTCCTTATTGTATTATCTTCTAATTCCCTCTGTCAAGAACAGATCAGTATTTACGTAGTCATTCCTTTGTCCAGCAGATATTTTCTGGACATTTCTCTAGGTCCTGGGATATAGTGACAAACAAGATAACAAATTTTCTGTTTGCAGGGAGATTACATCCCAATGAGAGATAATAAGCACATGAAATAAAATTTAATAATAAGCACTCCATGGTGGATTAAAATATTTGTTAGTGTATGACTATTTAGGATGGGTAGTCAGGCTGGGCTTCTTCAGTGAAGGTGAAGCACAAGCTGAGATCTAAGTGACTAAAATGAGCCAGCCATGTGGTTACCAAGGAGAAGGAAATTCCAGACAGAGAGACAAGCATGTGTATAAAGCCCTGACAGAGTTGAGGTAGAGACCAGAAAGGAAGTAAACATAGATGAGAACAGTGAGTCAATGAGGAAAGTGATGTCATCTGAGCTTGCAGAGAATAGTAAGGTACTAAATCATGTCTGATAAAACCTAATATCTCTAGTCAGGCATTTAAGATTCTCCCTAAATGGCCAGTCTTCTTTTGTGTTTGAACTTCCGCTATACTCCACTATTTTGCTCAGTATTATCAAACCTATGTCCTTTCGTTCTTTTTGTCTTTTGTTTTGATTTTTTTTCCCCAAAATTTTTATTTAAAGTCTAGTTAGTTAACACATAGTGTAATATTGGTTTCAGAGTAGAATTTAGGTGATTCATCACTTACATATCACACCCAGTTCTCAACACAAGTGCCCTCCTTAATGCCCATCACCCATTTAGCACATCCTTCACCCACCTCCCTCCATCAACCCTCAGGGGTTATTTTTTAAGTTTATTTATTTATCAAAATTCTGTTTTTTAAAGTTTATGTGTTTTTTAAATGTTTATTTATCTTTGAGATAGAGAGAAACAGAGCATGAATGGGGAAGGGGCAGAGAGAGAGAGGGAGATACACATGTGAAGCAGGCTCCAGTTTCTGAGCTGTCAGCACAGAGCCTGATGTGGGGCTCCAACTCACGAACTGTGAGATCATGACCTGAGCCTAAGTTGGACACTTAATCAACTGAGCCACCCAGGCACCCGTAAAGTTTACGTATTTTTAAGAGAGTAAGCAAAAGAGAGAAGATGTGTATGGGAGTGGGGGAGGGGAGGAGAGACATGGAGAAAGAGAATCCCAATTAGGCTCTCCACTGTCAGCACAGAGCCCAATGCGGGGCCTGATCTCAGGAACTGTGAGATCATAACCTGAGCTGAAACCAACAGTCAGATGCTTAATCAACTATGCCACCCAGATGCCCCAAAGTTTATTAATTAATTTATTTGGAAAGAGAGAGAGAATGCACACATGCATGAGTAGCGGAAGGGCATAGATAGAGAAAGAAAAAGAATCCCAAGCAGACTCCATGCTGTCATTACAGAACCTGATGCAGGGTTCAATTCCACAAACCTTGAGATCATGACCTAAAATTAAGAGCCAGATGCCTCACCGAATGAGCCACCTCGGTGCCCCTATTTTCTATAGCTAAGATGCTCTCATGGTTTGCTTCCCTTTTTCACCTTTTGCCTGTGTTAATCTATTTTATTTCTTACATTCCACATATAACTGAAATCATATGGTGGTTGTCTTTTTCTGGCTTATTCCACTTAGCATAATACACTCTAGCTCCATCTACATCATTGCAAATGGCAAGATCCTTCTTTTTGATGGCTGAATAATATTCCACTATATATATATATACATGTATATATGTATACACCACTTCTTTACCCATTCATCAGTCGATGGTCATTTTAAACTTGTGTCCTTTCAGTCTCTGTCATTTTATACTAGAATTCCATCCAACTTAGAATGCATTTCCCATTTGTGTACATACTCAAAGCCCATGTCTCTATGAGCAAGTAAACGTGTTATTTTAAACATAGAATCATGTGAAAAATATTTCAAAAGTTAATTTAAAAATTTACCATGTATAACATTTTGATGTAATGTCTAGGTTGGCTCAATTATAGGCCAGGTCATGATTTTACAGTTCATGGGTTCAAGCCCCACATCGGGCTCTGTGCTGACAGCAGCTCAAAGCTTGAAGGCTGCTTCAGATTCTGTGTCTCTACCTCTCTCTCTATCCCTCCCCTACTCACGTCCTGTCTCTCTCAATAAATAGACATTTAAAAAATTGCCTTTTCCTCATTAAAAATTAAATATATGTTCCTTGAAAGAAGTTTTGAAGCCACAGATACAAAAGAAAAGGAGAAAGAAAAATAAAATGTATTATTACCACCACCCAGAGATATTCATTGTCAACATTTTAATCTGTCTATATACCTATCATCTATGTATCAATCATCTTTCTCCTTCTACCTTTCTCCATTCATATCTAAATGTAAACAACCTTCTTCAACTTAATATCTATTGAACATTCCCATTCATTTTATATAGATGTTTTGTGCTATATAAGATACATATTTAATCAGTACTGTCAAGTTATATATTTGATTTTTTAAATTATTTGTTAAGGCAAACAATATCCCATAGAAAAAAAAGTTTTGCTATATTTTTGTTCAGTTATATGCTTATGTCTTCAAGAGAAATACCTAAAAGTGAAATGGCTGGATCATATGCTAAACAAAATGTTAAGGCTTTTGATATTTATTGCTGAATTAGCTATACTCAATTAAAATAACTATTGTATAATTCTGTTACTGTCATCTAATACCACACACATTGGGAGCTTTTGCCTTGTATTAGTTACTTGAGAGTGAAGACCATACCTTTAATTTGAATCCTTCAGATAACTTAGCAAAGTGCTTTCTGCAACAGTAAACATTTTAGGTCATGATTTTCATGGTCTGAAACCAGTACAAATGCTCCTGGAATACTAATAGGCTTCATGTCATCTTTATTTCTCTCATACCCACTCTCCAGGATGATAACTTGGGTTTTCCACATTGGCTTAATGTGAGCAATAGATTTTTAAGCACCGATGAAGCCTGTATTTTCAAGCTGGGGTTCAGGAATATTGTCTTAATAGAAAATTAATCAAATCATACTGTTTATATCCTCAGTAAAGATGAATTATTTTATGAGTCATAAAAACAAAATTTATCTTTTGCAATGATAACTCACTGTTGAAAACATGTCCATAGAATAAGACTTAATTTTAATTTTTAGGCCACATTACCCTACCTGAGGTTTGGCATTCTTACTGATATAGATTTGAGATATACTGAACAATGAATTAAGAAGTACTTGTAAAAACAATCTTTCTTGTTTCCAGTCAGCACTAACCTGTAAACATGGCCAATAACTTCATGCACTTGCATCTTCAAGTTTAAGAGTTTTATATCCATTTATTATTTAAATATCATCTTGAGTCAGAATTATTATTTTGAGTTGCAATGCATTCTGCGATAACAGTGTTCACTTAATGAGCAGTATTTGAATTCTGTTTTTCAGATTTTCACATAAATAAAGAGCATCAGCAGAATTAAACTAGAAATTAATGATTAGGAAAAGGAAAGGCTTTGATTTCTTTCCCCTGTTGGGAAGGGCACTTTGGTTGATGATGATGCTACCTTCATTGCACTCAAGTAAATGTCCACCCCAGGGGCCAAGCAAATATAAAATAATATATTAAAACAATCATAAAACTATTCTAATTTGGAAGCAATTTGGAGCCTCTGAGAGATTGCCTGCTGCCTTTCCATGCCTCTTTTTGGCATGAGGCAGTGTTCTCAAAACTGAGAACAGATTAGCCAAAGAAAACACGGCCTTTTTGTTAGTACTTTCATTCTCATTTTTTGAGAATTAGAAAGAAATGACAACCTCAAGAAAAAAAGAACAAATTTAACTTGAAATGTTTGTTTTCTGATATTCTATATGTCAAATAAACTATAAAAAATACAGAATATCATTTATATGTGACAGATAAAATCAAGTGAGTTTTGATCATTATGATCCTATCACACAAAACACTGTAACTCCGTAGATTAGCAAACCACAAATTCAACAGCCAGTCCAGTATTCGTGGATTGTGCAGTCTAGGGCAGATGAGAATCGACTCTTGTGAATGAAGTGTTGCACATTTAGGCACATTGAGGGTACTGGATGTCACGCTGTGTCTAAATACTTGGCAGCATTTTTCTTTGTACCTGTCATTTTCCTAAAATGTCTCAGGATATTGTTTTTCCTAGACAGTTTAAACATATTTGCTGTCAAAACCACTAAGCATTAGTGTCTATGTTAAGATATCTGTGGATTCAATTAGCAATCTCATTTAGTGTTTCAGTCATGATAAAGAAATTTGGCCAAGTATTTAGAGGATGAACTCGACTAGCCAAGGTCATGTTGCCACATACCTATAGTGTAATATCATTGCTACCCCATACAATAACCCCGTGTAAAAGCACCAGGCGGACACTTTAGAAGAATGAAAACATCCACATATTTAGGTAAATTTTTAAAAATTTTTCATTCAGATATTTGGTATTGTACCCAAAGCAAAACTAATCATTTTTCCTTTTTTTTTAAACAGATTGTTCTATGAATTCTGAATTTCTGTGGGAAATGTCTATAATGTTTATGCCATCCGTATTCATAATCAGGAAGTCATGCTTTAATTATCTATTTCCTTCACTGTCCTATCAGAATAATACCAAGATTTGTCTATCTAACTTCTGTGCTATTTTGTTCTGAGATTCATTTTTCCAGTCCTGTTGTTAAAATTCCCACCACATATGCTCTGAACTATTTCAGTAAATTTCGAGGATTTAGGCTTATAATCTCTTTCTATTTTGCCAGCATATCTTTTATACTAACTTCTTGGTTAATCCTCCCAAAGTAACATTTGATCATAACACTGTGTCCTCAAAAACAAAACAAGTAAACAAAAACCCCAAACCAACAACATCTCCATTCTTTACCTGTTAAATGTAAATTTCTCTTATTCTGGTCACTAATAATTAATCTTCAACCAAGGTGTTCATATTTATCTCTTTTTTTCATACTCTATGTTTGCAGCAAACTGGATGACCAGCTGTTCCCTAAGAAAATCACCACTATTCCATCCTAGTAATTGGAATTTGTACTGAACAGTAAGTTCTTTTAGGGTAGAGATTTAGCTTACTCATTTGGAACACAGTAAGGCACCTTATAGATCTGAACTGTGAGTTGAATAAAGGATCAAAATAGCTAAAATTTAGGTTATATAGAAAGTTTTCCAATAATAGCTTTTCTTCCTTAAAAATTATTTACTAAGTGTAAGATAAACTCAAAATGATCTCATATGCCACCATGTCATTTTCACAATGTTCTTGTTATATAGAACTGCAGGTCAGGAGTCTGGAATGTGTCTCAACAGACTAAAATCAAAGTGTCAGGAGAATTGCTTTCTTTTTGGGAGTGTCTAAGGGAGAACACATTTCTTAAGCATTTAGGTTGTTGGCAGAAGTCAGTTCTTGTGTTTGTAGGACTAAGGACCTCTTCTTGCAGCTGTCAGCTATGAGCTGTTCCCAGCATCTAGAGGCTCCTATATTCCTTGGCTTGTGTCCCCCTTCCTTGGTCTTCAAAACAGCAATGGCTTTGTACTTCTCCTTCCTCTTTCTTCTAACCCTGAATCTCTCTTCCCTAACCCTCAGCTTTCCTCTTCTATTTTAAGAACACTAGTGATTAGATTGGGCCAACTCATATAAAATTAGTATCCTACCCATTTTAAGGTCTATAACCAAAATTTCATTGGCAAAGTCCTTCTTGCCATGTAAGGTAATATTCACAAATTCTGGAGATTAGGGCATAGACGTCTTTGGTGGGAGGGCATTATTCTGCTTACCACAGTGGTCAAAATAAAATGCTTGGAGAATCTCTTAGGACGGAAAACCTTAGACAGAGAATTTAGAGCAAATTGTTAGTGAAACAAATCTTGAAGTATGGAACTTAATGCACATTAAGTCAGATAAAATCATTTAGGGCAATGACTATAACTTAAACAAATATTTCAACAATGGAACATTTGAAAGAGTGATTAAAAAATGCAAAGCTGGTATAGCTGAAAATAAAGATTTAGTGAGAAAAGAGGCTGAAAATAGAGATACATTTGATGGTCACTGCTTGCAGATTCTGTAGTTAAGTATTCACCTCGTTGCTAAAATGTATTCTTAACTCCCAAATCAATACTTGCGATGCTTCCATGGTCATTTGCAGTCATGTGCACAACAGCGAAAACTTTGAGTTGTTGGATGCACACCCATGTTCCCAGATGAGGTCGAATGAGATGATGTTCTGCCTTCCTGTTTCAGCTCTCAAGCTGTAACCTGCTAATGTTACACAGGGAAATAGTTCTGTGGAAGAGCAGGTTTTCACTACTGAAGAGACTGTCTTGTTTTACGAGGCCATATGTGAACGTGAACTAGTTATAAGGCTAATGACCCCCAAAGCCCTTGACCATTCAAAGACCATTTAATTCATTATTTCTAAGAAGTATATATTAAGCAAGATATCTTCAAACAGGAACACATGTAAAATAAGGTTATATAACCAGAGGCTTATAGGATCACAACCCTATATTTCCACTAGGAGCAGCGATTCCTTATTCACTAATTCAGTGTTTGAGGCAAATTTATAGAATACTATTTTGAATAAAGAGAACCAACTGTAGTCAGTTTATCACCACTCTGAAGAGTTTTGAGATTATTCTGCATAAAATGGGAAAATGTTAATTACTTTCAGATAAAATGATCAAATATGAACTTTAGAAAAATTGTTGGGGACTATGAAATTTGAATGCTCACAGAGTAAAAAACTGGATGTATAGAAACTTAAGGAGCAATGTTAGTGGTCAAGGCAAGAAATTTTAAAGATTCGAATTACAGGAATTAGGAATGGAAAATAGTGAATTCATGTGAAAAACTTTCAGGAACTAGAATAATGAAATTAGACTATTAATTAAACATAATGGTGAAGGAACCCTTATAGGTGATGCTTATATTATAGTTTTGAAGCTTTTCTATCATTAACTGAGATAGTGAAACTTATAATTTCTATTCTAGAATTATTGTCAAGGATAAAGCTGAAACAAGTTCTTCACAAAAACCCAGTGGCCATCAAGTTAGGGAAAGAGTTTTCTTTTCTTTTTTTTTTTTTAATTTTTTTATTTGGAACTTCTCTTCTGACATAGATAGCTTGCGTAAACTGCTTTATCCAGCATGCAAATTTGGTCACAGACATTTAATTTTCCCAAAGAATGTTTTTTGAGTTCCCATTTGCCTCATCCTCAGGATATTCAGTAGCTCCCCTCTCTAGGGTCATCTCTCTCTTTTAAATTTCTTATTGAAGTTTTTCATAGTTGGAAAAAGTATCAGTCTAACATCCATGGCTGAGTAGAGTATAACTGGAATCTGAGCAGTTTGACATGGCCATTTCTTTCCTCGGTCACCTCCTGTCCTGGTGGAAGACTTGCTGGCACAGTACGGAAACCATGTGTGGCCAGTGCGGCAATGATGTTCTCCGCTTCCTAATGGCTGTACGGGCTTCTGTGGCTCCTACTGAGGGGACGATGCACTCGCCCCCGTCCCGCCCCCGTCCCCCTGCTTTGTGCTAGTGAGTCACATTTGTACTCTCTCAATATTATAGCCCTCAGTGGTGAGATTATTTGATTATTATTCACAGTCATCTCCCAGGCTGCACACTTGTTCAAGGGCACGGATTTAGGTAATCTCTAGACTTTAACCCCTCATGGAGCTGGATCTCCTATTCTTTTTTCTTGCCTATGGATTGAATAGATTTCCCTTAATAATCTTGTAAAATAAGGCCACATTATACCATTTCCTAGGGACAGTGGGGTTACTTCTGACATTTCTAAGTGCTTTAAGTGTCTGCAATGTGATTTATTCTATCTACCTGTGCAATTCCCAGATCATCACACAACTTTAGTCATTCAGTCAATAGAGGCACATACCTATCTTTATTGATTCCAAAATTTTCACATAACCTTCTTATCACTATGTGTGTGTGTGTGTGTATGTGTGCATGTGTATTCCAGCAAGCTACTCCACTATATAAAAAGGAAGACAATTTAAAAAATTAGTGTATTTATTGTTGTGTATATGCATATATACACAGAAAACTTTTTTAAATTTTAAATGTTTATTTGTTTTTCAGAGAGAGAGTCAAAGTGTGAGTGGGGGAAGGGCAGAGAGAGGGAGGGAGACACAAAGTCCAAAGCAGGCTCTAGGCTTTGAGCTGTCAGCATAGAGACTGATGCTGGGCTCAAACTCACCAACTGAGGGGCCATGACCTGAGAGGAAGTCAGACTCTTAACTGACTGAGCCACCCAGCTTCCCCCAACAAAACATTTTTTTAGATTTGAAACCTACTTCACTCATTATGATTTTACAAATTTTGGTTTTAAGTTTTAATTCAATTTGTAATTGAAATTGATGACTAATCTTTAAAAGTAATAGAAGCTTTAAATTTCACTTTTTTAAATTGGAGATATAAATTTCATTAATACCTTAAGTGAAATGACGTCCCATAAGCTCTGGCTTCAGTATGAAGGTTGGGACATATGTACCTAGCGATCCCTATCACTTGCTCCAGGTTTGAGATACTGAGGCACGTCTTTGGCACACTAATAGTTTTAGGAACCAGATGTAGATGATATGGAGAAATGTTACGGTCAGCTTGTGGGCAGCTAGATTTGCGGACTTGGAAAGTTATTCACTCTCAGCCGAAAGATTAGAACATAACACAAGGTAGATATGGAAGTGGTGTTTCAGGATGGGATCAGAGGAACATCAGAGGATGGCTGTTCTGTTCCGATTCTATTTATAATCCAGCATAATATACTAAAATAGCAGTGTGCGTGGTTAGCTTTACAAGGATAAGGAGGATGATGAGAGCCATACAGGCACGGGCGGTAATCAGAGACGATCTGAAATAAGCTGGACAAAATGAGAACCAGATTCAGCTCTAGGAACTGGAGCTGGCAGCAAGGAAGTAGAAGACACCTTTCAAACCCACCTCCCTCACAGAGACCAAAGATTTCATTTCTAAGCAAAAATCAGTATTGTGCTCCTGCTTTAAACTCTCCGAAGATCCTCCATTGCTTTGAATAAAATGCAAACTGCTTAACACACTCAATATGACACATTTTTCTACATCTTTATCTTTGTTTGTTTGTTTGATTCACCACAAACCCACATGCTTCTTGCATTTCATTTGTTCTTCCGATTGAACTTATTTCTGTTGGGGGGCTTTGCATTTGCTAGTCCCTCTACCTGGTATATCAACTTCAGAACTCCCATTTGTTTCCAGAATACTTTAAGGATTTATGAAAATAGTACAGTCTATGGTAAATGATAGAAATACCTGAGGTGAGGCCGAGAAATACAAATAACTGAGACCCATGTGCCAGACATGAGAAATTAGCATGGTTGTCAGTGACTCATGAATAGAATATTGACAAAATATGATGGGAGGGAAAATAACGTTTTCTAGCAATTAATTCCTATTAAAAGAATTCAGAATAGTGACTTGCATTTTGGCATGAAAGGATCATCTAGAGGACACTAGAAAAACTGTTTCTCTATGGCTTAACCAAAATTAGGTAATCACTCACAACAGAGTTTGGAAGCATTTTCAAATGACGTTTTCAGTTATCTATAGAACTACTCCTAAATGCTATAACTTAAAACCGCAACCATTTTATTTTAGCATAATTTTAGGGTCAGGAATCCCTGTAGGAATCAGATGCATGATTTTTCGGCTCTCCATGAAATTTACTCAGCTTACTTCATGTACCTGGTGAGTGGATGCTCTGAAAGATCCCAGATTGCTTCACTGACAAAGCCTAGTTTCCTCACAGAGACCATGGGATGCTGAGCCCAACTGGAACTCTCTGCTGGAGTGCCTAGTTGTGCTCGCGCACAACGGCTGCTAGGGCTCCCACGGACAGAAAACGAAAGTTGCCAGTCTGTTAAGAACAAAACTCCAAAACCTGAATAAGAGCCCTTCTGACATTATATTGGACAATACAGACACAGAGCCTGTCCAGATTCAAGTAGGGGGATTAAGACACCAATTCTTGGGGCTCCTGGGTGGCTCACTTGATTAAGCATCTGACTTCAGCTCAGATCATGATCTTGTGGTTCATAGGTTCCAGCCCGGCATCAGGCTCAGTGCTGACAGCACTGGAACCTGCTTCAGATTCTACTACCACCCTCTCTCTCTGCCCCTCCCTCGCTTGCACTCTCTCTCTCTCAAAATTAAATAAACATTAAAGAAAAATTTTTTTAAATACATCAGTTCTCTTTGACAAGAGGATTAATGAGCTTGTCACCGTATTTAATTTGCCAATGGACATAAGCATTCCTATAATATTAGCAAGGCCATATATAACATGAAGATGAATATAGATAGATTTCTAGACGTATTTTTTAAAATAAAAGTATGTACATATCCAAGAGGTATGCAAAATGAAGATAATTTTAAAATTTGATATCTACATTTTTAAAAAGTTTATATATTTATCTCCCCAATTTTTTTTATTTCTGCACATATATTTAGTGTTTGTGTTTATCACGATCTTTTTATCTTTCATATGCATGTGTTACTAAATAATAATGTAATTTTATAATATTTAATTTTGATAACAAGTATATAATATGCATTTTCTGCCCTCTATTCATTTAACATGTCAATATTTTTCTGTGTTGATACATATGAAACTTTATTAATTTTAACTGTTGTATAGTATCCTGTCATTTGAATATGATGCAATTCTTTCCAGTTTTTCAGTACTGAGCTATGATGATCACCATTATAAAGTCTTCTCTACTTCTCTGTAAGAATTTCTCCAGGCAATTTATCTAGAAGTGGAAATTATGGGTCATAGGGTTTAAGCAACTTCTTTTTTACTAGATAATCATTTCCAAAGTGATCTTAACTGTGCTCATTGTACTATCAGCTACGAATTAGAATTGCAGTTCTTTTACTCAAAAGCAGTAGGACTTATCCTACTTTTAACTTGTTGACAATTGGGAAGTTAGAAAAGTTCTTTCACTGGGATTTTTTAAAGCTATTTTTAGTACAGTTGGCACAAAATGTCACCTTAGTTTTAGGTGTACAACATAGTGATTCAGCTTCTCTATATGTTATGCTCACCACAAGTATACTTACCATCTGTCGTTGTGTTTTTAATTTATATTTTTCATACTAGTAAATATTTTGTCTTGTCACGACATCTTTTATTTATATGTGTATGCACAGAAATATTTAATGGCAAGTCAGTTTATTAATATTTATAATTTATGCTTCTTATCACTTGTTTAACATCCATTTTGACTCCACATACATTAAGATAGTCTATTGTATTCTATATATAACTGTGAAGAAATATTTTATTATTTGTATATTATATATTTTTTTATTTTTTATGTGTACTCTTATCTACTTGAACTTTCTTTTTCAAGTTTGGTGGTAGTAGTAAACCAGTTTTATGTTTTTCTATAGATAACCAGTTACTGTAGCATAATTTATTGAACAACAGACTAATCTTCAATACTTCCTCTCTGATTTATCAAGTTTTTAATACAGTGTTGAGTAAAAGAAGTGACAGGAAATATCTGTTTTGATTTTTTTTAAGTAAATTCTTCTAACATTTCACCTGTAAGTTTGACATGTTTACATTTTTAGTAGATGTGCAATTTTTATTTTTAAAAATTCACAATTTTCAATTTGCTAATAATCTTATAAAAATCTTAAATGAGCAGCAATTTTCAACAATTACTTTAAATGTCGAGCTGATTATGAGGTTATTCTCCCATAATCACTTGATATCGTGAATTATTTGATGATTTTCTAATGTTAAATTATCATTAAAATCCCAAGATAAACTCAATTTAACCATGACAGAAATATTATTAAAGTATACATTGCTAAATTCAGTTTATCACATAAATGGAATTTCACATTTATTCTCATAAGTGAGATTGGCCTACAATATTTTGTTCTCATAAAATCCTTGTATAATTTTGGTATAACAATACTTTAAAATCACTGTCTTTAATATTTTTCTGTTTTCATGAAGCATGATTGTTTCTTTGAAAATATAGGGTAGTGATCAATCTTTGTACTCTAATTTGTATCCTGCAACTTTACTATACAATCACTTATTTGTTCAAGGAGGATTTTGTGGTGATTTTCTTTTTAGATTTTATACATAAACAATCAGGTCATTTGATGGCTTCTTTCTCAATCTGTATATGTTTTCTTTCCTTTTCTTGTCTACTGCATTAGCTGGGATTTCTGGGATGATGTAGAAAATCAGTGATGAGAGGGACATCCTTAGCTTCTTCCTAATCATTTTGGGAAAGCTATGAGTTTCGCAACAGTAAGTATAATGTAAGCTATAGGGTTTTTAGCCTGTTGATGTGGTGGATTATATTAATTGACTTTTGAACATTGTACCAGCCTTGCATATCTGGGATAAATCTAATACTGTCCTGGCATTAATTCTTTGTATATATTATTGGATTCAATTTGCTAATATTTTGTTGAGGATTTTTGTGTTCACAACAGATAATGGTCTCCGGTAAACTTAGCGTTTCTCTGGAACTGGTATTAGGATAATTTTGGCCTCAGAGGTGAGTTAAGTATTCCTTTTGTTCTATCTTCTGAAGGAGGTTGCAAATGTTGGCATACCTTCTTCTTGAAATATTTGGTATAATTTGCCAGTGAACCTATCTGGGCTTGATGCTTTATGTTTTGCAAGGCTTAATTATTGATTTAATTTTTTTTTAGGGAAGCACGTCTTTTCATATTGTGGATCTTGTGTGAGTTTTGACAGATTGTATCTGTGAAAGACTTGGTTCATTTCATCTAGGCTGTCAAATTTATGAGCAGAGAGTTGTTTGTAGTATTTCTGTGTTATCCTCCTGATGTTCATGAAATTTATAGTAATCCCCCTTCTTTCATTTTTCATGTTAGTAATTTATGTCCTATTTTTTTATTATCTTGAAGTTATCACTTTATTGATCTTTTCAGAAAACAGTTTATGATTTTGTTGATTTTCTCCACTGACTTCCTGTTTTCAATTTTATTGATTTCAGCTCTAATTCTTACTGTTTTGTTTTTTTTCCCTACTGCCTTGGCTTTCATTTGATTGTGCTTCCCTCCCCCCACTTTTTCTCCAAGTTTCTTAAGGTGGAAGCTTAGATAATTGACTTTAGATATTCTTTTCTAATACATGTGTTCATGGCTATGAATTTCCCTGTAAACACAACTTTCACTGAATCCTGCACATTTTGATAAATTGCATTTTCATTTTTGCTTAGTTGAAAGTATTCTTAAATTTCTCTTAAGAGTTCCTCTTTGACCTATGTGTAATTTGGAGGTGTGTTGCTTACCCTCTATATATTTCAGGATTTTCCAGGTATATTTCTTTAATTGATTTTTAAGACAATCATTGGAACTCTACCTCTTCATAGCTTCCTGATTATAGCTGATCTTTTTGACTTAGGCCCATTTTTTTCATTTTGGGAGAATGTAATCTTAAATAGTTTTAAGTATTTTTCCTGTATATTACTGTTTATCTGAGTTTTATATTTGGATTTTGAAGGCTTTCTGTACATTGGCCTGTGAGAGATCTGAGTATACAAATAGTAGAGAAACTTTCTCTTTCTCTTTTTAATGTTTATTTATTTATTTTGAGAGAGAGAGAGAGACAGAGAGAGAGAGAGAGAGAGAGAGAGAGAGAGGGAGGGAGGGAGGGAGAAAGTGAAAGTGCTGCATGTGGGAGCTAGCAGGGAAGGGAGACAGAAAATCCCAAGCAGGCTCTGCACTGTCACAGAGCCCATAGCAGGACTCCAAGTGGGGCTCAAACTCATGAACCATGAGATCATGATCTGAGCCAAAATCAAGAGTCAGAGGCTTATCCTGAGATAAAATCAAGAGTTGGAGGCTCAACTAACTAACCCACTGAGGTGCCTGCCCACCTTTCTCTCTTAAAAGGCTGACTATGGTTAATTTAGGTAGATTACATATTCAGATACTTCTTGGTAAATTAAAGTAGGCAACTAACTTTCTAATTATTCTTATAAATCAAATAATACTGTTTATTTTCAACTTGGGTTAGTGATCTCTACTTCTAAAAACTACATTTGTCCTCTAAATAGTAAAGTTCAATAAGTATTTTACATTAAAAAATGTCCTAGGAATATCATTTCTTTTATCTTTATAATATTTTAATAAAAATTGACAAATTTTGTGGTCCCTTAAACTGAAATCATGGCTCCTATCTTTTCTTTACAAATCATTGTTCATTCATTTTTTTTTCTTTTTTTCACAAATCTTTGTTGTTTCTCAGGCACCTCTAACTGCCAATTCTTTTTTCCTATGGAACTGTAGATTCTTCTTATCTAGCAGAACTTTATTTCATATTATAGATCCAGTTCCTATGAAGAGTGCCTCCTCTTTATCTCACTCATACCATTTAGTTGTGCATTCATTTATACACAAGTATTTATTGTGCATCTACTATGTACCAGATATTGTATTAGGGACTGGATATACCATGACAGGCAAAATTCTTGCCCTCATGGAGCCTATAGTACAGTAGAAAAGATATTAAACAAGTATTCTAATTTCAATAATGTATATTGGCTTTGAGGAAATTAATCTGAAATTAACGTGCTCCCCAAACATGCCCTCTTATTATTTTTCTCTACAGAAATGTCACTTTACTCTTTAAATGCTTTATGGGGGTTTTCTGTTTTAAGTCTCACATGACATTCAGATCCAAGCTCAAACCATGCTTCCTCCATTAGTTATTTCCCCCAAAGAGAATCCATCACCCCTCCTCTTGTTCCCTCACCATAAATGACATCATATACTACCTACCCCACCGAGTCCTACGTATTCATCTGTCGTCATTACCAGAACCCCCCATAGAATATCGGTTCTCAATACTACTAACCATGGGAGTCAGAAGAGGGATGGCTAAAAAATACCAGTGTCCTTAATGGTGTGCTGGCAAATGTTTAAAAACTGGCTCACAGAAAAAAGGGAGAACCATTGATTGGTAGTATTTGTGGATGTCTGTAGTGTAAATACTTCTACCCTGGGCAATTTTTGTCTACCAAAAGGAGAGTACTGAACATGGAGTAGGGAATAGATTTGCAGTAGCCAGCCATTTTATAGTATTTCACAAAAATTCTTGTGCGCATTTCATGCCTACTGATTCAAAATCCCTGGAATTGGGACCCAGTGATCTGTGTATTCACAAGACTTCTAGGTGATTCTGATATATAGGGAAGCTCGAGAGCCGCTGATCTCATATAATACCTGACATGTAGTATAAGCCTAGTATATATTCTCTGAATTTGCTTGCATCAATGATAATGTAACCACTTCCACAAACAGCACTTTCTCTACTTTATCCACCTTACTTTATCTGATTCTGTGACTTATATAATAACAAAGCTGTATGTGATTTAAATAAAAATGAGATATAAATTTGTGTGGGATGGAATGTATAATCAGTGTTGTATTCTAGATCATAAATTAGTCAAAAGGGATGGAAAATCTGCACTGTGTTTGTTCACAATTGTAGCAATGGAAACTCTGCATTGTGGGAGGTTACTCTGGTCAAAGGGAGATAATCACTGCAAAACAGAGCCTCCTCATCACAAAATAACATGGAAAAAATGAGCTAAAAAGTAAAAGAATATGTGAGCATTTCAGTTAATTGCTCCAAAATTGTGACCCTAGATTTGAAGTAAACTGTCTTGTTTCACCTCTTCTGCGTTAATTTACTAACATAAGCATTCACAATCAGACATTGAGAGAAATACAGCAAGAAATATGCCCATTTCCACAGTTGTTGAGAAAATGAATGCCATTTAAATAATGGTCTTTAGCTTCATTAGTGAGTAAGCCATCATCATTGTGAGGAACACACTAACAGAGAAAAAGAGAAGTCAAAATACTAATCTAATTAGATAGCTTCTCATGTCCTGTGCCCACACTGGGACTGCCTCATCTTTAGCTCCACTGACCTCAGTTTTAAACTCAGATTTAATAAACTGGCCCTTGTATATCTTCCCTATAACTCGCTACCAGATTTACTTAGCCTCAAAAGTTATATTTTCCCCATAGAAATGTATTTATAACCATGTTTATCCACAAAGGGGAGAACACATCTAACCTTCCCACAGCCAGTGTAGGTATGTGATTCTAAGGTGCCTCTCTTCAAAAAAATTTTTAACATTTATTTTTGAGAGAGAAAGAGAAAGGGAGAGCAAGTGGGGGAGGGACAGAGAGAGGGAGGACACAGAATATGAAGCAGGCTCCAGGCTCCCAGCTGTCAGCACAGAGCTAGGTGCAGGGCTCAAACCCACAGACTACTAGACCATGACCTGAGTCAAAGTTGGACGTTTAACCGACTTAGCTACTCAGGTGCCCTTAAGTTGCCTCTCTTCAAAAACTTATACAAACAAACATACAACTTTCTGTCACTGCCTTTGCCGTCAACTCTGCTGTGACCACCATGAAGTACTAAAATCTTCTCTCTCTCTTCAAGGTTGCTTAGAGGCGAGTTTGGTGACATTACTTTATTTTTATCCTGCCAACAGAGCTCATTGATTTTCCACCCTGGCTAGACATTAGAATCACTTTGAGAAGTGGTTTCTAAAAACAAAACCAGTGTCTGGGCTCCACATGAGTCAAATAAATCATATCTGAAGGTAAGGAAAAGACATCTCTGTCTCCTCATGTGATGACTGTGTACAGGCAGGCTGGAGAACTGCTGAGATTCTTAAACTTGGAAGGTTCATGCCTGAATAGGAAAAATAGTTCTGCTCAGCTGGACAGCACAATTTGGGTGCTGGTATTTTCATAACAGGAGTAATTGGATCCTCCTGCTTCGGTAAGGGCTCTTAAAAACTGAAAGTGTTTCCTTAAACTTGAGATATTGCAGCGCTAACTAAAATAATGTTTATAATGTGTGCACTCACATTATGAAACAAGTTCACAGAATATGTCCCATTCACTGAAAAGTTAACTGAATCAGTTGCCAGATTCCCAGGAAAATACAAGCCAAACAAATCAAATAAAAACACCCGAGATGGTTTCTATCTATAACCTAGTATCAATCCTGATAACCAAATTGGCATCCTGGCTGGGAACAAAGGATTCTGTTCTCATCATTTACTTTCAAGTAAGAATTAGCCTCTTTGGAAAATAATAAAACGTTTGAAGGCTAGTCCTGGTCCTGCTCCATCAAAAAGCCTAAAAATAGTTCTTTCCTAAATCTCTATTACAGTTTAATGTTTATCCACAAGAACCCCCCTCTGCGCTAGATATAAGACCTAGACTTTTAAAATAGAGTATTAAAATTGCAACAGAGAAGCATGCAGCACATCTGTTGTCCACTTTTCTCAGATTTGGTTGTAATGCAGTATACCTCAGGATATATTTGGTACTGATGGACACCCTGCGGTTACTCATCTTGCATGGCGACTCATTTAGGCTTAACTTCTCTGATTCTTGGTGGCTTTGTGTTAATGTAGCAATAATAGTATCTAATTCATTGAGAGTGTCATAAAGACTAAATAGAAATATGATGCAAACTAAATAAGTGATTACTATTGGTTGGAGAGAGTATGGTAATAGAGAAATATCAGGAACTAGCAAAGGTTAAAGATAAATTAATAGAAAGTCACAGAAAGGTAACAGTCTTCTGTAGTATTATTGATATCTGACCTCCCCCTTTGATCTTCTGAATCATTTTCCTGATACAAGAGCACTCTCACTGTACACACCACCACAGTGAAGTCAAAACACCAAGAGCTGTCATCTGAATAGAAGGTCAGTGAGGATGAATGTCTTGTGGATAATCTAAAAGGTGATGGATATCTTTGGAAACCTCCTTGTAGACCTTCCCCACGTGTCTCCCAAGACTCAGATTCCATAACGTACTTTGAGACCATCCTGCACTCCATAATATGTTTCACAGTGGGAAAGCAAATAATGAATTATTTAGTTATACCCATAGAATTTGATCTTCTTTGCTAGACCCGAAGATATCTGAGGGTAGGGATTTTTATCTGTTTTATTCATTGCTGTATCTGCTGTGCCTGGTACTTAGTAGGAACTTAATAAATATGCTGAATAAATAAACATCCTAAAACTATCTCACAATTTGTGTGTGTGTGTGTGTGTGTGTGTGTGTGTGTGTGTATGGTAAGTTCATCCTAATAATATTGTAATTCAATTTTTTTGCTGCTTATAATGTCTCTAAACCAAGAATGGCTAGAATAGTGTTACTTTTTTGTGGTGAATTATTGTGTTTATTTTACTTGCTGTATCAGAAGTCCGTACACATTCAGAAGCTATAACTCTCCTAACTGCCTCTTCTAATGTCATCTATAAAAATGCTATCACAAAATGCCCTCATAAAAGTCTGTGTTCCTGGAATAAGTGCTACAAATGACGATGGTTGGAAAATGTGATCTTCTAGGTTCATTGCAGTATTTAAGGCTGTCTCCAAATTATGTTAAGACCTTTTGTCTACGGCTGTTCACTCTGTTCCATGGTAAAATTTCCTTTCATTTTCTTCTGCATGCCAACTTCCTCCCTAGGCAGACGTTAGAAGCTATTTGTTTCTTCACTGGATGATTGTTATTTTATTCTTCATGTGTAGGAGGTTGTTTGCCAAAAATAAAGGTTTGGATCAAAACAACTTAGTGATTATATGTAGACAGCCTACATTTTCTTTCTGACCTGCTGTCTTATATACATTTAACTATCCCTTAGGACTTTTAGATTATAAACATTTGAACAGAAACTTAATTTCAAGGCTTGTAGGGAGGCTTTATTTCCTCAGGAACACTTTAATTCTCTTGGCAGACCAGGATGTCTAGGATTAAAATATAACACAGTGCTTTTATTAAATTTTCTTAATGCCAAGTTTTTGGCCATTTGAGTATGAGAAACAAAACATTTGTGATATTGAACTGGCAGACTTTCCAACCAGAAATAATGGACATAAAACTGTTATTTTAGTTAAACTATAAAAGAATGGATTAATTTTCCCTAAGTGGGGTTAACCTTACAGATATCTGAAGAAGATATTTCTGTTTTTTCAACTACCATCCTATTTTGGGTAGCAATATGACTTTATATTGCTCATCAGATGTATTGCCTGTGCTAGCATCTAAAATATGTTACTGGATGACTGTTTCCAAACCTCAAATGTTTCAAAGTAAAATATCCTTAATATTGAATATGATGAAGCAATAGTTCTGTTTCATTCTTCATAGGTTATTTTATTTTATTTTATAACTGTATATGGATTCCCACTGCATGAGACAGTAACTGCCAAAAACAGAATAATTGTTCCTCCTCCTAGAAGAATGGTTCAGGAAAGCCTCTGGGGATTGTCTTTGCTAGTGCTATTTTATTCATCCATAACTAAAAAAAATACGTGCAATCTGCTATTTTCATATAATTTACACAACACAAAAGTAGAAATAGAACAAGTTGTCTTGGGAACACGTGTCTCTTGGGAAATTAGGACATTTAGAGAGTTTAGTAAACCTCTGGCGAAGTTTTTTGTACTATGTTTTAGTTATTGGTAAAAGGAGTATATTTCACAAGTCTCCTACCACCTATTCCATTACCATTTTTTTAACATTTCAATTTCCATGAAATCTTTGATTTTCCATGTATACCACTACTTATTGTAGAAAATTTGGTTTCTGAGGAAACCAGAGACTAGGTCATAGAGGAACTTGAAGGTAAAATCTATGGTCAAAATACTTGATTCTTGAAAATTTTCTTATGATAATCAAATATATTAAATGATATATAGGATGATTATCATTAGAAGACTACAAATTATATAATCTACTTCCAAATTGATTTTCAACTATTCATTCTTATTAAATCTTACCAGAACTGGAGGAAAATCCCCCTCTAGGAGAGAGATGGGAGCATGTCTGGACCTAGCCTACTTGCATCTCTTGGGTATCCTGCTGCCACCCTGCTAGAACATGGAGGAAAGGGACGTGGCTAATAGAACTGATCAGAGTAAAGGATCTAAATTAGGTCACAATTATTGACTTGATTTTGGTTTTGAATGTAGTGTCATTTTGCTTTTGAAAATGCAATTTTGTGTCCATGTGAAGTCCTGACTCTGGCTTTTGTTTTTGTTTTGAGGTTTTCAGGGGGCCAGGGAGGAGGGAGGGAAGAGGGGATGGTGGGCGGCATTACTGCAGCTTTGATTATTACATTTTTTTCCTTTTCTGACTGCATCTGTCAGAAGGAAAGATCATCTTTAGGGTCTGGTTTTGAGAATGGAAGTAGTGATTTTTACGTAAAAATGTATGTCAACTTGCCCTGGGCAAAGTTTTTCATGGGGATGCAATGAAAGGACTTTGTTTTCTCTACTGTATATTGCATGTATGAATTCTTTATGAGAGTGAGCCAAAGCAGGGTTCAAATCCTTTATGGGCACCCCTGAACACTATTCCATCTTCGGATTATAGGAACCTCTGGTTTTGTTTATACTCTCTGGGTATTTTGGTGGTCTGGAGGAGAAGGGAAATGACTCAAAAATGTCCAAAATCCCAGAAATATTCTCAAGGAGTCCACAACCTACCTCCTTTCCCTCTCTCCCTTCCTTTCTTTCTTTTCTCTCTTTTCTTTGATGGAGAGGAGGAATAAGCATGATGAAAAACATTAAAAATGTACTTACATCAGAATGTGATATGCAATAGAGGAGAAGTACAGAAAAATTGTACTGACTGCTTATTTTAAGATAGATTCTTTTCCTATTTTGTAATAAGGAGGGTTCAAGGAAAGGGATCCTTAAAGAAGGATTTTTGTTTGTTTGTTTTTCTTATATATTTTTGTTTTGTTTGTTTTTATTTTGTTATATATTTTTTTCTAAACTGATCCATAAAATTCTGGCCAGTCTGAATGGCAAGCTTGTATTCTACAGTGAAAGAATTGTATCAGCAAAACAGTGGTAGCAGTAAAACCAAGAGATCCGTTTTATCCTACATGCATTGACAAGTCATCGGGATAGAGAATGCATTAAAGGTCACATTTTTCCCCCACAGAGGGGGCAGTTTGAGTTCAGACAAGAAGTCAGATAGGAATACATTCCAGGTATTCCTTTGAATATTGGCTTTGGAATTTAGAACTGAGGAGGTTATAATCATTAAAGATTTCTGAGCTAGAGACTGATCTTTGGGGAATAGCATTTTTTGTCATTAGTTTGTAGGCTGGATTTAAAGAACAGATCCTGAAGGCAAACGCATTTTTCTTTGCACATACTGTTGCATATACTGGTTGGTAATAAGAGTCTGAAACAGAGTGGTGGCAGTAGTAAATGAAGGGACAACAGAATTGAAAGACACTGTAGATGTAAAAATGGCTTCCGTGCTAACTGACTGGAAGTGGTTATTGGGTTGAAAGAGACAAGTTAAAGTAGACTGTTATATTGTAAGTATGGGGGCCAGTGAGAATGGTGATGTGAAAAACCAGAGGCTGAGCTGGTCATCTAAGCGATGAGTTTACTCTTAGACAAACTGAATTTAAAGTGCTCATGGTATGTACAGATGGAGATATCTATAATTATTGCGCTTGCATTCAGTGGATGGGTTAGAGCTAATCATCTACACCTTCTGTGAGTCTACCCAGCTCATTCCCTTTTTTTCTTAAGGAAAATTAATCACCCATAGCTCCTAACCCCCCCCACCACACCCCTGCACCACTGCACCACACCTTAAGACCCTTCCAGCAGCACCGCTGAGTAGGTAGCTGACATTGACTTGTCTGCCAGTCACAGCTGAATAGACACTGGGATCAGGTTGGGTCACATCAGAATCTTTCCCGGCTCCTCCAGGAATTTGAATTTGGATTTTAAAGACATTTCTTAGTGTTTATTTGCTGCTTGAACTTGGGTTGGAACAGCTGTATGTATGCTGAGACAGAAAATATATTATCAATAAATATATAATAGAATTAAGCAATGCACAGAAAGACACAGAGATGAGAGAACATGTTGGATCGGGGGGAAGTTATGGGTAGACACACATACATGCAGGCAAATTATCTATGCTTGCCAAATTCAAGATAGAAAAAATAAACTTGGGCTATGGAGAAAATACCATTTATATAACTAAGTGATAAAAATGATTGCTGCTCAATTATAGCAGATAGCTCTTGTGATGGTGCCCTATCTCATACTAATCTTGTCTTCTTAAACTCGCCACCAATATCAAGGTGGAAACTCAAGAAATATATTTTCATCATGTGATGCTAATAGACTTCAGTTAGACATTTTAACCAACGTAGGTTTACGCAATCTCCTCTTGAAGAAGTATGGAACTACTGGACTGAGTGATAGTCAAAATGTGATTGTGGGGCCTCCTGGGTGGCTCAGTCGGTTGAGTGTGCGGTTTCGGCTCAGGTCATGATCTCATGGTTTGTGGGTTCAAGCCCCATGTCAGGCTCTGTGCTGATATCTAGTTCAGAGCCCAGAGTTTGTCTTCAGATGCTATGTCTCCCTCTCTCTCTCTCTGACCCTCCCCTGCTCATGCTGTGTCTCTCTCAAAAATAAGTAAGACATTTAAAAAATTTATAAAAAATGTGATTGTGGCCATAGTATGTACTCTTTAGTGCAAGTTGCTTGAACCTGTCAAGGTCCCTAGTGCCACCTTAAATCCTGCTCAGGCTGGCTCTTGGTTAAGACTTGGATCCGATAATTTTTTTAAGTTTTTTTTTAAATTAATCTAGTTTCTTTCCATGCTTTTACTTAAGCAAGAATCATTATTTATTGTTACATACAACTAAAAGATGTTTAAAATTTTGTTTTTAATGTTTATTTTTGAATAGGGGGCAGAAGAGGCAGAGAAAGAGAGGGAGACAGAGAATTGAAACAGGATCCAGGCCCTGAGCTGTCAGCACAGAGCCCAGTGTGGGACTCAAACCCATGAACTGTGAGATCATTACCTGAGTTGAAGTTGGATACCTACCCAACTGAGCTACCCAGGCCCCCCACAAAGACGTTTAATTCAGTACATGACAATAGGAGAAAGATGATGCAAATGGGCATTGATCCTCTTATGATACAAATGGGCAGGTGACATCCTCTTATGATGAATTAATTGCAGAGCTATGTTTATATTGTTATGGAGATTCCAACAAAGTAACATGACATTGTATTTAGTGTTTATAGTACTTAATACTTTTTTGAAGCTCTTACCTATATGCAAACTTTTCTTTTGTAGTCACATTACCCAGTTAATGTATATATTCTTATTTTTACCTGCATTTTAGATAACAATGCAACAGTGAGAGAGGTTGGGTGACTTGTCCAGAATCCTGTGACCAGGGAGTGGCAGTGGGCTTGGTCTCTACATTTTCTAGTTTCTTTTCTTTTTTTTTTTTTTTTTAATTTTCAAGTTAGTTATCATACAGAGTAGTCTTGACTTTAGGAATAGAACCCAGTGATTCATCATTTACATATAATGCCTAGTGCTCATTCCAAAAAGTGCCCTTCTTAATGCTCATCATCCATTTACCCATCCCCCATGTTCTCTGTATTTAAGAGTTTCCTCTTACGGTTTGCTTCCCTCTCTGTTTTTATCTTATCATTCCTTCCCCTCCTCTATGATCATCTGTTAAGTTTTCAAATTCCACATATGAGTGAAATCATCTGATATCTGTCTTTCTCTGGCTGAGTTATTTCTCTTAGCATAATACCCTCTAGTTCCATTCACAGTGTTGCAAATGGCAAAATTTCATTCTTCTCCATCACTGAGTAGTATTCCATTGTGTGTGCATGTGATGTGGGTGTGTGTGTGTCTTTTTAATCTATTTTCATTTATTTTTCTCACTATGTTGCATAGTTCTAGTTATCAATTCAAACAGTTATGAAGCATTACCTAGATTTTTATACTTATATCAATTTTAAAACTAATATTTTTAAAATGTAAACTGAGTTTATCTTAATGAGCTTTTAATAAAGCAATAACGATTTGAAATCTATAAAGCTTCAAGATTTTGTGGTAGAAATACTGAACATTTCTTTCTTGTTCTCACACCCTTTTCTTAAAGACCGCACCTTCCCATAACCTTGGAGTTTGCAGCCCTGTGTTCCATATAAACTCAGTCCTTTGACCGTAGTTTACAGGATCAGATATTGGCATCTAACTTAGGGCCATCCTATCAGTTACTCTTTTCCAAGAATTTTGATTTAGAGCCTAGATACTGAGTTCTGAGTTCTAGGAAGAGCCTGTAAGGTCAAGTGGACTCAGGAGCTGAAGATGGCAGCTTTGGAGTGGCCACTGAAAACAGTGTGCAAGTGACTGAATAAGCAGAGAAGTCTAATATGCAACAGTCAAGCAGGTAGGCAGAGAAATCCCGTGGTGGTAGGCCATTCAACCTCACAGAAAAAAATAAAAAGGGAAATTAAGAGAAAACATAAGTTGTGGTTATTGTTTTTTTATGTGCCAGGTCTCTTCCTGTGGAAGGGCCAGTTTTACTTCTTATTCTTGAGGTTTGTGTGAAACCCCTACATCCTTCCTCCAAACTCTTCTTTAGCTGAAATGTTTCTATAATAATATTTTATCTACTTAAGAAAGCATTTAATGTTCTCTAAAATAAAGGAATTATGTAGCCAAATTTGCATGTAAATATTTTAAACAATAAATGGCAATAAAATATAAAGTCACCTAGCAATAATAAATGAAATGCAAGTTTATGTCTCTAAAGATTTTATTTTATTATTTTATTTTTTTAACTTACTTTTACACAATCCCTATCCAACATAGGACTTGAACTTACAACCTCAAGATCAAGACTTGTATGCTTCAGTGGCTGAGCCAGCCAGGTGCCCTTCTATGGAGGTTTTATTTTAAATTACATTTTGGTCACTGTCTTTGATGTAATATATATAAGTGACATATATTTCATTTTAATCTTTATTTATAAAATAATTCATGAAATAGTTTCCTATTCTTGAGAAATTACCAAGCAAAAGAACGATGGACGGTTTCTTAAAACAGAAGAATTGCACATGATAGCAGGTTGGCAGTTCCCCAGTTATATTGCCCTCTGCATTAATTTCCTAGGGATGTCATAAAAATCACCATGCTTGGAAATGTAAAATAGGAAATTATTGGTGTGCCTGGTGGCTCAGTTGGATAGGTGGCTGACTTTAGCTTGGGTCATGATCTCATGACTCGTGAGTTTGAGCCCTGCTTTGGGCTCTGGACTGACAGCTCAGAGCCTGGAGCCTGCTTCAAATTCTGTGTCTCACACTCTCTCTCTGCTCATTCTCTGTCTCTCAAAAATAAACAAATGTTAAAAAAATAGGCAATTATTCTCTTGCAGTTATCGAGACTAGAAATTCAAAAATTTTCTGAAGACACTGGGGAGTATCTGTTTTCTGCCTTCCTCTTAGCATCTGGCATTTCTTGGTGTCCCTTGTCCTGTGGGTATCACTGCAATCTCTGTCTCAGTCATAACATGGTGTTCTCTTCATGCTTCAGTCTGGCTCTTTTCCTCACCCTTTAGGACATGGGTCATATTGCATTAGGACCCAACCTGCTTTGATCTGACCTTACTTTTGTCTTGATTTTTTTGCTGGCAACACCAGCAAGCCATAGGTTTAATGATTTGACTGGTGTCAAGGCCATGCTCGAACCTTGTCTTGATTTTATCTGCAAAAACCTTATTTCAAATAAAGTCACATTCACATATGAGGGGGTTAGGACTTGAACAGATCTTTTTTGGGATACAATCTAACCCAGGACACCCTCAGAAGAAGGGGAAATGGATACTAGATAGGCAGGAAAAATAGATATCACTAACAGGAACTTTACCGTGCCTATTCAGATCATGCTTCTTGGCATTAAAAAGAAAACTAAATATAATATGAGTACATGGTCAAAATAATAAACAATATGGAACAGATCCAAAATAGTTGCTTTCTCCATCCTCCATGGGGTGCATGTGAGCTTTTTCCAGTTAACACTGTCATATCAGACAACAGCAGAGGAGAAGTGATTCCAGAAGGAACCACACTTTTACCACTTGACAGTGTGAAAGCAGAAAACAGGTGTCAGTCAGTTCCAGTACGAATAATTGTTATCATCTAAGTGAAAGCAAATATTAGATCATGGTATATAGGACTTGTAATGTGTGGGGTCTCACGGACAACCAGGTCAACCAATAACTCTCTCCAATACTGTTAACAAGGGAATGATTCAAAAAGAAAAAGCTGCATTATAAAATGACCAACAACCATGAAAGAACTAGCCAGGGACCTAAGAAAAGAATAGGAAACAGTAAAAAAGGGAGATGAATGTGACAACTAAACCAGAGATGAAAGTCATGCACCAGAATAGCTTTAAAGCAACTAAGGAGGACAACAAGCAGTTTACAATGGGGGGCGCAGGACACTGACCAATGAGAATGGACACCGGCTATTCACAGTGGACTTCCACCCTTAGGTTTTTTTGTATCCCCTCAAAGACATCATTTCTGGTGATAAGGACTAAAAGTCATATCAAGGCCTAGAAAGAGATGAAAAATGATCCAGAATATGTTAGAATAAGTGGAAAAACAGAGTCATAAAGTCAGTTTAGTAACTGAACAAAGAACGGACAATGCTGAAAACAGAGCCGTTCAGTATAGACCTGAGAAAAATAATAGATACAGAAGAAAGAGGAGAATTGAGTAAACATAACTAGCATCTCTGAAGGAAAGATTGGAAAGTGTGTTAAAAGTTAGAGAAGATGACTCTTCTCCTATTAGGTATTATAAAGAGTTGATCCAGGTGCTTTCAGCACTGATACCTACCTTGTTAATCTTTATGTACTTTAAAGATTTCTTCAGGGGCATCTAGGTCAAAAAAACACATCGCCTTTAAGAAAGAAAAGTCTCAGGGCGCCTGGGTGGCTCAGTCGGTTAAGCATCTGACCTTGGCTCAGGTCATGATCTCATAGTTTGTGAATTTGAGCCCTGCATCTGGCTCTGTGCTGACAGCTCAGAGCCTGGAGTCTGCTTCAGATTCTGTGTCTCCCTTTCTCTCTGCCTCTTCGCCATTCATGCTCTGTCTCTCTCCCCGCCTCTCAAAAATAAAAATTAAAAATAAATTTTAAAAGAAAGAAAAATCTCTCCAACAACATTCAATGTGAGTAGGTAGTTGCACTAATTCTACAAAGTTGTTGGTAATAGGTATATTTCTCAATACATACAAACACATGGATATAGTACTCACTAGCTCTTCTTTGCAACAAACACAAATATAAACCATGATAATATCCAATCAGTAAGACATGACTAAGGAAATGACCTAATCAGATTTAACCACAGAGTTCTCCAGGGGAGTAATCCACCGTGACTAGAATCAAATCACTAAATCTCATTATCATCAAGTAACAACATTGGTGAAGTGTCGTGAGTGACCATGGATACAAAGCAACACCATCAAGCCATAGGTTTAATGCCTTGACTGGTGTCAAGGCCATGCTCGAACCTTAGTAAAACATCTCAGGCTACATCCACTGGATGGACTGCTGAAATAAATCCTCAAAGCACAGTTCCCATCCCAATCCTAGAAAGAAGATTCTTTTTGTGTACACACAATATATACCTTAAAGTATTAGGATGTGTTTATATTTAATTTCAGTATAATCTTCCACATTGCCTTGCTGAATATCTGTACCAATTTACACTCACAGTTAATCCACAGAAATTCTTTAAGTTTTTATTTTAACTCCAGTTAGTTAACATATACAGTGTAATGTTATTTTCAGGTGTACAATACAGTGATTCAACACTTCCATACATCATCAAAGCAAGTGTACTCCTTAATTGCCATCACCTATTTCACTCATCTCTCTACCTACCTTCCCTCTGGTAACCATCAGTTTATTCTCTATAACTAAGAGAGTTTCTTGGTCTTCTACCTCTCTCTTTTTCCCTTTGCTCATGATTTCACATCATATAGTATTTGTCTTTTTCTGACTTATTTCACTTAGCATTATATTCTTTAGCTTCATCCATGTCATTGCAAATGGGAAGATTTCATTCTTTTATGTGGTTGAACAATATTCCACTGTATACATATATACCACATCTCCTTTATCCATTCAGCAATTGATGGACACTTGGGCTGCTTCCACATCTTGGCTATTGTAGATAATGCTACTATACAAGTATAGGGGTGCATGCATCCCTTTGAATCACTGTTTTTATATTCTTTGGGTAAATATCCAGTAGTGTGATTACTGGATCATAGGGTAGTTCTTATCTTGTTTTATTTTTTTATTACTACTATTTTATTTTTAACTTTCTGAGGAAACCCCATACTGTTTTCCACAGTGACTGCACCAGTTTGCTTTCCCACCAATTGTGCAAAAGGGTTCACTTTTCTCCACATCCTCCCCAACACCTGTTGTTTTTTGTGTTGTTGATTTCAACCATTCTGACACGTGGGAGGTGATATCTTCTTGTAGTTTTGATTTGCTGATGATAAGTGATGAGTATCTTTTCGTGTGTTTATTGGCCATCTGTATGTTTTCTTTGGAGAAATGTCTGTTTATGTCTTCTACCCATTTTTAATTGGATTACTTGTGCTGTGGGGGAATGTAGAGTTTTATAATTACTTTGTATTTTTTGAATACTAACCCTTTATCAATTTTGTTATTTGCAGATCCTTTCTTTATTCCATACGTTCCCTTTTAGCTTTGCTGATTGTTTACATTGCTCTGCAGAAGCTTTTTATTTTGATGAAGTCCCAATAGTTTATTTTCACTTTTGTTTCTCTTGCTTCAGGAGACATATCTAGAAAAAAAAAAACCTGTTATGCCCAATATCAGAGAAATTCCTACCTGTTTTCTCTTCTAGGATTTTTATAGTTTCAGGTCTTACATTTAGGTCTTTCATCTATTTTGAACTCATTTGTGTATACGGTGCAAGGAAGTGGCGCAGTTTCATTCTTTTGAATATTGCTGTACAGTTTTCTCAGCATCGTTTGTTGAAGAGGCATTTTCCTCTGGATATTCTTTTCTGCTTTGTCAAAGAGTAACTGACCACGTAACTGAGTTTATTTCTGGGATTTCTACTTGTTAGAGATATATGTGTATTTTTACTACACAAGAATTCTGGAATTACCCATATTGTTGCCAACACCAGGGGATATTAATCATCTACTTTATAGACATATGATGCTTTTTCATTGTTTAATTTTATTAATATGATAATGGATGAGATTGAGCATCTCTTTACTTTACTCCCTGTTAAGTTATTCTGTGAAGTTTCTCTTTATCTTTCTAATCCTATTGTCTACTAAATTTCCTGTAATTCTCTTGGATAGTTTTGGGGGCAGTGGTATGTTTTAGATATTAATCTCAGCTTTTTCAAATGTTGAATATATTTTCTTTCATTTTTCAGTCCCTTTTTAAACTTGGTGTTTGAACTGAAATCCTTAATTTTGATGTACTCAGATCCTTATTCTTTGCCCTATATTTTGTGCTTTGGAGATCTTTTCAAGTCTGTTCTACCCCTAGATGAGGTTCTTCTACTATATTTTCCCTTTTTAAATTTTTTGTAAATGTTTATGCACTTTTGAAAGAGTGAGAAAGAGACAGAGTGTGAGTGGAGAAGGGGCAAAAAGAGAGGGAGACACAGAATCTGAAGCAGACATAGGGCTTGAACCCATAGGCTACTAGAATATTACCTGAGGTGATGTCAGCTGCTAAACTGACTGAGCCACCCAGACAACCCTCCTTTTTCTAACATAAAAGTTTGATATGGCTTAATCCATGTGCAGTTTTTCTTGGTATAATATGCAAATTAAGGAATATTTTGGGAGGGGACACTTGGGTGGCTTAGTTAAGTCATGATCTCTTGGTTCATAAGTTCAAGCCCACATCCAGCTTCATGCTGACAGTGTGGAGTCTGCTTGGGATTCTCTTTCTCTGTCCCTCCCCTACTTGTGCTTTCTCTCTCTCTCAAAATAAATAAACTTAAAAAAATAGAGAGTATTTTTCTGTAGAATTGGACAATTCTCCCATATCAGTCTTCTAGGCAATCTATAATTTCCCACGGTTCTGTATTATCATTGTTAACATATTTCAAACATATAAACTACATATCAGAAGTCTATATTCTGTTGCATTTGTTTCTTTCTGTTGTATTCCATAAAAATCTCTATTACTTTGTCTTCGCATTATAGCTTACCATCTGGTATAAAGAATGTGTCTTAGTTGTTTTTATTTTTTTTAAGTTTTTAGCTCTTTTTCTGAATTACACTTTTTTTGCATGCATTTTATAAGGAGTGATATGTGTTCCAGCTGAAGTTTGGGTTGTCACAGTTCTGGATTTGTAGAAAAATTTGGGACAACTATAACTTTTTGGTGTTAAATCATATCACCTTGAATGCTATGTCTCTCCATATATATCTACATAGATGATAAATCAATCAGCACGTATTATTCAAACCAAATGTATTTTCCCTATGAATACTTCCAATCTTGCTGAAGTAATATGCATAACTGTATAAACATGGAAAATTGGTAAAAAATGAATATAAAATGAAAATTAAAGTTACCTGTAATTCCTACAACTAGATATAGATTGTTTATTTTTATAGATTCAAAATAACAAGGTCTTACATTCTTAATGTTATTCTTATATTTGAAAAAAAGCAAAGTACATCAAACATAATGATTCTAATTCCAGGTTGTTTTTATATGATGGTCACTAGTAAGAGCTAAAGTTAGTATGACATTCCAGAGGAGAAAAAGTACAGTAATAAGTTATGTCACAGATAGCCAAATCAACCTATAATTAGCTCGTGTCCACTGTTTCATAAGCACTTGTATTCATTGTAGATGATGAGCTTATAAGAAAAAAGAGAATGCATTTCTGAAATGTTAGAGTAAGAGTCAAGTCAAAACAAATCAAAATGAAAAGGTTAGCATGTGGCATGTTGTCTCCCCTAGCTGAGAATTTGTGAGGAAAAAAAAAGCAGAAGATCCAGTTATAGATAAATTTTCAGTTTTTTAGACACATAATTGCTGTAAATTATTAATTTCTTTTGATGAAGTGATTAAACAGCACGGATATAGAAAAACCATGACATTCACAGTATGTGTCACATTTAGAACTCTTACATTTATTTTGACAATTGAAGGGGGTTTAAAATAAATTAGCTTTGGGGCATCTGGGTGGCTCAGTCGGTTAAGTGTCCAGCTTCGGCTCAGGTCATGATCTCATGGTTGTGGGTTTGAGCCCTGCATCAGGCTCTGTGCTGACAGCTAGCTCAGAGCCTGGAGCCTGTCTTTGGATTCTGTGTCTCCCTCTCTCTCTGACCCTCCCCTGCTCGCACTGTCTGTCTCTCAAAAATAAATTAAAAACATAAAAAATAAAATAAATTAGCTTTTTAATGGTTTTTTTTTGTTTAAAAGATTGCCTTACAGCTGTTAACAAGAATCATAAAACTACACTGTAACTACTTTTATCCAACTTTCCAGTTACTTCTCTTACTGTATAATCATGCTTACTACTACCCTGGGGATATAAGTCTTAACAACTCACAAATACCAAAAAAGCACAAAAAGTGTTCAGGAACGCTATTGGAGGCTTAGAGGTTATCCTAGAGGTTCTTTTTCTTCTTTCCTATTTTTGAGTCAAGACTGACAGCTGCTAACAGAGATAAGATATCATTCATGGTGTGTAAAAACTTTGAATAATTTTATGTAAATATTTGGTATACCATAACAGAATAGTCATCCTTAACAAAGATCACTGAGAACAAAAGACCTACTTCTGAAAAGCAGAAATTTTATTTTTTATAAGAAATATCTGTAATATTGGTTTATAGACTTGATAAAATGCAGTATTTCTTTATAATGATTTCTATAAAAAGAGAAAGCATAAGTTCTTTTTCTTTTCTTTCAAAATTTTTTTATGTTTTTATTTATTTTTTGAGAGAGAGTTTGAGAGTGGGAGAAGGGCATAGAGAGAGAAAGAGGGAGACACAGAACTGGAAGGAGGCTCCAGGCTCTGAGCTGTCAGCACAGAGCCTGATGCGGGGCTCAAACTCAGGAGCTGTGAGATCGGAACCTGATCCTGAGCCTAAGTTGGATGCTTAACCAACTGAGCCACCTATGCACCCCAGCACAAGTCCTTTGCTATGAAAAGGAAAACACTGATCAATTTGCTTACAATAAAAATTTTTCACATGTATTTGTATTTATGCAACACAAGAGCTCACAAATAAAAAAAAAACCAAGCTACAGACAGGAAAAAAAATGTTTTCAAACCACATAAACAATGAGGTTCTGACATCCAGAATTTACAAAAGTTTCTATAAATCATTTAAGAAGTCAAAAAGGAAAAAAGAAGCAAATAGAAGTCAATTACAAAAGCTATAAACAGATTGTTTGCAGTTAAGGAAAACTGACCAATAAACAGATCGCTAATTTCACTGATCAGGATTTCAAACGTACATGAGATTTAAAAACGGGCATATCCATTTTGAGTTGTACTTTGGAGAAACAGGAATTCTTACATTCCTGTTGGGTAACATCATAAAGAGCATGGGTCCCGGAAGCACTGGCTTCTGTTTCAAACCCTTTAACAATCCTTATGGTAATGTGCCTTGAGCAAGCCACTTTATCTTGCTGTGAAATAAATCTCTCTGGGTTGCAAGTTTCCTCAGGTTTTGTGAGCTGGCTGCACTTTGTTTAAAATTATCTTTTCAAGAATATTTGTATAGTAAACAGTCTTTGATGATAGAGATAGTGTCTCCCACTGGAGTAAAGGGCAGGCCTGCTTCCAGCATATTATTAAAGGTTCCCTAAACTCACTATTTCTCTTCTATAAAGCAGTCCACTGCAGATGCACATACCATCCGACCCTCCTGGCAAAGCCCTGTAGGAAGCAGGTTTGGGGGAGCCAGTGCAAGAAATGCTGATACCCTCGCTCCTCCTGTTACTGTGAGCAATAAATTGTACTTCATCTAACCCAGGAATCTCCTGTCTTCTACAAGTGTCTGCGAGTCTTTTACAGCCTAACTTGTTAGCTCAGATGTGGAATGAAATCTCAGACCCTCACACTTGTTTGCAAATGTCTCTTTGCCTGATTTATTTTTCTCATTTGTAGAATAAGTGTGCGCGTGTGTGTGTGTATGATATTTTCTGTTCATAGGACATTACTATCTTATCTAAATGAAAAATGTGAAATATTTAGAACATAGGTAGAACATATATACATATATACATACACACACATATATATATCATTTAAAAATGTTAATAATAATAGATTCCAAATCGACTGTAGTTGTTAATTCCGGGGAGGTGAGAAAGCAAATGGGATTAAGAAATTTACACAGGATTCTTCAACTTAGTTGTGTTTTAGTATTTTTAAGTGTCTCCAAAACAAATATAAAAATACATATTAAGATTTTTAAAAAGTTAGTTGTATACATTGTTTTGCATTTTATTATGATACATACTGCCATATATTTAAATACTTTATAAAAATAAAATTAAAAAATATGTGCAAGACCCAATTATTTTGAATGACAATTTTAAGGCTCCAGGATTGTCCTTCCATATGTGTAAAAGCATATTTGAAAGTGCTTTCTAGGGGCACCTGGGTGGCTCAGTTGGTTAAGTGCCTGACTTTGGCTTAGGTCATAATCTTACGATTCGTGGGTTCGAGCCCTGTGTTGGGCTCTCTACTGACAGCTAGCCCAGAGCCTGGACCGTGTCTTCAGGTTCTGTATCTCCCTCTCTCCCTGACCCTCCCTGGGCCCTCCCCTGCTTGCACTGTCTCTCAAAAATAAATAAAAAACATTAAAACTTTTTTAAATATTAAAAATTAAAAAAAGTCCTTTATACTTACTTGAAATATAATCTAAACAACTTTGACTATTGTATCCAATTTTTCCATCTCCCTATCTTTAGATACAATTTTTTTTTCTGGCACTTAATTCAAGTGTTATATAGTGTTGTGGTTTTAAAGAAGTGACACTTGGTAAAGTCCCAAAACTAGATCACTGGAACCTTATAAGCTTCCACCTGTTTGCTGGAATACTCACTCTTGGAACTCAGAGCCACCATGGGAAAGGACACACATCTCTGTAGTAATCTCGCTGCGAGCCCAGGTGCATTTGGTGACCCCAGCCCAATGCCAGGCAGGTGAGAGGAGAAGCCTCAGCCTGATTCTTGCCCTCAGCCATCTGGCCATCTCTCCCATCCCACTGAGGAGGCGCACTGTGTAGAAGCGGCAGGCCATCCGCTCTGTAACTCTAATTCCTGAGATCATAATCTATCAGTTATTGTCTCTCACTAAGTTTGGACATCATTGCATGTGGCAGCAGGTAACAGGATCAAGCTCCTCTTAAAAACACCTAGTTTTCTGGTTACAGTGATGGTGGACCTAAGCTGAGAATACATGCAATTTGAACATTTTCAGCATTTTTAAGAGTATAAGAGGAATTCTGCATACACTAAACACAAAGGGTGGTTAAAAATAAAAAGGAAACTGAAACAAAGATACAGGGAAAAAAAGTATGTATTTGGTATATATACCAACAAAGAAACAGGAAAAAAGTAAGTATTTATACGTATGTATACACATATATATTTATTTTTATAGAGACGCTATATAGTTGGTTAGTACATATATATAGTTAGTATTATATGTATATTTTCCAAGCTAAAAGTCTTTACAAAGCAGCGGCTGAAATTTGAGAGCTTTCATCATATCCGTCATTTTATTTTTTTAATTCATAAAAATATTTTTTAGAATCATGTATTTTTGTTTTGGAGTAATCCAAATTTTTCACTGAAAAACATCTCATCTGCCTATAAAACATTCTTCTTCTCAGGTACATAGTTTAATTATGTATTTCACTTTATTTTAAAACAGTACTAAAGAGGATAGCTTTATTCTTTTCCATTGATATTTATATTAATCAGTCACACAGCATCTGACTCTTGATTCGGCTTAGGTCATAATCTCATAGTTCACGGGTTTGAGCCCTGCATTGGGTTCTGTGCTCAGAGGGTGGAGCCTGCTTGGGATTCTCTCTCTGCCCTGTCCCTGTTCACTCTCTTTCTCTCTTTAAAAAAATAAACAAAAAAATTCATAAAAAGGGTATATGTATCTTTATCATTTTATATTGAATACCTTGTGTTTCCCTTAGGCTCCTTTTCTCAGCTTTCATTCAGCAAAATTTTAAGATAGAGCCATGTTAAACTTCATATCATAGTTGCATTTCAGTTGTTGAGAGCATTGGGTAATACATAATGAAGACTCACTTGAAAAATGTGTCACAAACTTCAGTACTAGCAAAAATAGATTTCTTCTGAGTAAACTTGTTACCCCATGGTGTCTTCTCCATTTTCTTTACCACTGACCCCATTAAAAAGATTTGTACAAGTTTTGTTCTATTACAATTCTTTTCTTTTTAATTTAAATCCAATTTAGTTAACATATAGTATAATAATGATTTCAGAAATAGAATTTAGTGATTCATCACTTACATATACCACTCAGTGGTCATGCCAGCAAGTGCCCCTTGCCCATTTAGCCCATTCCCCACCCACCCCTCCAGCAACCCTCAGTTTGTTCCTTGTATTTAAGTGTCATATGGTTTGTCTCCCTCTCTGTTTTTATATTATTTTTTCTTCCCTTCCCTTATGTTTATCTGTTTTATATCTTAAATTACAATAGATGAGTGAAATAAAATATTTGTCTTTCTCTGACTTATTTCATTTAGCATGACACACTCTAGTTCTATCCACATTTGCAAATGGCAAGATTTCATTCTTTTTGATCATCAAGTAACATTCCATTGTATATATATCTATACATCACATTTTTATCCATTCATTCATCGATGGACATTTGGGCTTTATCCATACTTTGGCTTTTATCAATAGTGCCGCTTTAAATAGTGCCCCTTTGAAAGAGCTCTCCTGTATCCTTTGGATAAATACCTAGTAGTGCCATTGCTAGGTTGTAGGGGAGTTCTAATTTTAAGTTTTTGAAGAACCTTTGTACTCTTTTCCAAAGCGGTGTACCAGTTTAAATTCCCACCTGCATTGTAAAAGGGTTTACCTTTCTCTGCATCATCACCAACATCTCTTGTTCCCTGAGTCGTTAACTTTAGCCGTTTTGACAGGTGTGAGGTGGCATTTCATTGTGGTTTTGATTTGTATTTCCCTGATGACTAATGTTGAATATGTTTTCATATCTGTTACCCTCTGGATGTCTTCTTTGGAAAAGTGGCTACTCATGTGTTTTGCCCATTTCTTTACTGGATTATTTAGGATTTTTGGGGTGTGTTGAGTTTAACAAGTTCTTTATAGATTTTGGATTCTAACCCTTTATCTGATAGGTCATTTGCAAATATTTTCTCGCATTCCATCGGTTGCCTTTTAGTTTTGCTGATTGTTTCCTTTGGTGTGCCGAATCTTCTTATCTTGATGAGGTCCCAAGAGGTCATTTTTGCTTTTGTTTCCTTTGCCTCTGGAAACATGTCAAGTAAGAAGTTGCTGCAGCCGAAGTCAAAGAGGTTTTTGCCTGTTTTCTCATCTAGATTTTTATGGCCTCCTGTGTTACATTAAGGTCTTTAATCCATTTTGAGTTTATTTTTGTGTATGGTGTAAGAAAGGGGTCCAGGTTTATTTTTCTGTGTATCACTGTCTAGTTTTCCCAGCAACATTTGCTGAAGAAACTTACTTTTTTCTATGGGATATTCTTTCCTGCTTTGTCATAGATTCATTGGCTATATGTTTGTGGGTCCCTTTCTGGCTTCTCTATTCTGTTCCATTGATCTGAGTGTCTGTTCTTCTGCCAGTACCACACTGTCTTGATGACTACAGCTTTGTAATACAGCTTGATGTCCAGAATTGTGATCCCTCCAGTTTTGGTTTTCTTTTTCAGGATTGCTTTGGCTATTCAGGTTCTTCTCTGGTTGCATACAAATTTTAGGATTGTTTGTTCGATCTCTGTGAAAAATGCTGGTGTTATTTTGATAGGGAGAGCATTGAATATGTAGACTGCTTTGTGTAACATCAACATTTTTACAATATTTGTTCTTCCAATCCATGAGCATGGAATCTTTTTCCATGTTTAGTGTGTGTCTTCTTCAATTTCTTTCATAAGCTTTCTACAGCTTTCAGTGTATATAACTTTTAATCTCATCGGTTAGGTTTATTCCTAGGTATTTTATTATTTTGTTGCAAATTGGTTCTAGCAGTTTCTTTTGGAGAAGGTTTTTGGGTTTTGGGATTTGGGGTTTTCCACATAGAGTATCATGTGTCTATGTCTGTGAAGAGTGAAAGTTTCATTTCTTCCTTGCTGATTTGGATGCCTTTATTTCTTTGTGTTGTCTTATTGCTGAAGCTAGGATCTCCAATAGTATGTTGAGTAACAGTGGTGAGAGTGGACATCCCTGTCGTCTTCTTGACCTTAGGGGGAAAGCTCTCAGTTTTTCCCCATTGAGGATGATATTAGCATTGGGTCTTTAATATATGGCTTTTATAATCTTCAGGTGTTCTCCTTCTATCTCCCCTTTCTTGAGGGTTTTTATCAAGAAATGGTGCCGTAGTTTGTCAAATGCTTTCTCTGCATCTATTGAGAGGCTCATGTGGTTCTAATCCTTTCTTTTATTAATGTGATGTATCACATTGATTGATTTGCAGATGTTGAAGCAGCCCTTCAATATCCAGATATTGATGCATTACAGGAATAAATTCCCCTGGGTTGTGGTGAATAATTCTTTTTAATGTATTATTGGATCTAGTTTGCTAGTATCTTTGAGAATTTTTGCATCCAAGTTCATCAGGGACATTTGTCTCTAGTTCTCATTTTTAGTGCACTCTTTGTCTGGTTTTGAAATCAAAGTAATGCTGGCCTCATAGAATAAGTTTGGAAGTTTTTTTTTTTTTCTCTATTTCTATTTTTTGGAACAGCTTCAAAAGAATAGGTGTTAACTCTTTTTGGAAAGCCATCTGGTCCTGAACTCTTGTTTGTTCAGAGTTTTTTATGAGATTCAATTTCTTTACTCGTTATGGGTCTATTAAAAATTTCTATTTCCTCCTTTTTCAGTTTTGGTAGCTTATATGTTTCTAGGAGTTTGTCCATTTCTTCCAAATTGTCCAATTTGTTGGCATATAATTGCTCATAATATTCTTATTATTGTTTGTATTTCTACTGTAATGTTTGTGATCTCTTCTCTTTCATTGGTGATTTTATTTATGTGGGTGCCTTCCCTTTTTTTTTTTTTTTGATCAAATTGGCTAGAGCTTTATCAGTTCTACTAATTCTTTTAAAGAACTAGCTCCTGGTTTCATTGATCTGTTCTACTGTTTTTGTTTTGCTTTTTGTTTTCAGTATCATTTATTTCTACTATAATCATTATTATTTCCCTTCTTCTGCTGGTTTTGGGCTTTATTTGCTGTTCTTTTTCCAGCTCTTTGATATGTAAGATTAGACTGTGTATCTGAGACCTTTCTTCTTTCTTTAGGAAGGCCTGGGTGGTATATATATTTCCCTCTTATGACCATTATTGTTGCATCCCAGAGGTTTTGGGCTATTGTGTTTTCATTTCCAATCATTTCCATGTACTTTAAAATGTCCTCTTTAATTTCTTGGTTAATCCATTAATTCTTTAGTAGAATGTTCTTTAATCTCCAAGTATTCATGATTTTTCCAAATTTTTTTTCTTATGGTTGATTTTGATTCTTCATAGCATTGTGGTCTGAAAATATGAAAGTTACAATCTCAATCTTTTTGTATTTGTTGAGGGCTGATTTTTTTCCCAGTATGTGATCTATTCTGGAGAGTGTTCCATGTGCACTTGAGAAGATTGTTTATTCTGCTGCTCTAGGATGAAATGTTTTGAATATATCTGTTAAGTCTATCCAGTCCATTGTGTCATTCAAAGCCATTGTTTTCTTGTTGATTATCTGCTTAGATTATCTGTCCATTGCTGTAAATGGAATGTTGAAATCCCCTACTATTATGGTATTATCAGTTTATGATTATAATTAATTTATTTATTTACTTGGTTTCTATCAAGTTGGGGGCATAAATATTTACAATGGTTAGATATTCTTGGTGGATAGACTCCTTAATTATGACATAATGCTTTTTTTATCTCTTGTTACATTTTTTATCTTAAAATCTAGTTTGTCTGATGTAAGTATGACTACTTTAGATTTTTTTGATGGCCATTAGAATGATAGATGGTTCTCCATCCTCTTACTTTTAATCTGAAGATATCTTTAGGTGTAAAATATGTTTCTTTTAAGCAGCACATAGATGGGTCTTGTTTTCTTATCCATTCTGATACCCTGTGTCTTTTTATTGGAGCATTTAGTCCATTGACATTTAGAGTGAGTACTGAAAAATATTAATTTAGTACCATTGTGTTGCCTGTAGTTCAGAGTTTCTGGTAACATTATCTGGTCCTTTCTAGTCTTTGTTGATTAGGTCTTTTTTGTTTTGTTTCATCTTTCCTCCACTCAAAGAGTCCCCCTTAAAATTTCTTGCAGGGCTGGTTTAGTGGTCACAAACTCCTTTAGTTTTTGTTTGTCTGGGAAACTTTATCTTTCCTTTTATTTTGAATGACAGCCTTGCTAGATAAACAATTTTGGGCCACATATTTTTCCAATTTAGCATGTTGAATATATCTCTCCACTCTTTTCTGGCCTGCCAAGTTTCTGTGACTAGGTCTTCTGTGAATCTGATGTCTTTCCTTATAAGTTAAGGACATTTTCCCCTTGCTGCTTTCATAATTCTTTCCTTATCTGTGTATTTTGTAAATTTGACTATGATATACCTTGGTGATGGTCAGTTTTTGTTGAATCTAATAGGAGTTTTCCCCCAGATTAGGGAAGTTTTCCACTATAATTTGCTCACATAAACCTTCTGCCCCTTTTTCTCTCTCTTCATCCTCTGGTACTTCTATGATTTGGATCTTATTCCTTTTTAATAAGACACTGGGTTTTCCAAGTCTTGCATGGTGCTCTTTTGTCTTTGTTTCCCTCTTTTTCTGCTTCATTAATTTCCATAATTTTGTCTTCCCTATTGCTGATTAGCTGCTCTGCTCCATCCATCCTTGCCATTGTGGCATCCATTTGACATTGCATCTCTGTTATAGCATTTTTAATTTCGTCCTGACCAGATTTCACATCTTTAATCTCAGAAAGGGATTCTATGCTTTTTCTCAACCTCAGTTAGTAGTCTTATTATCAGGTTCTAAATTCTAGTTCAGATTTCTTACCTATATCTGTGTTGATTAAGCCTCTCTGTGTTATTTCTTCCCATTCTTTCTTTTGGGATGAATTCCTTAATTTTGTCATTTTGGAGGAAGAAAATATTAGTAAAATAAAAAATGAAAATTAACAAATTAAAGACAATACTAAATATCAAATAAAGGAAGATCCTATGTGTGTTTTGGTCTGCTTTTTGGAAAAACAAGCTTGATAGGATAGAGAAAAAAGAGAGAGAAAAAGAAGAAAGGAAGAAAAAAATTAAAATAAATTTATAGAATAAAATGATATAAAGGAAATAAAATAGAATACAAAATTAAAAATAAACAAAAATGATGAAAAAAATTAAAAAATATATACAATTTTCTTTATCCAAGAAAAAGAATGAAAGAAAGAAAACAACAAAAACACTTCAAACAAGAATAGAGGTAAAAAAAAAAACTAATAAGTGAAAAAGCAAACACAATGAAACCTGAATGAAGTTACATACAGTTTCCCCTAGGACTGAAACTGTGAAGCACTCTGTAGACTATACACTAAGCAGGGAGAGGGACTTGTGCTGTTCTTCTAGGCTATGTGCTTGGATGGCACAGTTGGGCAGGGCTTGGCATAATGGCTCAGTTCTCCAGTAGGTGGTGCTGCTTAGCTTACTGGCATGCATGGGTGTGGCCTAAGTGCATGAGAGAAGTAAAAATGGCTTCACTCAGCTCCCTAGTCTCTGGCACAGGAACTTGGCCTTCTCATCAACATGTGATCAAGCATTCCTTTGTGTTAGGCCTCCATCCACTCCCAGTCTCTACCTTGTTTGTGTCCAAGCTCTCTGCCTGCAAAGCAGCACCTTCCTCCAGAGTTTTATCTCAGATGGGATTGTTTAAAAACCCCCCATTTCAGAGACTTCTGTGCCTTAGACCAGTGCTGACTTTCTGGGGGAGGGTCTTGCTAAGCAATACCCAGGTGCCGGCTTTCCCCGGAAAAAGTTTCTGTGATCTCACAACAGCAGGAGAGGTTCAGAGATTGTGGCAAATCACAACACCCAGCTGGTACCAGCTTTCACTGCACTCTGGTATCTTTGTCCCAATACCAGCAAATGTGGCTGCTTCTTGGGTCCCGCTGGGACCTTTGCCTATGTGGAAGCCATATCGTCTCTACCCAGTACTCTCCAAGCAGGGGAACCTCTTCTCCCTATGTGGCACATGGACCCTTCAGCCCCCCCATCTGTTCCTTGGGATTCTCCCTACTTCTTCACCAGAGCATGCCAGGCACTGAGCTCCAGAATTTCAGACTCTGTGTTCTACAAGAATCCTTGTAATACTGAGACCCTCTCCCATCAGTGGTTTTGGGAAACAGATTTGTTGTTTAGTCCCCTGCAAGTGTTTTTACTCTTTCTCTCTCTTTCTCTCCAACTGCTTATGGGGAAGTGTTTTGCCTGCACTCTCCTGATAGTCCACACTCTCCCCCTTTCTCTGTCCTGTATTTGCAAAAAAATAGCTCCCTAACCTCCAGGGTGTTTCTCTTGCCCGGTTCACCTCTCTGCACTGGGTACCTGCTGATTTTTGTGGCTCAGATTATTCAGATTGTTGTGTTAATCTTCAGATCAATTTCCTAGGTGTGCAAAATGGTTTGGTGTTGATCTAGCAGCATTTCAGGAATGAGACAAGCTGAGGGATGGACTCCATGCTGCTTTGCCATCTTCCCGGAGATCTCTACAATTACAAATACAATTGTTTAGTATTGAAATTTTATTTTCCCACTGCTGTGATGTTTTACTTCTTTAATCTTATACCATTAAACTTAATATTATCAGCTGCCTGAAATTCTCCTTTGCAGTAGTTTAGGGAAGAAGGAGAAGGAGAAAGAGAGGGAGGGAAGAAGGAAGGAAAGAAAAATTTAGAACAGTAAGTCTAGTTTTGCTTACTCCTCTATACAAAGATATGGCCATGTAGGAAGCACTAAATAATGTTTGCTAAGTTATTATAAGTGGCCTCATAATTTTCTGTGCTATGATTAACATTCATGTTTCTTACTCAAATTATTAACTTACCTTCTTCACCAATAAGACTTACCCAAGTCCATCAGTCACCAATGGGATGGAGGGAAGTGAACAAAAATTTTTTCTCAAAACTGGTGTTAGTTTTATATGAGCACCAGGAAGGAGATACCGGTGAGCCCCTCTCTGACATTTTTGAATGCACAATAGTCCTAGCACCAAAAATACATTTATTTATTTATTTTTATCCCAAACCTCATGGGCCACTTAACTTTACCCATATTTGGTATACCTCATCTCTTTGGTTACTTGTCAGAAATGCCTCTGCTCCTGTTTGTTAACTCTGTCCTTCTCTTGTACCACACAATTTGTTCTACCTCTTCTGATATTTCCTGTCCTCACCCAAGACAAATCCTCCTTCAGAATATTCCTATGTGGGTTTATAAAGTCTAAAAATTCCCCCACATTTTTTTTCTTTTTATAAAATGTTTCTGTTCCCCAGTCCTGGTGGGCATCTTGGTTCTCTTCTAGGACCTACCACTCCTTCTGGTATTTTTCTAGTGATCAATCTTCCAATCTCAGGCTCCCACTATCTCAGCATATATATGAACATGAGAGAAAACAAGAAAACAAGAGCAGATGATCAGAATTCTTCTCACAATGTCATTCTTTCTTTCTAATATCATGGGTAAATACCCCATTTTTTTTTAAATCCATGGTATCCAGCTATATCAGTGTCTACCCACTGTTAGCAGCCAGGCTAAAAATAATTCTACTTTGTTTCTTGATACTTTTTGTTCCCTGTTCAAAGTCTTCACCTACATTCTAATTCTATTGTCATCACTGACTCTTCGTTCCTAATTTCCTTCTATTTGAGCTACTACGGTCATAGATATAGCATATAAAAGATTAGGAGGCTTCTCAAAACCTTCTAGGTGTTGAAAATTAGAAAGCAAGTTATCTATTAGTTTTCTCTTGTCTATTCTTTCCCGATTTCTCTTGTCCTTTCTAATAATTTTCTATAATTTAATATTATGTACATATTTACATTAGCATAGACAGTGTCTGCACCTAGAAATGTTCAACACCAAAACAGGGATATGTTTAGAATATTGATCAAGTGAGAGTGTTGGCAAGTGTGGCAAAATGACATCCTATAAAGTGCACAAAGGCTTACGTTTTGAAGGGAGGTAATGAGGGTGATGGTGAGAGGGGCTGATGGGAAGGGCCCCATCCCCCATACATATAGCCACACATTACTCTTTCTCTCCTTGTCAAGTTTGCAAGCCCTCAGAGTACTGGCAATTTCAGAAAAGCAAATAGCAACATAGAATTTAAAGTATTACGTAATAACGCCAAGCACATCTGTACTATATCAGTTTCTCAAAGATACAGTTCATTAAAATCAGTCTCACCAGCAGCTGTCATTTAGTTACTGACTCTGTCACTCTTCGATTGCCACCTCCCTGACAGGATTCTGACAAGATCCAGAAGGTCAGTTAAGCTATTTGCTACTCTTTTCCATTAATGGTTTATTAACTGGGCAAGGCTATATATATTCTTTTCAACTATGTGTCTTCAGCCAAAACTATCTTTGGAGAACGATAAATTTCCTCCTAAATCATTTTAAAACTATCGAGTGTCTTCCTCCGCATCTCAGAAAGAATATGCATGCTGATGTTTCAAGTAACTTTTATGCATAAATTTGGCTTTATTAACTACACTAGACTGGATAAACCCTTTATTTCTGATAAAAACCAGCATTCTTTTCAGAGTTTTCTTCACCTTATCTGAAAATGTTCTCTTTTTCATTTTTCCTTCCAAGAGTTTTTATTTTTCTTTTCTCTGAGCCTGATTTAGAATGTTTCTCTTATTGTTAATTATACTCAGTAGAAGTCACTAAAATATCTCCCTCAGTTAACATTCAATTAACTAAATGGCTTTAGAGGTAAACTCCCTCTAAAGTATAATCAGCATATTCGTGGCGTGGTTTCCTTCATTCTGCTTGTGCTACAGAATTTCCCTCTTAGTAGAGCCAACCCAATGTATTTCCCTACAGTTCGTTCTATGAGGATCTGCTCTTCGTATTGCCTCAGTCAGAGGGCTTTCCCTGTTTTCAAAAGCAGGGCCAATATGTTTTTAAGAAACAGATCTTGAAGGTATGGAATTAAGGAAACTCAGGGATATCCAAAGGCCTTTATCATAAATCTGAACCCTTTGAAAGTGCGTGCTAAAAGCAGATTTAACTGTAAATTTCTCAGGAGACTATCCACAGATTTTTATCAAGTTCTCACTGAATCTACAGTATTACCAAAATTAAATTCTCTGAAGTCAGGCACAGTTCTTGCATTTGTTGATTTAATAGATGTCACGTGGTACCACATGTAAATAAACTTTTCAGCAAAAATAGTCAATGAAATTCATATCTAATTTAGACTTTTTTGTACCATTACCATGCCTTCATTTCTTAGTCTAGTTGAAAATGGCTAATAACTTCTAACCTTTACTTACCCTCCAGCACATGGGCTGGGAGTTCATGCCAATAAGAACACACTGCTACATTTATACACACGTGCACCCACACACACATCACAAAAAGATTTAACTTAGAGCTAAGAATAGCCTGCCACCTACAGTCTTATACTTTATTGATTCTCCTAAATCTGTAATTTTATAAATTCTATTTCAAAAATTCTATGGTAAAAAACTATCTTATTCATGGTAACATGAGCTTTTGTCTCTTTATATCAGATAAAACATTCTTTGTTCTTATATAAGCTTGCTTATTTTGGGGTTTTTTTTTTTTTTTTGTTCTTGTTGTTTTTTGTTTGTTTCAAAGGATTGCATTTCACTTAATGCATTTATATGACAAATAAGCAATAATTAGTAAACTTTGGTACTAAAAGACATCAACAGACTGGGGCCAGAAAATAACTAAACTGATGCAAAAAATATAAAGATGAATTGATACAGAATGTTTGATAATATTAAATTTTTGGATACATTACCTTCTTTTAAAATGAAGTTGCTGAGGAGCAGCTTCACTTTATTTTGGAGAAGGCTTGAGTCCATACTGGCCAATGATGTCTACATGAAAACAGAGTATGCTGCCAGCTTAAAAATCAAACCCTCTGCTTAGTGAAAACAACTGATTGGGTACTAACTGAAATGGTCCCTAAATGCAGTAGCTTTCTTAATTATCCGCAGCACCTGTCATTTTATTTCATATCATTGAAATAAATATTTTTACATATTAAATTTCATTATAACTAATTTCCGGGAATCCAGTTGTGTTTTTCTTCTCTTCCTAGTAAGTGAGAGTCAAAAACAAAACAAAACAAACCATTAAGGGAAATTCACCTTGTCTTTGTAGTCCAGTGTCTGGGTGAGTGGAGAATTTTCCTGATAATGGGACTAGAAGATGAATATTGATGATGGACATTTTAAGATCAGCAGAAAAAGAGTCACAAAGTGGTGTGCACACAAGAGAAAGGGAAGAAGAGAAAATTAAAAATTCTCAATAATCTTATTATAGAATATGTGTGTGTTTTATTATTCATTATGTAAGATGGTTTGTAGCTTTAGAAGGAGGGGATGTGCCATAATATATTTACTCCTTGGACTTTGAAGGCTCTTTCTTTACCCTGGATAGAATCTATCCAAATTTAGATATTTCTTCTCAGAACTAAATTATTTTTTTTAATTTAACCAGATATTTTTACTCTTAAAGTTATTGAAGGTTATTTACATTAGTGATAAATGAAAAATGAATGTATTCAGCATTTAAATTGGATACAGATGGATACATCAAACGGCTTGGGTTTGGTTTTTATCATCACCCCATTTCCACTGAGGCTTAGCAAGACTTTGTTAACTTTGGCTGTCACTGTTTTCCCTTTTGCTCCACTCTCCATTTTGCCAATGGTTTTACAAAGGGCTCTCTCATACTTCTCTATATCGTGTTTCAAATAATCTCATGGGATTTGCCAGAATCTAGAGTAGGGATAGAATGACAGGGTGAAAGCATCCCAGCTGCCGCTGATTTACCTTTCTATCCCCCCCCCCCCATCTTGGATGGGGAAACTATTGCAGCTCACTCAACATCCAGTGTCCTAGTACAATATGATGATTTCATTATCCTCACCGAAAATCCATAGACACAGATATCCTTCCTCTTCTCTGAGCAATTGATGCCTTCCATCTGTTTTACTTTAGAACTCCCAATGAGAACATTCCTTTTTGGCATAAATTGTTGTGCTACTTCAACTGATCCCTCTGCTGCTACAGCCTCTCTTTGGCTTTTGTGTTTTAGATATGCAAATAGCTTAGATCTATAAACAACTCTTTCAATAACCTGACATTGGTGTTGTTGGGCTCTGTTTTAGGGTGATATTCCCTATTTTTAAAAATATTTATTTATTAGAGAAGAGAGTGAGTATGTGCACAGAGGAGGGGCAGAGAAAGAGAGGGAGAGAGAGAATCCCAAACAGGCTCTGTGCCACCAGATCAGAGCCCAATGGCAGGCTCCATCTCATCACCATGAGATCATGACCTGAGCCTAAATCTGGAGTCAAGCATAACCAAGCACTCCTGGGCTACATTCTCTACTAATTAACTAAGTAATTACTGAGCACCTATTATATACCAGGAGGTATGATGAATGGGTGCTAAGAATAAAATAATAGACATGATAGATACTCCCTATCCTGCTGAAGTTTTCAGTCAGGTGTAACTAATAATATTCTGAGGACATCTTTATTTTCATCAGGGGGCATCTTTGTTTAGAACTGAATTACCAGGGAAACTGTCAACTCTTGGTCATTCTCCTTGGCAAGAAGTCAAATATACATTCTTGGTGTGTCTTTTTGGGGTCACTTTTTATCAAACCATCCTGAACACTATACATTCATTGAATTCAAAATGCCTCTAATCTAAGAACACTGGTACTATATTACCATGGTAGAATTTTAAATGTGGAAATAGCATCTGCTTTGTATTTTGATCCAAATAATTAATTGTGAGTCCCTTATTCATTCTGTTCTCATGCTGCTTTGCTGTACAGGTCTGCAGTGTGGGTTCTTCTAGGGAGTCAGTCAGTTATGAGATGATAATAATGTGGTCAACCTGTAATCAATCTCCTTGATTGAGGGTTTATTCTCACTCTACGCTCATTACAATTACTACAGATAGATTTTTGCCTAATAAATGTCTCTCAGATCCATCACTTTCCCTTCTGTTCTTTCCTTGTCTTCAGATTCAGTTGGGGCTGGAGCAGTCCCTAAACTACACTCTTTTTGATTCCTCAAGATCTTTTTTACATATTAGTCATCCCAAGTTAAATACAGTTTAAAGCACATTATTCCATATATAAAAGTCTTTCAGTCAGTCTTCCCACTGCTTATGGGATTAGGTCCAAGCTGTTTAACACAGCTTGTGTTCATTCTGGTCCTGGCCCTTGTCTGATCAATGGCCACCAGGCAAAGACCTTCAGGAACATAGCTGTCGTCACACAAAAATTGGGTTTCTTAGCACTACAGTAAGGAACACTACACACCATGGGTAAATGATAGTTCATCTCAGTAAGGAAGTTTAAGAAGAGACTGGTTAAAGAACTGGGGAATGTTTTGTAATTGGAAGGAAGTTTGAGAGTGGAGGAAGTTTGGTCTGCTTTGGGTGCTGGCAGGAGGTAGGCTAAATATAGGATAGGGCATAATAATGACTTTTTTTCTTTTTTCAATCCCAGGTGATAAAGGTAAAGGACAGGGACTAATGCAATGATTAGTTAAGAAGCAACAGTACTCATGTTAGGAAAGGAAGCTGCTTGGTCATTTTTGTGGTTTCCAGTGTTCTCATTTCTGTCTCTGCACAGATTCCAAAGTCACTTACTTGCCATTTCTCCTTAAGCTCCAGTTAGCTGTGACAGTTTCTCAGATTTTCCTTGTTCCTGATGACGTTGATGGCTTTGAGGGGTACTGGTCAAGTCTTTTGTAGGACATCCCTCCACAGGAAATTGTCTCACAAATAGAGGGGGGGTTGTGAGTATTTGCAAGGAAGATCACTGAGGTAAAGTGCCATTTCTATCACACCACAGCATGAGGATATACAATCAATGAGATTAACCTTGGCTGATATTGACTGGCTGAGGTGCTGACTGCCAAGTTTTTCCACAATAAGATTATTCCATGCCACCCACCCCCAACTTTTTTTTTTTTTCTTACTGAACTCTTTGGAAGAAAGTCACTATGCACAGCTCACACCCACAGAGTGGAGATTTAGGCTCCCTCTCCTTATGGACAGATTACATACATTATTTGGAATTCTTAGGCAAAGGAGATTTATCTCTAGTCCCTCATTTTTTCCCCCAATCATTTACCTATGTCAGTATGGGTTCATGTATATTTTTATTGTACTTTGAGGTATAATCCCCTATTCCTTTATTTTATTAATTTCCTATCCAAATTGTTCCAACTTGGCCATTGGGAGCTCTTTGATTTGGCTCCTGTGCCCCTTTGACATACACCCCCCAGTCAGTTTTTTTTTCTTCTTATTGAGCACTTTTTCACTTTCAAACTCCTAAGATTCTATAATCTCTTATTGGATATTCCCTGCACCAAGAAAATATATTCCTTAAAATCAGTCATTTATTCCAGGACACTGGTTTCTTTTTTCTGGAGCAAGGTATTAGGACCCAGAGCTCTGGGCTTTGGTTGTGCTTCTACAGGGGTCTCAGGCCTTCTCAGCTGTCATAGCATGGATACAAATGCGTGTGTGCTAGCCCATGTGTATACATATATTCATAAATACTTTATATGCAGCCATCTTGAACTCTATTCTAAGCATGAGTTCATATTAATGTCTCCAATTCTAATCTAGTAATATACAGTTCATTCTAAATTCCTCCCTTGCATGTTTATAAATTTTGCTCAGACTATGAGATAACGTGGCTCCCACCATCTGCCTTACACTTACTTAATTCTTTACTTGCAATATATGTGTATAGCTGAATCTGAATTCTTACCCCATATTGCCATGGGAAAGCTTAATCAATTAGAGTACAGCTATGTGAAGTTTCTTTGCCATTACTCTTAGAGACTCTACATGTTTCCAGTTACTTAGGTCAGCACCTTTTTCTTCTGTTTCTTTCATTGAAGTGGTTTCATACATTTGTAATATATTTGATTCTCTTGTTACAGTCTGTATTCCTTCCTTGGATCTCCCAAATTCTTAAATATTTTTGTCTTACTTTTTTTTTTTTTACAGAAGCACTCACTTACTTTTGCATATATTAACATTTATACTTTGTGTTGTATTTGTCTGATTTTGAAAACAAATTTATTGTTATGTACTCACCATATTTCTTATCCATTCACCTATTATAAGATATATTGGTTGTTACCAGTGTTTTTGTGACAATAAATAAAGCTGATACTCCACTTTAAATGTACCCATTTCCTAGGCTGGCTTAGAAACTTCTCTGTGTTTCCATAATGTCCTTGTCATAAAAGTACCATCTTCTATTATGATTATTTGCTTGTCATTATTTTTTCTTTTACAGTCAGCTCCTTGGAGACTTAGGCCATGACTAATAAATCTTTACATCTTTCATGCTCAACCTAGGTCTCAATAAATATTTTTAATTGAATGAATTTACCAAGTAGTTTATACAACAATTTATATTTATATACCTTACGTAATTTAACATCACACAGACACACTCATAAGTAGGTTGAATGTGTCATGCCAGATAAGTAAAAACTCCAAATCCTTTTCTAAAATGATATCCATACTGAGATTTGTAAATATTAAGCTCCTCTTGTAACTGTAATCTACTATTTAAAAGAAAATGATGTAAGTATGGATTTGAAACTATTGGAAAATATATCATAGCCTCTCTTCATCTGGATCATTTGAAATAATTTATTCTACATTATTTCAAATGATCCAGATGAAGAGAGGCTATGATATCAATAGAATTAGTGATTTCTTTCATTTGAAAAATGGTTATTCATTTGGCTTGTTTATCCTTAAAAATGTTTTTTGATTATGCTTTTTATATTATTTCCAGAGAATATTAATCCTTTATGTAGTAGACAATTGTAAAGTATCAACTTAGGGTACTGTCAAAAAACCCCAGAATGCAATTTCCTTCTTTTTAATTTTATTCAAGTTATAAGTCATCTGGCAGATATAATAAGCCATGTGACACTTCTAAAGGCCCAGATATAGAGTGAAGGCAAGAATTAATTAATGTTTGAAAAAATATAAATATTCAGCATTTCAAAATAAGTTTCTAAGTTATCCAGACACACATTTCAAAAAGAGTGATGTGTATAATTGCTTGTATATCAAATTATTTTAGTTTTTATTTTTGTTAGTCATCTCATTAATGTAAAGGTAAGACACTAGCTACAGTCAGTTCTCATTTTTAGCAACAGATATGTCTATACAGTCACTACAAACACTGAACTGGCTAATATTAAAGCGTCGCTCCCAGAAGAAATATAGGGTTAGGTTCCTGTGAGCATCTGGTTACATTTTCATCAACTGATTAATACACTACTTATTTTATGTGTGTGTTTTTAAAATATTTTATTACATATATAGTTGATTCATTAATATTGAACTTAGGATGACAACATCTAACTCATATTTGAAGAAAGCGTATCTAGGGGCACCTGGGTGGCTCAGTTGGTTGAGTGTCTAGCTTTGGCTCAGGTCGTGATCTTGCAGTTTGTGAATTTGAGCCCTGTGTTGGGCTCTGTGCTAACAGCTCAGAGTCTGGAGCCTGCTTTGTATTCTGTGTCTCCCTCTCTCTCTGCCCCTCTCCTGCTTGTGCTCTGTCTCTTTCTGTCTCTCAAAAAATGAATAAATGTTAAAAACATTTTGAAAGCTTATCTAACATGCATAGGGCACATCTCAGTTTTCCCATGCTTAGAAACACTGGACAGAACTTTAGCTCTATGCTTAGGGGCCAGCTTAAACAGAGAAATCAACAGAAAGCACAAAAATGCAAAAAACATAACACCTGTTTACAGCCTGAGAGCTGAACCAAGAAGCTGTCTCCTTGTTTTGTTTTGGTTTTTGACTTTCTTTTTTGTTTGTTTTGTTTTATTATTTTCTAAGGTGTTTTTTTTTTTAATTCTAGTTAGTTAACATATAGTGTTATATTAGTTTCAGGTGTACAATATGGTGATTTGACAATTCCATACATCCCCTGTGCACGTCACAACAGGGACCCTACTTATTCCCCACCACCTTTTTCACCGACCCCTCCACGTCCCCTGTAGTAACCATCAGTTTGTTCTCCATAGTTTGTTTCTTGATTTCTCTCTCTCTTTTCCCTTTATGTGTTTGTTTTGTTTCCTAAATTCCACACATAAGAGTAATCATATAGTATTTGTCTTTCTTTGACTAACTTTTTTCACTTCTTCACCCATTTTATCTACCCACCACCCTCCCTGCTACCCTGCCTTGGATAAAACAACCAAACTATTCTCAATGAACTGTTTGTTTGTTTGTTTTTATTTGTTTTGTTTTTAGATACCACATATAAGTAAGATCATGTTATTTATTTTTTTTTTTGTTTCACTTATTTCACTCAGTATAATGTCCTCAAGGTCCATCCATTTGTTGCAAATATCTCCTTGTTTGACCTCAGTTCAAAATGTGTGTGTTGGGTGACTCAAATTATTTCCAACTCTGTATATGTTCATGAAAGACTGAAAATGCCATGCATATGGATTTGGAAGTTACAAATAAGTTTTAATGAGGAGGCTAACTCACAAATACAAAATATATGAATAATGTGAAGCTATATTAAGCATAAGTGGGCCATATAATATGCATATGATATTAAACCAAATGTAAAATAATTTTATACTTTTGACAATAAAGTATGCAGTATGAAATATCAGCTTTGCAAATCTAAACAGCTTTTTTAAATGTAAATTTCCCATTTGTTTAGAAAAGTGTAGAAAGCTCAAAATAATAATAAAACCGTTCTCTGTTAAAAATGTTAGTGAATAAATTACTCAGTGTTGTTAATCAGTTTAACTGTGAGAAGCAGAATGATAGTTGTGAGGGAAAAAAAGGTTAATAAAATTTTTAAAAAGCACCATGAAGGTATGTCTATTTGGCAAAAATCAGTGGTGAAGAAAACTGTGAAATTAATTGCTAAATTATGTCACATGGACTGTGTGTTGTAAGAATTCAGAAGAGGTGGGATCAATCAGGGTTGGAGAGATCAGAGAGAGTTTGGAGATAATGACTTGGGCTGGATACAAAGGGATGGAAGGATCTAAATGGATGGAAATTATGAGAAGAAAGAACTTTCAAGGTCTAGTAATAATGGGAGAAATGACACAGAGTCTTGGAAGTCATGGAGATGATTATGAATCATGAACAGAATGAAACTAGAGAATTTGTTTGTGAGACCAAAACTAATAAATCAGATGGGGAAGATGATGCAAAATCAGACTCTACCTAACCTTAAAATCACATAGGAATTTCACCTGCATGCATAATAATCAAAATGGTTAAAATCTATTAAGTACTCCATGTCAGGAAAGAGCTAAAATCTTCACATACATTGTCTTATTTTTTTTCCTTAACAATGACCTTCTATGGATGAGTATTATTATTTCGCTTGTTTTACACATCAGAAAACTAAAGTTTGATGAGGAATAATGAAATAAGCTTAGAGAAAGCAAGACTAATATAAAATTCAGGGTTAATCACTGAATCAGTATGAAATAGATAAATGTAAACCTCTTTTGCACTGACTAATGGAAGAATGGCTTGATCAGAACAACATTTAGTCTACAGCTAATTATTCCCCAATACTGGAAAACTGCCTTTTGAGAACTCTACCCAATGCCCTATGAACTATGAAAGTTTCCAGTCTGACTAATGCCCAAGGATAGGGGAAAAACCATTTGAGGCAATTAGAGAGGGATTAATTAGATCTAGACTGTGGACTGCATGAAACCCTCCTAATACCTCATACAAGCAAGACCTGAGAGGTCAAACTGTCTTTAAGCAACTTAGTTACACCCTAGAACAAAGCTGAAGAATGTTTTTAAGAATACAAAAATATTCAGCACCGACAAATGCAAAGTTCATAGTTTCTGATATCCAAAGATTGTTAGGCATACAAAGAAGCAGGAAAATATGACCCATAGTGAGAAGAAGAATCAATCATTTGGAATGTACCCAAAAGTGTCACAGCTGTTGGAATTAGCAGGCAAGGACATTAAAACAATTTTAACTGGCAGCTATATAAAACACAGAAGTGAAGTGGAGTCAATTAACCTTAAAAGACGATTATTGAAGAAATGAGGTAATTAGTTCTTGGACTAGAGCCCCGGTGTTAGAAAATAATATAAGATGGATGTAAAAACCAACACTGAGATGGGAAAATCTAAAGAAATTCTTATGGGATTGTGTATATGAGACAAAAATATTGTAGAGGAAAAAGTGTCAGATTTGGAGTCATTCCACATGAGCCTCAATCTCTGTCATTTACAACGTTTGTGACCCTGGATGGAATATTAACCACTTATGAGTGTCAGTTTCCTTTGAGTGTCAGTTACCTTATCTGTAATATAGTAATAATAATGATGATGATGCCACATTGGTATCAAAGTGCTTAAAATCAGGGGCCCCTGGGTGGCTCAGTGGTTGAGCGTCTGTCTGACTCTTGATTTCAGTTCAAGTTATGATCCCAGGGTTGTGGGATCAGGCCCCACTGTGAGAAGCCTGCTAGAGATTTTCTCTCCCTCTGCACCTCTCCCCTGGCAAAAAATATAAATGTAAGTATAAATATAAATATACACACAGAAAATGCTTTAAAATTGGACATACTACATATGCATATGCAAACATATACATTTATGTACTTCACACATGCAAGTACACACACATATATTCATAGTCCCATGAATTTGACATGTGTTGTGTTACGAAACATAGCAAATGAGTTTACATGGTTAAGTTGAGTTGGACATATTGAAAGAATTGAGCATAACTTTTTTTATCATCTTTGAAAGACCTATTATTTAAATACTTTTTATAAAGTATGTATTGCTAAGCAACGACACTCTTAGATATTTGGGACATGTGGTGAACAGAAGAGCTTTAAAAATCAAATGATAATAGAGGGAATGTTCATCTTACAGCTTACAAATAAAAATGATTCAGGGAAGCCAAGACAGGTATCCAAGTTAGAAAAAGTACTATTGTGAACCCCTACAGGCTGTCAGAATTATGGCAGTGGAAGACTTTAGAAAGAAAGGAATAAGACGTACTCAGTTTAGTGGTAAGGTCACAGTGGGTCTATCAGAGTCTGAAGAAATTTTATTAAAAAGAGCAAAAAAGCAACTGTGGGAGATTGGATTGTGAATTTCTGCTATCCTTTCCATTTCTGAGTTCTGAAGCAACCTGGAAAACAGCTCTTGGAGGTTGGTGGGTAAGGCAGACCATACTGCGTAGGTCCATTTCTGTGTTTATAGTTCTTAAAAAAACATTTTTACCCTGATTTTATAATTGTTCCCTCTTTAGGGGATTTAGGGGGTTGGTAGAAACATACCAATGAGCATTTTTGGTGGGATATATTGGGATACATGACTAGGATAAATCAGTATTTTCTTCTGACTTACAATTTTATTCCCTCCAACATAAACATAATTTTAATGAGCTACTTGAAACAAAGATTAGCTAAGAGGCGGTAAATGTTGTAGACATCTCAAAATGAATGTGAATTTTTATCCTACAGATATGATTAAATAATAAAATTCAAAGGTAAGCCAATTACCTTACAGTCACAAACATAAATAATTATACCTGCTGCTGCACTTGATAGAGTACTGTCTACTTGTAAGAACATTCTTTTTTAGGGGCACCTGGGTGGCTCAGTCAGTTAAACGTCCACCTTGGCTCAGGTCATGATCTCACGATTTGTGGGTTCAAGCTCTGCATTGGGCTCTGTGCTGACAGCTCAGAGCCTGGAGCCTATCTCAGATTCTGCATCTCTGTCTGTCTCTCTGCCCCTCCCTTGCTCATGTTCTATCTCTCTGTCTCTCAAAAATGAATAAACAGTAAGTTTAAAAAAAAAGAATTCTTTTTTTTATAATTGATACAACCCCCCTTTCTCTCTCTCTCTCTTTCTCTAAAAGAAAATAATTCCAATAAGAATACTATGATTAGGTATAAACGTCTCTGCCATATTTTGGATCTTGTTACTATTGATAATATTCCTGGGGAAGGGAGGCTCTGGATTCTGTAGATTGGTTTTAATGCTCGTTCTGACTTACTAAATTTAAGTATAGACTGATCTGAGGTAGGAAAATGAAAGCTTAGCGGGATCTTACAATCTTTCTGCATCTACGGATCTTTATCTGAGGTTCCTCAGAATTTTCCATAAGTATTTACTTATTTATTCTTGTGTTTTACTTTTACAGTAAGTAGAAGAATATTGTAAACATTGTAGATCCCTGGATGATCACTTTGCACTGCACACTGCCATGTGATTGAACAACTATACTTGGGATTGTCTTTCTTGTTGCACCCTGGGGACAAGAAACTACTAACATGGCAGTACCTACGATTTAATGTGTTGCTCCTCAAAATGAAATCTTCACATACACCAGGGTCTATTAAGGTATTGTGACAGTCAGTAAGTTCTCAGTTTCTTTACTATACACCACACACACACACCCACACACACACACACACACACACACATGTTCTTGGTCAGGGACTTTATTTAGCTCCTTTATAAAAATGGATGTCAAAATACTGTTGACTCTGGGACCCAATTAAACATGCTTCCTATTCTTCCTCTCCTAACTTCTACACATCCACTCAGAAGAGAAAAGAAAAATGTATCACATGCTGGTTAGAAATGCAGGCAAGAATCCCATACTCAGGAAACAATGTTTTCAAATGTAAAGCATCATAATATTTATGATTTTTTAATTAAAATTGGCAGTGAATAAGATAATGATGGCACTTTGTGTGAATAAAAAAAGTGAAAGTCATTCCACCGAATAAAGACTAAAGCAAAGACTCCAGGGAGATTTATCTGAGTTCCAAACCCATGCTTATTCACTTGGTGTGTGAAAGATACATAGCTCTTCTCTACTGCAGTTGATGATAATCTTCAAATATCTGACTTCTAGTGCTCTTAGTTACCGTGCTACACTTAATGAATATGAATGAGTTGGACATCTTAATTCAGAAGAGTATGTTGTACCTTGAGATGTATAATCCAACACCTAGACCAGAAAAACTACTGTGATCAGAGTATCTCCAAATATATCTAAGCACTAAATGAGGGTTGCATAAAAATGGTAGTTTTTAAAATGTCATACTTTTGTGCAAACCCTCAAAACCCATTGCTTCCTACTCTTCCAACCCACCATTCCTTCTGGTGCATACAATTTTCCTGGGTGATAATTAGGGGCAGGACAGCAATTTTAGTAAGCCTCTGATACTTTTGCTCTGATTATACACCCATTGGCACAGATCATAAGGACATTGTATTTCTGTGATTTCTAGTCTATGTTCCCTCCTAAGCATTGGTGTCAGTGGATAGAATTGGCTACACACGATGGATCTGGAGCTATATAATTATGTACAGTGACCTTGACTACCGTGAGTAGGAGAAAGAAATTGTGTCATAGCAAGAGACTTTAGCGTATAAACTGATCCTAGCCTCCTAATCTTTGATAAATATTTCAGATTGATGTCCTCATACTCTTTTCCTGGCAAGATCCATATCAGGTTTCTCTCCATATTTTTCCCATGATAGGACTAGACAGCACATAGTTCTGTCTCTAAATACTATTAAATTTGCATGTGGTTTTCCTTATAATAATATAATTATATAGTAGGAACCCTATTGCTATGGCAACCGAGTGGCAACATCACATTATCTAGAATATAAGTAATGTTTACAAAAACCCCCTCTTACATTCTGATCCCACATTGTTATAATAATGCATCACTGCGGTTCTTGCATTATTTTGTTTGTTTATTTACAAGAACTTAGTAATTTTTACACACACTCTTGATTTCAAATATTATTTCATATTTGCTTTTTCTGCTAATTAACATTGATTACTTTTTCCCCGCAGTGATAAGTTCTCCTTATAATCAATATTGTATATACATTATATCTTTAATAGTATCAACTATATTAATTTTGAGTCAACAAGTTATAGTGAAAAATTCAAAATAATTTTGATCCAATTTATGTTATATACATTTCTGTAGAAACAGCTGGTGTCACCCAGAAATCAGAAGTGAAGTTATTTAGATAACACATTGGAGTTCAGGCTGACTAATCCACATTTATAGTATGTGTTATGTAAATTGACTATGCTGATAATGGGGCACCAGAGGGATTTAGCACAGTTCACCATGGTTACAAGGACTGCAGAAGCATCAGGATATAGATCACATTATGTGTTTATTTGGGTGATAAGCATAGTATCGTTTCAGTGTCAGTGCTAGAAAAAGTGTAGACCTATTTCTATTCATGTATTTTTTCACTCTGAAGTTGAGGGCCAAAGAAAAATGACAAGAATTCAAAGGTGAATAAAACAAAGTCCTGTTCCTCAAGAAGATCATCTCATTGAAAACTCTATTTATTGCCTCAATTATTAAAAAAATTATTTCTTTTCATTCTGACAATTTAAATATCAACAACAGTTTGTCTTTTCCCCCCTGAAGAAAAGTATTAACATATCGTATTTTCTCTAATTGATTATGCTTCAGAATCAAGGAATGCTTCATTACTGGTTACAAGAAACAAAGCTAATTGACATATGCTATCTCTTTAGATGTTACGGCAAAAAGAGTCTAGGCTTTACAGCCAATGGTTCTGAGTTTGAATCCTTGCTCTCTCACTCACTTCCAAAGACTGAAGTATCTCGCCTATGCTTTCTGATCTCTGATTTCCTCTTGTTGCAAAATGAGCATAATTGCTTCTAGGTGGTTATAAGAATCTAATTTCATTAGTATTTGTCACATCCTGTTTACTTAGTAAGTAATAGCCTCATAATTACTATTTCATCCTCACAAAATATATTTTATTACATTACTATATGATTTATGAATGTGGAGAACAGGGGCTGGAGTGGTTATGACTTTTAATTATGTATTTTAAAATCACAGTAATTTATACTTTTTAAATCATTTGCCCCCAGGCTATATTTGATGGGAACTCCTGTTATATGTAGAGTTGTTATGTTGGGGAAAACATAAGATGCCAGATCCCATTTAAAAAGAAATTAGAAAATCTTTACATTACATTTTCACAGCAGATTACGATCTAAGCAGGAGGATAAATTGTTTATGTTGAAAACGTTGGTGACGGGGCACCTGAGTAGGTAAGTCAGTTGAGCAGCCAATTTTTTATTTCTTTCAGCTCAGGTCATGATCCTTGGGTCATGGAATCAAGCCCCATGCTGGGCTCCATGCTGAACGTGGTTCCTGCTTAAATTCTCTCTCTCTCCCTCTGCCCCTTTCCCCACCCATGCTTTTGCTCTTTTTCTAAAATGAAAAAACAGTAAAGAAAATTAAAAAAAAATTTAAGTTGGTGAGAATATGAAATGACGCTGTCGTATGATGAAATAGTCGACATACACAGAGTTAGCAGGATGGTTGATAGAAGCTTGACAAAGTCAGAAGTTAAAGAGTTAAGGGGGACCTGCTCTCTTATCACCTCACGTGAATGTTCAGGGTTTCAGTGTGCCTGGATCACGAGGCAGGACTGCAGAAAAGCACGTGGGCTGCAGAGACAGCCCTGTGTTAAAGCCTGGTTTAATCAACTATTAATGTGTAATCATAAGTAGATTACTAAACTCTGAGCCTCTGTCTTCTCATTTATAGAGTGGGTTCAATAATATAATAATAGTTCAATACTATCTATTGAACCTGTTGTGAAAATTAAATGAGTTAATGCATGTAAAGTTCCTAACACTGTGGCACTCAGTAAGGATTCAAAAAATTGTGATTTCAACTCGTTAGTGGAAGCCGTTCAATTCAAAGTCATAGGTAAGAAAGTATACAACACATAGAAAAAAGAAAGTGAAAAAGAGATAATTTTAGCTAAGCTGTGTGCATAAAAATTAAGTAGTATATTAGTCTGAGGTCAGATTGTAGTAAGCTTTTAGTAATGGAGATTTAGACTTTATACATAGACAATAATGATTTTTTTAAATTGAAGTATACTTGGCATACAATGTTCTATTAGTTTTAGGTACAAGTATAGTCACCATCTGTCACCATACATTATTACAGTATCATTGACTATATTCCCTATGCTGTATTTTCTTCCTATGATTTATTTTATACCTAGAACTTTTTACCTCTCAATCCCCCTCACCTACTTTGTCCATCCCCAACCCCCTTTCTACAGTAGCCAATGATGACATTTAAAAAGTTTCATGTCATAGATCAGTCAAGTGTCTGTGTAAGCACTAAAAAACGAACTTCAGGAGCATAATTATAAATAGATTAGGAGGAAGGCTATAAAAGATCTCTTGCTATATCTTAGGTTCCACGTAAATCGAGGCTCACATGAAAGAAAATGATGAACTGATAAAATGGAGCTGGAGGAGCGGTGCCCGTGTGGCACAGTCGGGTAAACATGAGGCTCTTGACTCCGGTGCAGGTCATGATCTCATGGTCTGTGGCTTTGAGCCCTGCGTTGTGCTCTGCACTGGCACTGTGAAGCCTGCTTGGGATTCTGTGTCTCCTCTCTCTGCCCCTACCCTGCTAGTGCGCGCGCTCGATCTCTCTCTCTCTCTCTCTCTCTCTCTCTCTCTCTCTCTCTCTCTCTCTCAAAATAATAAACTTTAAAAAATGGAGTTAGAGGAGGGACTTGATATACCTGCTGCCTCTACACAAACTATAGTAGCTAATTAATTAAGCTCTAAATTTCTAAAGAAGAAAAAATCATATTTTTACTGAAATATGTGAAAACTGGAGGAAGTAGCAATATCTGCAAACATAAGACTAAAAATGATTAGCCCAGGATTCCTGTCCTGTTTCTACCAGTGAGTGTCTAAAATCCACTTACTTTTTCTGGACTCTACTTTCTCCATTTGTAAAATAAGGAGAAAATTGAACCAGGTGATGTGAAAAGAGCCAACTATAAGTTTAATGTTAACACCTCGAACTTGATTCAAAAAATAATTTAAATATTCTTGAAATAATAAATGTAAATATGCTTTTATATGAGACAGGAAAAAAAATGTTCCCCCAAAGTAATTAACTCACCATTATGTAATTACAGCCCTGTGTTAGCCATCTTTATTTTTGTGGAAGTGTTTTCTGCTACACGTTTGTGAAGCTCTTTGGAGGTACACGTGTGAGGTGGATGTGTGCATGTGTTTGTATATGTATGTGTATGCATATGAGTATGTGAGTATGTGTGGGGGCTGCATGTACGTTTGGGAGGCATATTGAGCTACATTTCACTATGTTTAATTTTTCTTTAGATTTAATATGGCTTTCTCAACTTCAGTTAAGGCACAATTCAGATACATAAACTTCTTGAGCTTTTTAGTGACCCTTTGTATTCAAAAATTTTTAATGTTTATTTATTTGTTTTGAAAGAGAGAAAGCATGTGTGCACACGTGTGTGGACCTGAGTGGGCAAGGGGCAGAAAGAGGGAGAGAAAGAATCCCAAGCAGGTTCTGCACTGTCAACCCAGAGCCCCATGTGGGGCACAGTCTCATGATCTCATGATCAGTGAGATCATGACCTGAACCGAAATCAAGAGTCAGATGCTTAACTGACTGAGCCACCCAGGTCCACCTATACTCAAATATATGATTCATTTTTTCATAAAAATGTATATCATATCATGTTTTACTATAATTTTGTTAAACAGGGACTATCTCACTTGAGACCTATGTATAAGGTGTGTTATTTCCTCATGTCTGTATATTCTCAGGAAACAGGGAGGAAAGGAGGGGATTTTCTCATCTCTCTTCTCCCAGTAGCTACAGAGCTGTCACATATTCTTTATATTTTTAGCACCCGCTTTGTCAAAGTACATTTCATCCTTCTTCCATAGCTTTTGTCGTGTGAACGAAAAGTTGTGGCAGAAAACAGAAATAAAATAAAAGCCATTGGAAGGGAAAAGACTTTTAAAATGATGTTGAGTTTATAACTAGCTTTGGAAAACAGGTTAAAAATGGTGACATTATTGCTCTTTATTTCTTGTGCTCCTTATAATCTAGGTCTGAATAACATAGCAGTTTAATTTTCTGGCAAAAGCATTGTTTATCTCAGGAATTTAAAAGACACAAATCATCATCTCGTTGTTCCCCCCACCCACATAACTGTGGATGTCCAGCTGAGCCATCTGATCTTGAATTGGCTGGATTTCCTTAAACCATAATGGTCAGTGTGTAGATTTTTCACAGCTTTAATAGCAATGCTCTTGATCAGTGAAACTGTATTAAAGTTTAGACGTTGTATTAGAAATCCACTACCCACCACAACTGATACAGCTAGAGATGTGTCCTAACTTAAGTTGTCAGAGTAGAGAAAATGGTGAGATTAGGAAGCAGCTCCAAATACGTGCGACCACTTCTGGACCGAATAGGAGCATACCATTCCTTTACCTGCAAACCTGTACATAAGCTGTCAGTGTAGGATCAGCTTGGATCAACACTAAATATGGATAACAACAGAAAAGGAGGAAATTGGGAAATAAGAAAAAAATAAGGAATATAAAATCTCTAAAAATATAATGGTTATGGTAATACCTATTTTAGGGACTGTATTATTCTTAGCTATCTATAAGAGTAAGGAAGAATCTTAGAAACCCTTGAGGGAAGAAGACCATTGAGCTTAATCATACTTAATCCAGTCTGGAATGGAAGTTTTAGAGACAGAAAACTGTCCCATTATGAAAAAAGTCAGATAAAGTACCTTATGCACAGGTAGGAGCTTATGCACATATTGACAAAGAGGCCCCATGTTGATGTTAAATATATCAGTAGAGTCTTTGCAAAATGTTCTTCATGCAAGGAATCCAGCCACTCCTTATCTCTTGCTGGTGACTACACTGAAAGGTGAGGGGCTCCTCCCTTAAGGTCATATAAAATACCTTGCTTCTTAGAACAATGTTTCAATATTCAAATAATATATGTAAGGTGGCATTTAGTGGATGTTAAAATGAAAAAAAAGCCCTAAAATTAAAACCTAAGGCCGAAGTCAGAATTTTCTTCATGTATGAGATAAGAAATTATAAATGAAAAAGGTCTTTGAGCTGTTCTAATAGATCTTGTTTCTGACAGGAAAATGATGCCCTTGGTTATCCTTACTTCAAACTGAACCACTTACAAAATATATTATTATTGAAAAAAATAAATTATCCCCATGACCATTAAGATTTTCTTAAAATGGGATTTGGCTTTAACAGAAAATTGTATTACATTTCATCCTTCCTAAACACTTTATTTCTATGCTTCATATGTATTTGAATTGCCACTTTGGTGGGAAGCCGTATTTTAAGATATTTGGAAAAAACCTTACTATTGTGTCAAGAGGCTAACGCTAATCTGTGTGCAAGCTTAAACTGAAGTTTTGATGAAAAGAATATTTAAATACTTTTGAGGTGAGTCCTTCAGCAGCTTAAGGGTAAAAGAACAAAAAGATTGAAGGAGTGTTTAACTTCTTTAGCTTACCTGTTTGGTTGTTTGTTTTACTTTTCTACCCTCTCCCCCACCCTCCATAATATCCCCAAGACGTTCTTTGATTCTTCTCTGGGGCCTTTTAGTGACATCTTGAATTCTCATTAATCTTATGATGTCTTGGTCTTCTTTTGTGACTGGGCTATGAAGAGTTAGATGTGTACATGATATTTTGATAGGGCTCTTTTGACCTATGCAACTTCTTTGACAGAAGCATTTTGATGCTAGAAGCTTTCTGACATGCCACTTTGATGTGCAATTTTGATGCAAGGTTGTTTTTGACATGGCTTAAAAAAGGCGCTATTAAGCTTTCAGCCTTTATTATTATCATATCAGCCTCAACCCATCCCTGAACTAACCTCACTCTACAATAAGGGTGGGGGTTGGGGTGGGCTCTGTGCAGAGAGCAGGTGTTAGGGCTGGACAGAAGTTCAAGCAGAGGGTTCGAGATGGCTATGAGGCCCAGGCTGGCACAAACTGCCTACATTTGGGAGACAATACTCAACCTTGCACACGTGACAACACCCACCAATTGTTATGATAAGCCCATGCTCATTCTATCAGGACTCACCTGTATCCATAATTGCTTTATATTAAATTCTCTGATTTTTTTTACATTTATTTATTTTTGAGAGACAGAGAGAGACAGAGTGTGAACTGGGGAGGGGCAGAGAGAGAAAGACACACAGGATCTGAAGCAGGCTCCAGGCTCCAAGCTAGCTGTCAGCACAGAGCCTGATGCGGGGCTCGAACCCACGAACTGTGAGATCATGATCTGAGCCACAGTCGGACACTCAATCAACTGAGCCACAGGAGTGCCCTCTGATTTTTTCCCATGAACTTGAAGACCCATGGAAAAGTGGTATTTAAAACAGTGCGATCACTTATTATTAACTTCAAATGGCCAGAACACCCAGTTTTTTATTATACTTTTAACAAAGATCTCTCCGTATACTTATTACATATAATATTATGAAACTTCTGTAAACTGAAAATTTGGGCAACAAAATTAATATTCCCTTAGAAACTAACATATGTTGCAATCCTAGCATATATCTTTATTTTGCCTTATTATAAAGATAACATCTAATCATAGACATTTGTGAATAAGGTATGAAGTAAAAGGCCTTGGCAATTGAAGAACTAGAAACAAGATCTAAATCTAATGCTTTAACAAGGCCATTCTTTCCTGCCATATTAAAGTGACTGTATCAAAATGACTATGTCAAAATGTATTCTGTTTCAAAATAATCAAGCAAAAAATGATTGCTTTTACAGAAGTGAGCATTAGAAGAGGTAAATAGTATTGAATTTCTTCCCTTGTTCCCATATTTCTATATCAGCTTTATTAAATTTTGTGCCTTGATCTTTACTGAAGTATGAGGGCCGGTAGGCTTCTCTTCACACCAAGATGCCATCAGCAGCACCATGGTTCAGAAGAGGGATTGCAGATGCTACGTGGTCCGTGCAGCCGTGCTCTGCCTAGCAAAGGGCTACCACCTTACCTGGTGAGACCCTTGTGAGGGAGACAGCTCTCTTTCTTAATGACTTCCAGCCCCCGTCGCTTACATCTGGCTGTGGGATAGAGATGAAACAGGAAGCAGTGGAAAAGATTCTGTGGAAAGACATGGAGACTACATAAAATTTAGTGAATTTATATTTCCCTGAGATGGGATTGAGGCATTGCCTCCTCCCGGGAATCCTGGGGTGCATCCCGCTGTCAGTAAAGTCTGCCAGAGTATTCTTTTCTTCCCTAGATCCTTTTTTACACCAGCATGGCTGCAAGTGCAAAGAAACAGTATACATGTTGGGGAGAGGGCTGTGATGGACAGTCTTTGACAATAAGAATTACCTTTTATTTTTTTAAATATGTTTTTTAATGTTTATTTATGAGAGAGAGATAGAGAGTGTAAGTAGGGATGCGGGAAGAGGAGGGGAGAGGGAGAGAGAATCTGAAGCAGGCTCCAGGTTCTCAGCTGTCCACACAGAGCCTGGCATGGGGCTTGAACCCATGGACTCCTAGAACATGATCTGAGCTGAAGTCAGCTGCTTAATTGACTGAGCCACCCAGGTACCACTCCTTTTTCTAAAATAAAAGCTTAATATGGCTTCCTCCATGTTCAATCTTCCTTGATATAGTATGTACATTAAAGAGTATTCTGGGGGGCACTTGAGTGGCTCAGTCAGTTAAGTCATGATCTCTCGGTTCATGAGTTTGAGCCCACATCCAGCTCCATACTGGCAGTGTGGAGCCTGCCTGGGATTCTCTTTCTCTGCCCTCCCCCACTTGCACTTTTTCTCTCTCTCTCTCAAAATAAATAAATGAGCTTCCAAACAAACAAACAAAACCCTCCAAACCAGGAGATCATGACCTGAACCAAAGTCAGATGCTTAACCAACTGAGTTACCCAGAAATCCCAAGTTACCTTTTATTTTTAAAGTGAGTTGCTGAATAGATTAGTGACTATGCATGATACTTTTGGGACTTTTTGATTACAAGTAGTGGAACCTGAACTCGTCATTTCTTCTTTGGGGATGGCTAGCCTCTTCATGACTTTACTTATTATCTTATTTGATTCTACTTTTCCCTTATTGGCCAGAGGTTGAAGTTTGTGAAAGAAATAGAAAATTATTTTTAACATCTTTGAATTCTGGTAGTATTGTCCCCAAACACATGAAAACACATCCACACAGAAAAGCCACACTCACTTAGACCTACTCCTGCCTCACTCTATGAACTTGACTCACTATATATTGAAACACAGACCATAAAGATAAGCTATCTAATTTGTGACAGGTTTAGTTGTTTGAAAGTAGTTGTATATAAATTATCATTTTATAAATAAATGAAGAAAAAGCCCTAAAATAGAATGAAATTCTCTTATATGATAAGATGCCCTTTATATGGCCTGAAACACCAATTCAGCCATCAAGGTTGTGTTCAGCTCTGAGGCAAAAATGATACGGAAAAGAAGAGAGGTAAAGCTAATCTAGGCTGGTGAGTGTCTCAATGAAAACAACCTAGATATAATAAAATTGGCTGTGTTACTGAATAATTTCTTTTTAGTCTAGAAATCTGAATATCAAGACCTTAGCATTTATATTTATACAAGAGTAGAGCACCTGTATACAAAGGTCTATTTTGTTTCCTTCCCAAGCAAAAGGAAGTCACCATAAAAGAAGGGATTAGCGGAAAATGCAGGGCAGGAGTAATATCTCTGGCTGAGGTCAGCTGCTATGTTGGGCACATACTAACTGAGGGCAAGGGTAGAAGATGGTCTTCCAGGTAAACTAAGGCATAGGAAATCTTCTGGTCAGGGGAGAGGTGCCACTCCATTCCTTCTATTGAAAAAGTGTCAGCACAGCAAGAAATAGATTTTGCTAAAAACTACCCCAAAGATGAAGCACAATACCCTCCTTTATTATTTTTTTAATATTTACTTATTTGGAGAGAGAGAGAGAGAGAGAGACAGAGAGAGAGACAGAGAGAGAGAACACACAGAGGGAGGGGCAGAGAGAGAGAGAGAGAGAGAGAGAGAGAGAGAGAGAGAGAGAGAATCCCAAGCAGGGTCCCCAATGTCACCCAATGTCAGCACAGGGCCTGGCAAGTTCCTTGATCTCATGAACCAAGGTCATGACCTGAGCTGAAACCAGGAATCAAACACTTGACCAACTGAGCCACCCAGGCGCCCCTCCTTTCCTTTATTTATAAATCTAACTGAGCTCACTGTGGTTCTGAAAAATCAAAACTTTTATGTATGTATGTGTTTCATAATCTTCTTAGTCCTGACTCATCTAGGACAGGTATTCAAGAATTGGCCCAACACTTCCATCTTTATTACCCAACCATTTATAATTTCAGGACTACTGATTCCACCAATGTATTTACAACTTTGGTGGCGATCGAAGGGGAATTTTATTGTGTGGTTTATAGATGAAGAAATACCACCTGAAAGGAAATGGTTGAGAACTTTCACTGGCAACATACTTTTCTTGGGATGGAGAGTTCCTTTTACTTGTAGACTATTTATAGTTGCCAAATGTTCCCTTATATGCTTTTTAATTTTGACAACCACTTTGTGAGGGAGGGAAACTGTAGCAGCTCTGAAAACAACTTGGTCAGGTAGTAGCTTTCCCATACGGGGCTTGGAAGAGAGATGACGCAATGTCCGTCTCCTTCCTCCTCACCTCTGGATAAAATCCATGCTATTTGCAAAGCATCGTGCCTGGTTTCCCTTTAGATGGGGTTTAGTGGTTGTCACAAGTAGAATGGGAGAACCGGAAATGGGCATGAGACTTCCTCACCACTCTTGCCTCTCTGCCGTGGTAATGATCCAAGGGGCTAAGAAACGGTTGGAGGAGTTGGGGAATCAGACTAACATCTGGAAAAGAAGCCTTAGGGGTGGTGACCTTGGGCTCAAAAGCCCAACACAGGTTTGTTATTGTTCTTAATATTGCTTTTTCTCTCTCAGCTTCTCTCTGCCCATCTCCCAGCTTAAGTACCCAACAAAGTTGTCATTCGTCTCTCTTTATGAGGGTGACAAGAGAATTGAGTCACCCTTGAGTATGTGCCTCAACATTTTTATGCGCTATAATTTGAACACTCCCTCTAAAGCTACTCACAATAGCTCCAGATGCCACAGGTTACTCATGTCCACAATGCAATTTAAAAAAGCTTACAGTTCAGTTTCTAAAATATTTATGTCACACAGATATAGTTTATGATGCCTGGCCCCTTTATGTGCTTTAAGCCTTGTTTATTAGCAATTGTTTAAATCCTTTCAAGGAAATGATTGGTTTTATCAGTTTTCATGAAGGATATCAGATTATAGAGCAAAAACTATGATTTTTGTCTGTAAATGAATTCTGTATACTGTAAATTTTTACCTTATTTTTAAAATACAGTATCATTGTGTAGAACTCTCACGTTTCATAAATGCTAGCTTGTGCCTTAATTCCCTTTGGATCTCTGTGATCATGCTAATATATCTGACTGGGCCATATAGTGGTTATTTCTACCTGATTGAAAGCGATAAAATGCTTCCTGGGAGAAGCTGTAATCAGAAAACCCATGGTTGTCATGGCAGCTAGGAAATCCTTTGCTGTTTCACCATCAGTATTGATCAAACAGGCAAATAGAAGCTGTTTTCAAATTTTGGTGACCTTATTGTTCCGGGTTATTTAAAAAGTCCCCATTAGTAGAAATATGTATCTTTGAAAAATTATAGAAGTAAAATAATAGAAATGTGTTAATAAAAAGAATATATTTCTTATATAGTAAGCTTCTATATTTTATTTTTCTCATAACTGGGGAAGAGAAAGATATTTGTATCAATTATGTACATGAACCAAATTGACTATATTCTTTTAATTTCTGCTTTCAAACACAGAACATAATACCTAGAACATTTAATTCAGTAATTTTCAGTTATACCTTTTACACATTTCCTCCTACTGAAAAACATGTGTAAAAGAACATAATGGCTATGCTTTTTGAAGTACCATTATAGCCCTCATTTTATACGTTAAAGAGTCAAGGCTAAGAGAGGTTAAGATGGTTCTCTAAGTTTCTTTTTAACAATAAATATAGAATCACTGAAATTAGGGCAAAGACTTCAGGTGGCAAGATACTCTCCCGATATACCTTCTTTCTCCTCTTTACTTTTAGCAAACTTATCAGTATAATAGATTTTGAAGTAGCTCAATATGATATTAAGGGAAACTAAAAGTAGTACATCACTTAAAGTTATTATACATATTTGTGATATTGCCCCCATGTATTTCATTTCCATGTAAACTTTACAACAGTGTGAATGAAAAAATTCATGTGAATGAAAAAAAAATCTAAAGGAAGTATTGATCAACCAATTTAGGTAATATGAATTGGAAAACTTTTTTTTTTAAACTATCAACCAAAGCTTTATAAAGCTTTTGCTTGCTTTATACCTTAATAAATTTAATGAATGTATTGAAAAGCCTCCCAAAGGTTTTATAATGGAAATGCTAACATAAACCAGACTCTAGTCCATGTAAATATTATTTCCTACTTAACTTCTTAGGCTGTTGAAAAAAAGTCACATTTTAGGTAGGAGGTGGTCAATCTTCTGTACTTCTCATCACTTCCTTATACTGCATGGTGATCACATGATTTCCATGAATGGAAAGGTCACCCTTAAAGATAAAAATACAATAAGGAAAATCAGGAAGACTCAAGGAATAATTGTGGAGATAGGCTGTTCTTTAGGCAGGTGCAAGATTGGGAGATAATTGCTTACCTATGAGCCTCAGGCCTTTTCTATATCCAGCTGATGAAGCTCTCTTCATCCTTATAAACTTTAGGCTCCCTTTTCAAGTCACTGCTGAGTTCTGAGTTCGGGAACTGTAAAGTAAGAACCACAGCCATCCTGCCATCAGGATAGGGAATATATATGAGGTCTTTCATTCATCTAAGATGATACATTTCCAGTTAAAACCAAATCATATGTAAAATGTTAATCTGTACTATAGGGGATTGTGAGCACTTGATTTAACACTTGTTGTCCAGAAGTGATGAAAACTGATTGGAAATAGTAATCAAGACCCTATATTCCTTCTCCCTGTACTGTATCCACTGTTACCAACTTGAGCATAGCCTAGTAAAACAGGAAATGCAATATGGTGCTACTCAGAAACTCATCTGCTCTTGGTGGCTCAACATGGTTTTAGCACTAAAACATGTGCTACCAAAGTTTTATTTTGAATACTCAGACCAAGACTTTCAATTTCACATTCTCAATCAAAGCTACCTATTCTACAATATCTTATATATTTGTATTGCTGGTATTTTCCGTTTCCTTGTTCTTCCCTGATGGTTAATGATCTCCTTCCCTGTAGTCCTTCCATCAAGAGCTTCCAGAGAAATATGCCCATCACTTCTTTCTGCTCATATTTCTGTCCTCTTCAAAATCCTTGGCTGAATGGCACATAGTAACACCTAATATCTGTTCAGCAAATAATGGCATCCTTAAGGCTTACAGCAAAGATTCTTATCCGGGAGATGAAGAGAAGTGTTTTATCTCCAAGAAATCAGAGACAGGAATTGGCAGTATATAACATAAAGAAACATGTTCAGTCACATCTATTATTTTCTTCATGCAAACTACTAAAAAAAGGCATTTTTTCCCCCTGGATGGGATATGTATAAGATGGACAAAATACAAAAACACCAGAAGAAAATTTTTCCCCTTTTTCTTGTTTTTCTTAATTTTAATTTAATTACATTTTATTTTGATAAAAATATTTAGTGACATTTACCCTCTTAGTAAATTTTTAAGTGTATAATACAGTATTGTTGACTGTCTATACAGTGTTGTTGTACAACAGATCTCTAGATCATAATCATCCCGCCTGACTAAAACTCTATACCTGTGGATTGATAACTTTCCTTTTCTCCTTTCCTTCCCAATACTTGGCAACTACCATTCTATTCATTAATTTTTATGATTTGGACTACTTTACATATCTCGTGTAAGTGGAATCATGTAGTATATGTCTTTGTGTGACTGGCTTATTTCACTTAGCATGATGTCTTTGAGATTCATTCATATTGTTACATGTGGCAGAATTTTTTCAAGATGGTTATTTATTTATTTATTTATTTTGAGTGAGTAAGAGACAGAGAGAGCCAGGAAGGAGCAGAGAGAGAATAGCAAGTAGACTCCTATACTGTCAGTGCAGAGCCCAGTGTGAGGCCCCAATGCCCAAAGAGTGAGATCTTGACTTGAGCTGAAATTCAGAGTGGGAAGCTTAACAAACCGAGACACCCAGCTGTCGCCTCAGGTTGACTATGTTAAAAACAAACAAACAAAGGCAGTGAGTGTTGGTGAAGATGTGGGAAAACTGGAACCCTGTACACAGTTGGTAGGGATGCAAAATATACCAACACTTTTGAAAAGAATATGAAGCGATACCTGGGTGGCTCAGCTGGTTGAGTAACCAACTCTTGGTTTTGGCTCACATCTTCATCCTAGGTTTCACACTGAGCATGGAGCCTGCTTAAAATTTCTCTCTCTTTCTCTCTCTCTCTCCCTCTCTCTGCCCCTCTCCTGCTTGAACTCTCTCTAAAATAAAATTTTAAGAAATTTAAAAAGAGTATGGAGGTCCTCAAAAAATTAAACATAGGACTACCAGCAATCTCATATCTGAGCATTTATCCAAAAGAATTGAAATTAGGATTTCAAGGAGATGCCGGCCCTCCCTTGTTCCCTGCAGCACAATTCACAATAGCTAAGATGTGGAAACAATCTAAAAGTCCTTCGACATTGTAAATGTTACAATTTAATGTAACATTATAATTTAACAGATAAAGAAAATGTGGCATATACATGCAAAATTTTAATGTAACATTATAATTTAACAGATAAAGAAAATGTGGCATATGCATGCAAGGTAATATTCCACCTCAAAAAGTGAAGAACATGCTTTTTAAAAGCTTAAGATATATAGGCCTTATAGTTAAAAAATTCACAACTTTTTTTTGCTTTGCATTAAAGACTTCAATACAGTCCCTGTGAACTACAGTCTCCCCCCACAGCCCCATCTACATGTACTTCTCTTTCTTCTTCTCCTAAGTGGATGCACTATGAAGAGAGTCACAGTGTCCTGCAGCACACAGTGCCTCCAACAACTTCATCATGAAGCTTTTCCTAGCTTTCTCGAGCAATTAAGAGCACCGTCTTCTACTCTCCCCATTTTTAGCATGGCCAGGAAGAATCAATGAAGTTATATCCAGAATACGGTGGGCTCAATGTTAATTAGATTAGGACCAAATATAGTTATTTGTGATAATAATTTAAACATTTTAACACCACTTTCAAAATAAGGTATTAGCAGTTTTAAAGAAGCAGTGAAAGTAAAAGTAATTTTAAATAGTTTGATTGGCTAGACTTTCCATGTGAAATGTATCGAGTTGTGCTTACTATGAATACTATTTATAGGAGATACATAATAAAAACAGATATGTGATTAATAGAATATCCTGAAATATTCATAAGTTACTCTCAGCCAAGTGTTTCAGACATTGACATTTCTTTTTAGTAAAGTTTAATTTAGTGCTTTTAGGTATTTTGAAAAATGGCAAAATTTTAATGTAACATTATAATTTAAAATTATATTTTTGCTATAGAAACATATTTGAAATACAGCATTAACAAATTTCACATCTTAAATTTACTATTGAAAAATCCTAAATGTATTATATCAACTATCACCTTACCTATCACCTATTCTTTGAATATTAGTTGATTCTTCTCACTTATTAATTTGTCAAATAATATCTTTCTTGGAAGATTGTTCTAATAGCAATATAAGGAGCTTTGTAAGAATTCTTGACAGTAGGTGAATGATCAGCTTTGCTCTGGTTAAAATTATGATATTTTTGGAGTATATAATTTGTTCTAAGAGTGAAGTCATGATTTGTTGTGAAAATATAGATTTAATCATAAAATATATTACTGTAATTTATTGCTAAGAATATCCCATTTAAATATACAAGCAGAATAAATAGAATATAAAAAACTATAGGAAAGTAGCTGTGTGTGTGTGTGTATGTAAATTTTTGTATAACAAGATCTAGTTAAATTTATGAACTGCATGTTTTGATCACTTAAAAATGACAAGTATTTTTGAAAATAGAAATATTTAATATTTATAAAAGCATTTGCTTTATTTATGAATTTTATGCTTTTTCTTAGATTAACCTTCTACTCTGTGATTATAAGCACGTTTACTGATGTTCTCCCAATACACTTATGAGTTTTGGGGGGTGCATCTGGACTTTATTTGGGGGTGTGTCATGTAGTTATGGGATGACCTTTTACTGCTTGTTTATAAAATGAATATCAGTTAGCCTCAAACTTCTTATGAAAAATATCCATCTTTTGTTTCCACCAAATTGATATGCACTGAATTTTAGATATTTTTATTCTCAGAAAAAAACAAAAGTATTTTTTAAAAGCAGTTAAAATGTAACAGAAAAGAGCTTAATACTGGAAGACAAAAAGTGTTCTTATTAATAAAAAGATGTGCAACCCGGAAAAACCAGGCATATGATATGAGCAAGAAATTTTTGTAAGAAGTATAAACATCCACGTGAAACACATGAAACAAAATCTCTTTTACTCTTAACCCAGTGAAAGTAAATGACAAAAACAGCAAGACAATCTTTTTATTTCCTTTAGAGCAGAAAGGATCAACAAGTTTAGGCAAATAAATATAATTTATTTATCTTAGGCAAAAAATAAAACACTGTTTGGGCAAATATGTAAAAAACAAACGTTTTTGTACATGTTGCTGAAGTGAGTTGGTACTCTTTGAAAACAACTTTGGGGGTGCTTGGGTGGCTAAGTTGGTTAAGCATCTGACTCTTAATTTTGGCTCTGGTCATGATCTCATGGTTCGTGAGTTCAAGCACCATGTTGGGCTCTGTGCTAGAATTCTCTGTCTCCCCTTCTCTCTCTGCCCTCTCCCAAACAGGCACGTGCTTGCTTGCTTGCACACTTTCTTTCTCAAAATAAATAAACTTAAAAAATAATTATAGAAAACAACTTCAATAATATCAGTCACTTAATTGACAATTTGGTAATATACATCATGGCAAATTATAGTTTAGAAATCTATCTTAAAATATACCTGCAGTCCAGAAAATGCAAACTAATCTATAGTACCAGAAAGTAGGTCACTAGTTGCCTAAGGGGTTGAAGGGCAGGAGGGTTGCATTAATTAGGGAAAATTTGGGAGACTGATGTATATATTCATCATCTTGATTGTGGTGGTGGTATGAAAGGTGTATGCATGTGTCAAACTGACCAAATTGTACACTTTATGTGCCATTCATTGCATGTCAATTATGCCTCAATAAATCTATTAGTAAAGAGACATATCCACAAATAAGAAAAAAATAATGGCCACAAATTTTTCTTTACATCACTGTTTGAAATGGCCACATCCTGTAAGCAATACTCCGCATGCATTGTATCTAAAGCAAAAATAACATCAACCAGAAAATGCTCATAAATGATCTTGAATGTAAGAATAATTTTTAAAAATAAAAAACAAAACTTTTATACAGAAAAAAATAAGACTGGAAGCAAATGGATGAGAAAACTTTAGATAATTTTTCCTTTCTTTCGAAATAGATACATTTTTTAATATTGCTTAATAAGTATGCATTTTTATTTAAAAAATAAGGAAAAGTGAACATTTTAACAGATAAGAAGCAAACATTATAGTATAGTCACAGAGTAAATCATATCAAATAACAGCAGCTTCATTGTCACAGAGTAAGTATACCATTAGAGTTTGTTCTTCACCAAGAAGAAGGGATTTTTATTTTTGCAAAGCATACAGGAAAATGTGGATCTTATATTTGTGGGGAAAAAAGGATAGCTCAGTGGGTTTTTAGTATGACTGCGGTTTCGATGTCAGTTCAGTTAAAGCCTGTGCAGTACTACTATTCATTCAGTGCTGAGCTATTCACTCAGTAACCCTTAGGGGCCAGAGAGGTTTTCCATTAGTTCAGTTCTCGAAGACTTAGTTTGCTGACTAGGATCGGAATCATGCATGTACAGCTCTGGGAAAGGAGCCCAGGAATTTTATAAATAATTTTATGGGTTTGCTTTCCTGAGCCCTCTGCAATTTCCCTGGTACTTTCTGCTTCCCAAGGGCTTCCCATTTTGGTCCTTTTGCCAGGAAGCTGGGGCTTTAGTTACCCTACTCTGGTATATACTTCCCTGGCTTTGCCAACATCTGAGGCTTGGAAAAAATTGCAAGGAGAAATTGGAAAGGTAATGTAACGCATTCTTTTGTGACCACAGTTGGACTGATTGGGCAGGAAGAATCTACTCTAATAATTTTGGTTTCTGGGGGGTTCCAGTGCAGGTGGTAGTGGCTACACCTCCCGGATTGTTTGGAACCAGGACCACAGAGCCTCCACTAGAGCTCTCCATCTGCACCTCTGTGCCTGCTCCCAGGTTTGGGGCTACATGACTTTAGGCTGGGCACACTAGAGAAAAACAAAAGTGATAGACTCACTACTGATCCTTATATATTTCAAATGGACATCTTCTTCACCAGTCTACCTGGTACCATTTAATTTGGAATCCTCAAATAGCAATTTCATGCCTTTTGTCCAGATTTTATACTGAGTTCAGAGGGAAAGATATGATGTGTGTGTTTACTCTGTTAACTGGAACTTAAACTCAAGCAAATGCTTTCAATTAATAAACTTGGTATCAATCAGTACAAAGTGTCCTTTACCAGTACATAATAAACTTGGTATCAATCAGTACAAAGTGTTGCTTTAAGTACACAACTGAAGTCAATGAAAAATTTATATATTATTAAATTTTTACATTATGAATAAATACATACATATTAAAATTGCACTTCAAAATTAGACTTATCAATATAAAATTTTCTTAAGCTTCTTCTTAGATGACCTCAGAACTGACACAGAATTAGTTGTCTCTTTAATTATGCTTGCTTGCTGTTCATTCATGACAATATGCAGTTCATGTCATCTTAAAGTATAATCGATATATAACATATTAGTTTGAGGTGTACAAGATAATGATTTCATACTCGTATACACTGTGAACTGATCACCATACAAGGTCTAGTTACCATCTGTCACCGTTCAAATTTAACTTTTAGGATTTGCTGCCTTAGCAGCTTTAAAATATATTCCACAATATTAAAGACTATGGTCACCACGCTATACATTATGCCCCATGACTGACTTATTTTATAGCTGGAAGTTTGTATCTCTTGACCCCTACACCCATTTCACGCACTCCCCAACTCCCCTCCCCTCTGGAAACCACCATTGTGTTCTCTGTATTTATGATTTTGGTTTTGTTTTGTTTGTTCACTTGTTTTTTTAGATTCCAAAAAGAAGTTAAATCATATGGTATTTGTCTTTCTCTGTCTGACTTAATTCACTTGCATAATTCCCTCAAGATCTATCCATGTTGTTGTACATGGCAAGATTTCATTTATATATTTATATACAATGGAATATGTTCCATTATACACACACACACACACACACCCCACATCTTTATCCATTCCTTGATGGATACTTAGATTTCTTTTATATCTTGGCTATTGTAAATAATGCAGCAAAAAACATAAGGGTGCACATATCTTTTTGAATTAGTGGTTGTTTTGTTTTGTTTTGTAAATACCCAGAAGCAGAATTGCTGGGTCATATGGTAGTTCTATTTTTAATTTTTGAGGAACCTCTGTATTGTTTTCCACAGAGGCTGCACCATTTACATTCCTGCCAACTGTGCACGAGTTCCTTTTTCTTCTTAGCCTCACTGATAGCTATTACTTCTTATATTTTTGATATTAGTCATTCTGGCTGATATGAGGTGACATCTCAGTATAGTTTTGACTTGCATTTCCTTTAATTAGTGATATTGGACATCTTTCCATGTACCTGTTGGCCATCTGTATGTCTCTGGAAAAATATCTAGTCATATCTTCTGTCTACTTTAAAATCAAATTTCTTGGGTATATTTTTGCTATTGTGGTTTATGAGTTCTTTATATATATATATATATATATATATATATATATATATATATAACCTTTTGGCATGATTTATCTTAAATTTAAAAATTGTTTTTGCATTTTAGAAGTTTTTTATTTTTTTATTTTTGTTTTTGTTTTTATTTTTGAGAGAGAGAGACAGGGAGGGAGAGAGAGAGAGAGAACTCAAGCTGGGGAGAGAGGCAGAGGGAGAGAAAGAATCTCAAGCAGGCTTTACGTCCAGTTGGAAGCCTAAAGTGGGGGCTCAGTGCCATGACCCTAGACTCATGACCTGATTCAAAGTCAAGAGCCAGATGGTCAACCAACTGAGCCACCCAGGCGCCCCTTTCTAACAAACTTTTAGAACAGACACTCTTTCTCTAGATGTCAGTCTGTCATTTTCCTTACATGTTTCTTTTAAACACACCTGTACTAAATGTGAAACACGGGCAAAAGAGAGTTAGTTGTCTGGTTCATAAGGCTGCCGTCAAGATGAAATGAGAAAAATGCTTGTGAAAAGCATTTCCAAAACCTCATACGTTTTCTACGAATTACTTATTACTAGCAACTTTTTAAAAGGCAGAGCACTTGTCACATCACAAGGTATTAGAGAGATAAAATATTTATTCTCAAAATTAATTTTAAGGCTGTGTACAGTTAACCAGTTTTTAGTTCATTAAAATCATTTCTAAGTTTGGAAGAATTTGGTGAAAATCCCTGAAAGGCTAAAATGTAGGGAAATTCCATAACCTTAGGTCTCCTAAAAGATGCTAATAGCCTCTGGGCCCAGATCGGTCCCCGTAAGTGAGGTCAGTGGAGAAGGGCTCGCATGATCGTAGGGCTTTACAATCCATTTCTGGGCAAGTTGTTATTAAGGGGTGATGTGATGTTCCTTTCTTTTAGTGGATTGTGTATTGTTGCCAGATCTTTGCATTTCTTATTCTGGATGCTTTGCTCTCTTCCTTTGTTTGTTTCACTATTTATCTACTTTATTGGGATAGCAATAATATTAATAATATAGACTCAGATATATAAAATAAATTGATTAAAATAACTATATATATCATTTATAAAATAGAAAAATAATAAAATAGAACCAAAGAAGCAGCTTTTTTTTTGCATTTTTTAATATTTCTTTAATTTTAGCTTTTGTTTTTTTTTAATCATTTCTTATTTCCTATTCTATTTGATTTCTTTTTGTTTATACTTGAAAAGGAATCTTGGGGCACCTGGGTAGCTCAGTTGGTTGGCATCTGCATTTGGCTCAGGTCATGATCTTGGGGTTTGTAGGTTCGAGCCCTGCATTGGGCACTGTGCTGACAGAGCCTGGAATCGATTTCAGATTGTGTGTGTGTGTGTGTGTGTGTGTGTGTGTGTGTGTGTGTGTCTGCCCCTCCCTCCCTCACACTCTGTGTGTGTCTCTTTCTCAAAATAAATAAGCATTCAAAAAAAAAAAAAGAGGCACCTGAGTGGCTCAGTTGGTTGAGTGTCCAACTTCTGCTCAGGTCATGATCTCACGGCTCATGGGTTTGAGCCCCGTGTCAGGCTCTGTGCTGACAGTTAGCTCAGAGCCTGGAGTCTGATTTCAGATTCTGTGCTTCCCTCTCTGTCTGACCCTCCCCTGCTCACGCTGTCTCTTTATTTCTCTCAAAAATAAATAAATAAATAAAACATTAAAAAAACTTTAAAAAAAATCTTATGTTCGAGTATTTCTTTTCTTTATCTTTAATATGTCTTTAATGTAGGCAATTTTTGAAGGTGTAGTGTTCTATAGAAGTTTTGATTAAATATTTTACCTTTATTGTCTTCTAGATAATGTGTAATTTTGGCTTTTAATTTGTTCTTTGAACAAAATATATTTCCTAATTTTCAAAGAGAGTATTTGAAGTTAACATTTATCTTTTATTTCTAAACTTTTGGAGTATGCTTGTGAACTGTGGCTTTACTTTTTAAATTTTTAGTAGTTATTTGTGCTAAGTACATAGTCCTTTTTTTGATTTTGGAAATTTTGGAAATTTGGCAAACCAAAAATGCATATTCTTTTTTATTGATTTATTAAATAGGTTGGTGGTTTTATTAATTCAATTCCTCTATATCCATGCTTATTTCTAGCTACTAGTTCTGTTAGATTTTGGAATAGTTATTAAAATGTTTCTATTATTTTATACTTATCATGTTCTAATTTGCATTCATAGTGGTTTTTGGACTAATATGAATTTGCTGTTGTTTATTTGTTACAGTGATTATATTCTTCATAAATTAAGCCTGTAGATGGGTCCCTAGGTGGCTCTGTCAGTTGAGCAACTCATTCTGTATTTCTGCTCGGGTCATGATCTCACCCCTGTGGTGACATTGAGCCCTTCTCCATCAGGGCATGGAGGCTGCTTAGGATTCTCTCTCTGCCTCTCCTCTGTTCTCATGAACCACATGTGCATGAAGGCTCTCTCTCTCAAAAAAAAATTTTTTTTGTCATTATATAATTTCCACCTTTGCCATGTTACATGTTTTATCTATTCTTGTATTTTGTTCTTTCCTTTGTTTGTTTAAGTATTATCTCTCCTCCATCCCTTACTTTTTATTTTTGTGAATTTATTTCTCAATTCTGCCTGCAAAATCTTTCCCTTCATGACTTCCACCTCAGATTCTCAAACTTGTAAGTATATAAATCAGGTCTCAAACATGACCATCTTCTCCTTCAAGTCATCTCTAGAATATTTTAATTCTAAAACAACATAGTTTTCAATTTTCAAAAAGATATGTTTTTATACCATAATTGAGCAAATGCCCTTGTTATTCTTTGTTGTTGTTGTTGTTCAAGGTGTTAACTGTCTGTTCATATTGTTACATTCTGTTTGGAGCGGCCTTTATGATTTATCTGCCTCTTTGCTTTCCTATTTTGGCTTCCTCACTGGGGCTCATGCCTAACTGCTGACATCGTTTATGCAGGTGGTGCGGGGGCGGATCTTTTAAGTAAAAGCAGGACCAGCGTCTCTCCCTGGTGGCCAGGTGCCTACAGACCTGAAAATTGTCATTTCTCTGTCATGACCTCAGCTGCAAAAAGTGTCCCCTCCATCCCTCACAATTCAGGTTCAGTCTGCTCCCCTTTTCAGCTTTCTGCAGCTCTCTTGTATCCAGATCACCCCACAGATACTCATGGATATATAGCTTCTTTTCCACTTAGGGCAAGATTGCATCTTATAATCGGTTTTCCAAAGAAGAAGAAAATCCAGGCCAGAGCCCAGCTTTTGTTCTGATCCCAGAGTCTGCACACCAGGAATGGGCTGTGTCCACCTGGAAAAGGGGGTACATAGTTTTCTACACAAACAGCACCATCTGGCTACCAAGCTGTTTGCCCAGAGGATATGCTTTATTTCTAAGCATCCATCCCAAATGGGCATCTTTTCCTAGTTTCCCAAAGACAGAGTGTGGGGTGAGTAGAGGCTTTCCCTCTGGGGTCCAAATTCTCATATAAAATTCACTCACTTCTCTTTCATTCATATTTTCTCTCTGTCTCTCTCTCTCTCTCTCTCTCTTTCTTTCTTTCTTTCTTTCTTTCTTTCTTTCTTTCTTTCTTTCTTTCTTTCTTTTCTTTCTTTCTTTCTTTCTTTCTTTCTTTCTTTCTTTCTCTCTCTCTCTCTCTCTCTCTCTCTCTCTCTCTCTTTCTTTCTCTTTCTCTCTTTCTCTCTTTCTTTCTTTCTTTCTTTCAAATTCACACTAATCTTTACTTCACAATCCTCAATGGCAAGTCTCCTGCCTCATTTCAAGGTCTGAAAGGGGAAGAATGGAAATCCCTTACTAGCTCTTGCCGTTGTGGATTCCGGTAGGGCAAACATTCTCAGCTGGACCCTCCAGACCACCTCCTTCAGACCCAGAGACAGCTTGTCTCTGTAGATGTAACTCATTACTAAACTGGAGTTGGAGGGGTATAAGCACTGTGGACTCCTTGTGGTGCCATTTCCCCCGAGATCCCAGAGAATCTCTCTAGATATTAAATTCCCAAAGGCTGTTTAAGCATCAGATATGCGCAGTGTAAACTAAATAGCATGAACTGCCTACAGGCCAGCTCCCCACTCACTTCTCCAGCTCCATCTGACATATCCCTTCCACTTGCTTTCTGCCAGTCCCGCCCCCTTGACTGCCTTTTGATGCCTCAAGCATTCTGCACATCCTCATGTTCTAGGGCTCTTTACACGTGGACTCTTTGGTCATGTTAATTCCTACTCATACTGCACATCTCAGACCAGGAGATGCCTGCCAGGCAGCTTTCCTGAAGACCCCAGGCAGGTGAGGTCTTCCGGAGAAGGCTGTCATCTTTGTTGCTCTTATCGTAGCATCCGTATGAAATGTGTCCCCTGTGCTAGGTTGTCAGTTACATGTAGGAGAGCCTGCTCTGGTTCCCCTCAGGTGGGCGGTGCCTGGGACAGTGCTTAACCAGTAGCAGCCCGGGGTTTTTGCTTTGTAAACAAAACCAGGCGAGAACCCAGACACTGCATAACAGTTTTCCTGAGAAATCACAAATCTCCATCATCTGAGTGCAAACTTTGCTCACAAACTGTTAAGTAGAGAAATGTCACACTAGATTTCTCACATTGAAAAATGGGATCTCCCAACATTTTTCAGGGAAAACTTTTAAATATATGCAAAGTTAAAAACATGTTATAATGATCATCTGCATATTCATCATGTAGGCACCATTAATGTTTGCTTTGTCATGACTCTATCAATCCATCCCTCAGTCCATCAATTCATGATATTTTATATGCAAAGTAAGTGGCAGACTTGAGTACATTTCCCCTTAAATACGTTCACATGTATATCATTATTGTAAACTTAATAAGCTTATTTATTGGCAGTTTTCACTCCTTTGGAGTTAAATTTGATAGGCAAATATATAAATCTTAGCTGTAAGTTTATAAAAATTTTGATGAATGCAAGTAACCCAAATCTATATCAACACATATATATTATCATCATCTTGGAGAGTTTCGTCATGCAGTACAGCTAGGTCATTTGTAAGTATATTACACTGGGTTTTCAACAAAGCTTTTGTGACACTTAAATGAGATGATGTAAAATATAAAGACAATAATACAATTATGCAACAGTATCACTGAACAAAATATTTAAGTAAATACAGATCTTAAATAAATGGGAGAAGAGGCACCTCAGTCCTTGTATTATGCTTCTTTTTAAAGTTATCTCCTGCTCTATAATCATCAGAGTTCCTATTATTGTAAGGATTTCACTGTAACATAAAAAGAAAGGTCCATGTACTCATCTCCTACATCAATCAGGCTGGTAGTTTTGCCTCCGTTTCCGAAGGCTTCTGGGTATAGTAGAAGAAACATATGTTTTCATGCATAAAGTATTTTATTTTACTCAGTGACTTTAATAAATTATCTAACTCTTTGAGATTCAATTTTACAATTTGTAAAATGCAGAAGGTAAAATATCCACTGATAGAATTTGGGGAGTGAGGAGAGAAGTTAAGTGTTGATAATTAAATGCAATCATATAAAGTCTTGGAATTAAGCTCCCTTTTCCCCTCCTTGTCCTTGAGCTTTTTGGTTTGAGTAATGCATATATTAAAAGATGATAAAACAAAATCAATTTATAGTAGAACAATGGCAGAGAGAGACAAATGAAGACAATTTCGAAGTTTTCTCTTAATATAAGCAGCAAAATGTATATTTTTTCTGCTATATTCTGAAGGCTTTTGGAAGGGGGTAAGACTGGAGGTCTGAGTTATATATTTTGAGTCTTTCAAGAGCCCCTGAGCGGCACCTGGGTGGCTCAGTCAGTTAAGCATCCAACTTCGGCTCAGGTCATGATTTCTCAGTTCGTGGGTTACAGTTCTGGGTCGGGCTGTGTGCCGACAGCTCAGAGCCTGGAGCCTGCTTCAGATTCTGTGTCTCAATCTCTGTCTACCTGTCCCCAGCTTGCACTTTGTCTCTCTGTCTCTCAAAAATGAATAAACATTAAATTTTTTTTTAAATAGCCCCTTAAATTACACTATATGAGTAGCTCTACCTATAACACTATTCAATGTTCCTGAAAATAAGTGCTTTGAATTGCAGAAGAGTGTAAATTATCACTTATTTCACAATGCTACAGTAATGAAAATATGAGTGGCTAGAGGGCAAGACGGCCCAGAGATGCTCCTTCAGCCACACTGCCCATGCTCATATGTGGGCTCGTGCCCTTCTAAATGTATAAAGGTGGGCATATTACTGCTTCGTATGCCTTGGTCTCCTCATCTGTGAAATAGACGCAATAATATTTCCCATCTTGCTGGATTATCGTATAGATTTAATGTTTATGTACATTAAGTTCTTAGGACATCACCAAGCATATAGTAAATTCTCAATAAAATGAGCTCTCATTATTGGAATTAAGCAGACATTCATGCAAATACCAATCCTATACTGTGTGGCCTGGGACAGCTTACTTATCCTCTCTGAGTTGTAGCCCCTCTATCAGTAACATGTGATTAAAAAACATCAGATAATACTTGTAGGGTAGTGCCTCACATACAGTAAGTACCCGTCAGCTGTTCTTATTGCATTTTTCATCCTCTGTTCCAGTTATAGAAAGGCATGGCAGATTATTACCTACATTTTTTAATTGAGGAGGAAAATGCAAAAGACATTTATATTTCTAATAAAAGGAAATTATTTATTAAAACATATAATCTCAGGCCCATTGATCCCCAGAGATGAGAATTTCGGGAACTGCTGTCCTGGAGAAGCAATAAACACTGGCAAGAGATACTTAGATCAAGAGATGACGGGTCACATTCCGTTCTGCTGCATTGCCATCAATTTCATTCTATTATTGCAGAAAAATGTTGGGGTTTGAAATTTTGTTATTCTAATTATTATTGTTATTTGCAGAGGTCTTGGGCGTGCTGTTTATTTCCCTTCTTATTTTTCACATAATGAATTGCTTTGGAAGTCGTCTTACATACCTGCTATGTTTTTAAAAGATTATACCTCTTCATGATTCTGCTTTACTTGCTATCTTTTCTAAATCATATAACCTCTCTTTGATAATGTTCTATATGTATTTAATCTCACCAATTTTGGCAAAGCCTCATAAAATTATTGTATTATATTTTTGTCCCTAGTGTCTATTAAACATAGGTTTCAAACCAAGGTTTAAAAAAAAAGGAAGAAGAAAAGGAAAAGCATTTTCAATGTTTTCTGTGCACATTTACGCTGTGAAATCACTTGCAACAGACTCACACAACTAATTAGCAGATCTTTATTTTTCTGTTTCTGGCCGAGTCAATGTGACAGGATACGGAAAGCCATACCAATTAACAGGCCTGAGCAAGCTCTTCATTTGACAAACATTTAATAAGCAATAAAATAGCAACTTGGAAGTTCTGAAACTCGCTGATGGAAAAAAGAGAGAGAGGAGCTCTGTTGCTTATCTGGAATAAAGGAGGAACTCAATTAAACTAACAAGATGCAAGCTGTAAAAAAAAATCAGGGTTGAGCTGGATTTTAGTTTAGCAAGCAACTTGGAGAGGTCACCTCGTCCTTCCTTTCCTTCCCAGTCTGCATTAAAGCACAGCTGTGCAGCCCGCGGCCTGCTTTCTTTCTGAGGAATAGTCCTCCTTAATGGGGATGGCGATGGTAGAATATTAGATTTCTGCTTAAAATGCTAATGAAGATCTGATATTTCAAAACCTAATTTCAAACTTTTGTAAATTTCTAGTGCTCATCTTTTAATAACCACAAGGGCTGATTCATGGCTGTGTCTATCCCTGCCTCTTCCTGGTAGATCTGTGTGTGTCTGATGCTAATGCTGTTCCAGGTAGCTTACTAAACCTGCAATGAATTGATGCCATTGGTGACTTCTCCAGGTACTTCTTCAGGAACCAGCCCTTCCCACTTTGGTTTATCATCTAGTTAAAAGCTTCCATATTTCTGAAAGCCAATAATTTTTTTAAAATCCATACCTCAATGTCTTGAATGTGAATATTCATATTTGTAAGAAAATTTAATGTACATGTTGTCTATATCTCATTTATAACTGGTATACTTTCAAAAAATTTATCACAGAACATGTGAACTGACAAGATAAATGAAGTAGAAGTTCATTATTCAAATTAAAAATTATTTTCTGTCATCTGAAGGCACATATCATTTTTATTACAAGATTTTAGTGCATACTAAACATAATTAAGTGCACTTTAAAATAAAATAATCATTAATATTGATATAACTTAACTCAATTATAATATTTATTTTTTAAGTTAACTGGAGTGACATTAATGGCACTAATAAAGCTAAGATTAATCAGTGTGTGACTTTTTAACTGATTCAAAATTCATTTATTCATTCAAACATTTGTTATTATGTACTATCCAATTTCATGCAATTTAATTGAAAAAATAAATTTATTGAATGCAGACTCTAAGTTAGACTTTTTTTTATTAAGTACTGGGAGCAGAGGTTAGCAGAATGATACAGCCATTGCACTCTGAGTGCTAAGAAATGTGTATTAGAAAATTATTCAGAAGTGGGAGCGTAAGAGTCCTGAATTCTAGCTCAAAGGAATGATCTTTGTTTTTCTTCAGAGTTGATTTGTGTTCATTTGATCTTTAATGTTCACTTATGATTTGTAAAGTACATATTGTATACAAATTCTATAGTGTTCAAAGAAAGATCATAATATTGTAATGGCAACATTATTAACAAGAACAACAAAGGGCGATGAATGCATACTTTATACAGTACAACAAATTAACAGTTGGCATATTTTGATCTTTAGACAGTTGCTTTTGCACACTCCACAGAGTGTTCTTGTAAGCTTATTGAAATGCATTTTTGCTTTTTATTGATTTTCCAGGTGCAAAACTGATCTCAAATTCATTAATATTAATATGAGAGAAACTAGCTTGCTGAACATCAAAACAGTATATGACATTTTGAAAGGAGGAAATTCCCTTTACAGTGCACTGGGAATATTTCCAGAGCAAAGGACTCCCAATTAAACATTATCCTTTAGTAGAAAATGTCTTCATTCACTTAGATAAATGCAGTCTTTAAAACTGCAAGAACTTATCTATTCAGGACAGTGCTAGGAGTTTGCAACTGGAAAATTTAGAAATGTGAATATGTCTTCCAGTACTGGAAAAACAACACCTGTGCCGTGTGGTACATAAACTGAATATTTTTTACTTCTGTTTCTGTTATTATTTCCACTTGTGATTCTGTTATATGCCAACCTTTAGTATGTTTATTCCTGTATTCACTAATATTAAGCATAAAATAAGTTCCTTATAGATAGGAGGGATTCATAATGCCAGGGGGAAAACTAAAGGAAGCCCAGAAGAAAAGAGAAAGAAAGGAGCTTGAAGATCTATTTTTCTGCGATGCAGTGTCAGGAAAAATGAAAACAAGGGCAGGAGAATCCCACAATAGTCTAAGGTGTAAGACAGATGTGATGATGAGGTTGCCAGGCTGCTGTGGCCAGCACCGCTAATGCTGTATGGGACAGCCTGGAGAAAGTCCCTCCGCTATGGGAGACTTTGTCTTCGAGTATTTACCATAAAGCCAATTTGTGTATTTCGCAGCCATTTTAACTGTAACAATGCTACAAGGTTGCCCACAGAAGCTGCTTTATCACTGGAAGAGCTCTTTATATAGGTAGTCAAGGGTCCACGGGTGTCAGTGACTCAGTGAACTTCTGCAGAACATGTTATTCAATACGCTTTCAGTAAAGGAGATAAATCACTTTTCACCAGTGTAGAGGACTATATCCAGACACTCTAGAGTTTTCCATTTTCCTCAGTACAGTCACTTATTGCAGGAAATCATGATAAGCATGCTCCAACTGAGATCCACCTTGGAGAATTAGTTTTCCATTTTAACTGAGGTGACAGAAAATATAAATTTTCATTACCAAAGACAGTTTATGTTATGTAAAATACTCCCCAAAATATTATATTTTATAATATATAAACTACAGTTTTGCACTTAAGTATTAAATAATAACATTTAAAAGGCAAATATGAACAATAGATTTCAAATCTTTGAATAACAAAAATAAACATTTAGGTAATATTTTGAACAATGCATACTTATTTTTAACAGTGGCAGGTCATCTGAATTGGATTCCCAAATATTTCTCAAAGTTATAAATGATAAAGGAAGAGTAATTGTGAAAATAATAAACTATTTTAAATAAAATTTCTTTTTTGTTTGTTTTTAATTTTTTAAGGTTTATTTATCTTTGAGACAGAGACAGAGCATTAGCGAGAGAAGTACCCCTAAAATTTCTGAAAACATGCACTTTAATTCTTGAAATTTATAAGTGGATAATCATTTATTTTAAACATATTTTATTTTTTAAAAATTTTAACATTTCTTTATTTTTGATGGAGAGAGAGTCAGAGTGCAAACAGGGACGGGACAGAGAGGGACACTGGGCAACATAAGGCTCAAACCCACAAGCCTTAAGATCATGATCTGGGCCAAAGTCAGATAGATGCTTAATGGACTGAGCCACCCAGGGGCCCATATTCTATTTTTTAGTGCTTATTTTGTTTTATTTATTTATTTTTGAGAAAGAGAGAGAGAACGAACACATTAGGGAGGGTCAGAGAGTAGGAGATACAGAATCTGAAGCAGGCTCCAGGCCCTGAACTGTCAGCACACAGCCTAATGTGGGGGTTCAAACCTGCAAACCATGCTATCGTGATCTGAACTGAATGAAGTCGGATGCTTAACCTACTGAGCCACCCAGGCACCCCAATGTTAAACATATTCTAATTTGAGGTTTAGTTATGTGCCCTGGACTTGACATTTAACTTATGAGTAATCATTGCTACATATTTGTAGGCAAATTTTACTAACCATGGGTGAGATATGTAACACACACACACACACACACACACACACACACACACACCCAATGAGTAGTTAAGAAGAGACATTTTAAAAGGTTAAATATTATCATTGAAGCATTGCAGAGCAAAGACAGAGAGAAAGAAAGTTGAGTTTGTGTTCTAAAAACATTTTGCTGAGCTGGTGAGACCTCTGAGCAAAGTAAGCAAACATTTCCCAATTGTAGTTAATTTGAAGAGTTTAAAATTTAAACAAAGCTGGGAATGAAGACACAGATCTCTGCCAAGTCTCCTTACAAGAGTTTAGGGTGGAGTTTGATTTAAAGTACTAGGGTGATTTATTTTCGTATAGTACATGCACATCGTAGATAATGATAATAATCACAAAAACAGGACATGGTATTACATTTCCCTTCTTTCCAAACACTGCCCCATACAAAAGTCTAATATCTAATTCATCCAGGTGTTGGTTAATTTGACATGTCAAATTTGCAAAAATACCATCTAGGATATTGCCCCATATCGTTATGAGGATCCTGGACTTATATTTTTTATCACATATTTTTTATAAATGTAAGATATAGTAATGTTATGTTTATTTTCGTTTATGTTTAATTATGTTAAAATAGCTCTTGCCAGTTTACAAAAGATTCTTATTGTGTATTTGCCTAATGAGCCCATGGTGATTAAAACAAATTAAACTCATAAGCAAGTTAGACTTCCAAAACTAACCAGAGAATTTAAAGAGTTCTTGAAACATGTCATCTCTAACACATGTAAATTTGACTTATAATCTATATTAATTGAAAACTGCAAAATACTGCTGTCATTCATTAACGTTCTTGAAAAATTAACTGAAGAACATTTTAGGGTTGAAAAAACATCTCTATTAAATATGGAAGAAAATCCAATTTGTAAGCTTTTTTTTTGATAAGGAAAACAGTGTTTTTAAATAAAATACATTTTCTTATTAAACAGAATAGTGTAATATTCATGGCATGCTGTGAATAATTATTGTATTTCCCAAGAAAGAACCACCAAACAAACCTTACTCAGATTATTAGTTTGCTAATATTAGTTATTACTTATTACACAGGATATTAGTTTGCTATAACAAAGTACCATAAACTGGGTGGATTGAACAACAGAAATTTATTTTCTCAGTTCCTGAGATTAAAAGTCTAAATTCAAGGTACCCGAGGGTTGGTTTCTTTGGGCTGCTAAGGAGAATTTGTTCCATCCTCTCCCCCAGCTTCTGGTGACTGACTGTGAATCCTTGATGTCTCTGGGCTATAAAAACATCATCTGATCTCTGCTTTTATTCTCCCATGTTATTCTCTCTCTTGTGTGTGTGTGTGTGTGTGTGTGTGTGTGTGTGTGTGTGTCTGTCCTTTTTAAAAGAACACCAGCTATATTGGATTAAAGCGTAGCCTAATGACACTTTAGCTTGATCGCTTCCGTGAGACCCTATCTCCAAATAAGGTTACATTCTGAGGTGCAGAGGGTTACGACTTCAACCTGTGGATTCCAGGGAAACACAATTCAACCCATAACAGCAAATTGTCAGCTTATGGAGACATGTGATATTTTGAAATATAGCCAACAATAAAATCATTTAAAAGAAATTGCCAAAATTTCTTTTATTAATTGCCAATAACAAAAGGTTGGCAAGCACAGAAATTTAAAAAAAATGCTTTTTGTCATTTTTATTTCTGGAAATAACTGCCATTTTATTTTTTAAAGTTATTTTTGAGCATTTATTTTATATCATGAACTGTTTGAGCTACTCATCTTTATCAGGGGCAAATCTATAAAAAAATGTTTTTACCTTCATGGTCCTTACAGTACGGTAGAGAATCTTGTTCTAATGTTGAGACTTTGAAGTTTTGCATGAGATTGAAGAATATGCAATAATTTTAATAGCTTTAAGATATTGTTGCAAGAGACCAGTTACCTGTGCTGTTTTCCCACTGTCACATAGGGCTTTAGTACACATGCTGTTCAAGAAAATTGCATTTAATAGGATATCAAATAATGAAGCATTTAGTTTTAGATTTAGCTAAACTTCTTTTGCTTTTATTTTTGTATGCCTCATGTTTTCCCCTAGCAAGTTATAATTAGAAAAATACTAAGCCCTTCCACATCGTATCTAAAGTCATTGCATGACAATGTCTTCTTGAAACTTACTATCAGGACAGGCTTTCATCCATTCACTCTCAAACCTGAAAACACAAATATGGCATGTGTTTATAATTCTCTGGTAAAGTTTTTATAATATTTCCATTCCTGCTTTTATGAAGCCTTCAAAGATGTATTTCACCTCTCAGGCAATGATGGAGCTCTTAATATTTCCTTCTAAGGCTGAAACTGGGGCAAGATGAGGTACAGTAAGCCGGGCTGCCTGGGGAAATAGCATCATAAAACATGGAGGCTTGACTCATGTTCTAGTCCGTTGTGTTTGGAAAGACCCTATTATTATAGCTCAACATAGTTGTACTTAAATATTGAAATTCATAGACACAAAGGCAAGGATGTAGGAAACAGGCAACTGGAGGATAAGGTTGCTTTTCACTCTGTATCTCAGCCTTACTCATACTTAAGTATCGTCTTTTTTTTCTTTCTTTTCCTAATCTTCACACAAATGTTTTGAATGACAGAACAATTAGAAAGAAAGCAGATTGCAGTATCTGTATCTGTCACTATAACTATACCCTGGCAGACATAAATTCCCTGCTGATTTTGCTGCAGTGTATTATCTGAGAAGTAAGCTAAATCTTAACCTAGTTTTTTTTTCAATGTAGCGATACATTGGAAGAAATGCCTTCTTTGTCCTAGTCTGAAAGTTGCATTTTCCCCTACTGTATGACAGCTGTTTGATGGATAAAATCTCCTTTGTTACAGAAAGTTGCTAAAAAAACAACAGCAACGTGGGATGGCTGACATTGGCAGCTATATGGTGCACAGTGGACTGTGTGAAATTGACTAGGAGTATCCAGATAATTTCAGATTAAATGAAGATGAGTTCTACAGGACCATGAAAATACCAGTGCTCTCCCTGGATCACTAGCCTCGGTCCAATTTTCAAAGGCAGTTGCTCCTTTGGCTGTTGTTGCTTCAATGATGCCAAAGTATATTTTTATCAGCTTACATAATATTCTGACAGCCCTGTATAGTATCCTGAGTTAAATAAAATATTTTTGTGTGAATTTACATAACTCCAAATTCATTGGAACCAAAATTGAGTCAGCATATTTTATGAATGATACATAATTAGTAGATAAAATTCAGAAACTTGTGGCTTCAGGAAAAAACACAAGATGACCTTTTTTTGGGGGACTTAGCTGATTTGAATTTGCCACAGGTTTTAAGGAAAAAGTTCTCTTTCTCATTTACCAGAGACATGCATCTTTCTCATTCCTCATCATAATGTAAATTAAGGCTGGTTGGCTTTTGTTATTGGATCTGAAAGTGAGTACTTTTATATGTAGCAGGAGCTATAGGTATGAAGACTGTTCATCAGACATTAGACCCTGGAAGTTGGATGCCTATAGCTAGCTGAAAAGCGTTTCCCAGTCATCCAATTAAGAAGGTAGCAACTGTTCATAATTATGCATATTTGATGCACAACCCATCCCTTTATTCTTTAGTTGAAAATATTTGTGGTCTTAATTTCTCTCTATTGCTTTGAATTGAATGAGCTCTTATGTTATAGCCTTGATCAATATTTTCTACCCCTTTCCTCAAAATGGCAAATAGAATTTCCAGACATTTATCGTGCTGCAGAGGTCTCAACCATCAGCTGCAGCAAGAACATTAGTGTTCAGATAATTGGTACAGATGGCCACAGCACCGATTCTTCCATTTCATTCAGCAGAGATCTGGTGACTTGGGCTGGAGCACAGATGTCAGTCCAGGGGCCTTATTGGTATTGTCTGGTGTTGCTTTTGAGTGACCCCTGCCCCTCTCAGTCCCTCTCTCAGTACCCCCCATAATCTCCCTCTCTGTCTCTCATTATCTACCTTTCATTCTTTCTTTCCCATCTTCCCTCTTCCCTTCCTCTCTCCCTCCCTATTCCTTTTTCTGTTTCTCATATCTTTCAAAAATTTAAAATATAATGCATGGTTCATATAATCAGCATTATTTTTTAATATGCATTGATTTCTATATCACTGTTTTGTTTTAGAATATTCCAGATACAATAAAAAGAAAATCAAGCACTTATAACTTGAAAAACACTGTGAAGGGTAGTTAACCCAAGTTATAGGAAAAATGGCACCTAATTATAGGAGGGAGGTGCAGTGATTTGTAAGTTAAGGGTGCATATTGTAAAAGTGGGGAACTATTCCAAAATGTTACTTAACATGTGGAGTTCTTTTTTTTTTTAATTTTTAAATGTTTATTTATTTTTGAGAGAGAGAGACAGAGCATGAGCAGGGGAGGGGCAAAGAGAGAGGGAGACACAGAATCCAAAGCAGGCTCAAGGCTCTGAGCTGTCAGTACAGAGCCTGACATGGGACTTCAACCCACAAACCGCAAGATCATGACCTGAGCCGAAGTTGGACGCTTAACCAACTGAGCCACCCAGGTGCCCCCATTTGGAGTTCTTAATGCCAAAAAGAAATGAGACGAGTATGAAACATGGAAGAATGGTATCCCTGAAAATCACCAAAATAGAAGAAGAGAGAGGTACCTGAGTGACTTAATCAGTTAAGTGTCCAACTCTTGATTTGGCTCAATTATGATACATATATGTAGATATATTTTGTTTGGGGAAATTATGTTTATGGTTCAATCATCTACCCTGGGGTTTTGAAAAAATTTTTCTGGAAAGGACCAGACAATAAATATTTTGGGTTCTGTAGAATCTATCTTCTCTGTTACAAATCCTTAACTCTTGGTGGAATGTGAGAGTAGCCATAGGTGTACAGAAGAGTGTGGCTGTATTTAGTGAAACTCTTATTTACAGACACTAAAATTGGAATTTCATAAAATTTTCATGTGTCATAAAATATTTTTTTCTGCTGATTATTTCAACCATTTTAAAATTTCAAAACTCTTCCATCAGCTATGTAAAAATAGGCAATGGTCATTGAATGTCAATCCCAATCTAAACAATGAAATGATTCATGATCTCTTCCATGATGTTTAGTCTTTTTAAGAAAATATAGGCTCTCATTTTATTAAAAGCATTATTTATTTTTTATTTATCTATCTTTTAAATGTGTATTTATTTTGAGTGAGAGAGAGAGCTAGCTTGGGCATGAGCAAGGGAGAGGAAGAGAGAGAGAGAGAGGGAGGGAATCCCAAGCAGGCTCCATGAAATCAGTAAGGAGCCTGATGTGGGGGTTGGACCTATGAACCGTGAGATCGTGACCTGAGCCAAAATGAAGAGTCAGAAGCTTAACTGACTGAGCCACCCTGGTGCCCCATAATAAAGCATTGTTCATAACAAAGCATGTTTTGTAATAAACATTAAGAATACTCAGAAATTTACTTTCAAGTCCTCAATTTCATTTAAATTTGGATGATCATGATATAATTAATTATTAATTTATTTTACTAAACTTCTACTTTCTATGCTGCATATAGCCTATGTATAAAAATAACGGATGATTCACTAAGAAAAATCACTTGGAATATATGTAATTTAATTGTGATTCTTTACCTTCAAGTTAGGTGAGAGAGAGAGGTGAAGTCAGTTGTTGGCTGGATTTTTACACATTAGGAAAAGTCTGGAATTGGTGGTTGCAACCTACATGCAACAGTGATTTCCTCATCAGCAGGCAAGGGCAATATAAAAGACAATGTAAGAGACAGTGTGAGATTATTGAAAAATTCATGTTTTATTAGGATGCATTGGGTTTCTTTTCATGCCATAATTTTCCTAGGTTTCTGTGCTGCATAGTCATGTTATTCTAGAAATATGTGTGTATTTTATTATATATGTGAATAAACATTTAAGACAGGTCTCTTGAACTAATCTGTTACAGTGCATTGTTGTAGTGAAACAGGTATCACTTCTGGATTTCTGCCATTAATTCCCAAACAACACATGGGCCTGATGAAAGAAATTAGCTTTATTGTGAAGAAAGGACTTGAAAATTTGCATAAGCTAAAGGTCAACAAGAGAAGAGAAAATAAGATACCTTTTGGTTCTCTCATTTTCCTGCAGAGAAATATGTTGAATCTGGACTTTGCTGGACCTTCAGAGTGAATCTACAACCTGACACAGTGCAAGGACCTCTTTCTCACTATGGTAGGTTAAAAAATGGAAGGGGGGGTGCCTCCAAAAAATATCCAAGAATCATAGATGTTACCTAATTAAAAAAAGAAAAGAATCTTTTCTGATGTGATTAAGGATCTTGAGATGAGATCATCCTGGATTATAAGAATGGACCCTAAGGTCGATGAATGACAAACATCCTTGTAATAGAAAAGTAGAGGGATATTTGAGACAAACAGAGGGGGAGACACAGAAGAAGAGAAGGCAATGTGAAGACAGAAGCAGAGATTGGAGTGATATGGTCAAAATCCCAGAAGCCAAGGAATGCCAACAGCACCAAAAGCTGACGAGGAAAAAAAAGATTCTCCCCTAGAGCTTTGAGAGAAAGTACAACTCTGCCAATACCATGATTCAGGCTTCTGATCTCCATAAACAGTGGGAGCATACATTTCTTGTGTTTTAAGCTATCCAGTCTGTGGTGCTTTATTATAGCAGTTACAGGACCTAATATGTTCCCAACCCTTTTGATTCTGACACAGAAAACATGAAACCCAAATGTGCGTGCGTGCGTGTGTGTGTGTGTGTGTGTGTGTGTGTGTGTGTGTGTCACTGTGGGACTTGGGTAAGAAGATTAGTTTAGAAACTTCTTGGTGCCAAGTCCACTGACTGGCTTGCTATGCCAGATATTTATAGCCTTCATCTGGGAATTTCTGATGTTCATATCTAGAGATCATGGCATTAATTCCTTCCTGACAGAGGAAGCTGAGTGTGGATATAGTCTTTTCTCCTGCAAGGGAAAGCTCAAGGGATAGAAGGGAAGGATTATTATGGTTTTAATCAGTTCTCCTTATTTTGTTTTTCTGAAAATGTTATATTCATTCCGTTTAAGCAAAACTTTGGAGGTGTGAGGAGTAGGTACTGGGTCAATTTGTGATTGAGGGGTAGTGTTTTATCAGTGTTATTCTGGTAAATGTATACCTTGCCTTCTGGAAATGCCTCTTATCATCTGAAAAAAGGACAGCCTAGAGATGGAGCTAGGACCGGCTGATCATTTGCCTCTCTGCTCTCAAATCCATTCCTATCTCCACCTTGATCTTTTATCACAAAACACAGCTCTACAAACTGTCTTTACCAGACGGGTTTCTGACAAGTGCCAGTGAAGTCTGTGGCAGGACACTGGAGGGTAGGAAGAAGGAAAAAGCCAGAACTGTTTCCCCTGTCTTGATCTAAATGAACTTCTCAAGGTAGCTTTTGGTTTCACTTCCTGCCAATGGGTTTTGCTCTCCGATGCCACAGGTACCACCAACCATGGTTTCTTCCACCTCCTTTGTGACTAGTTGTTCATATTGATTGCCTTTATTAACTGATGGATCTTCGCTAATAGGAAGTCAAAGGGAAAATGTCACATTGGCTCACCACCAATGTGAATTTGAAGACAAATCATCAGCTCTGGCTAGTTGTTAAGGTGTTTATAGTTAATATAACAATCAATACATGGATCATGATTTATATTTTCCAAGTATATTTTATTTATGCATTCATTATCCTAAGACAGGTAGAACTCAAAGATATCTGATGGTATATGCAGTCAATAAAGGCTGTGTCTTGGCTCAAACCCAAGACTTTTTTCCCTCAGCCCTATGATCTTTACCTTAATTCTTTAGGAAGATACATCATCCTGTTTTGTCTTGAAAGTATAACAAGATGATGGTATTTTGATATTTTGAAGGCAGGTGAACTTCACATCAACTTCCCAATTTCTGATGGCCAAAGGAATTATTCTCTAATAGTGAATATTCAAAAAGGAAACACTGACTTATTATTAAGACTGATATATAATGTATACTTTTATATGAACTGAAATCCTTGACTTATTGACACGTAATTATTTGAAACAGCTAAGTAGTATGGAGGTTGGTAAATCCACAGAAAAGGAATATTTCCGAGATCTAGGGGGAATAAAAAATATACAATTTCAAGTTAATATTAAATTATAAATGTGTATTTATTATTGCTGTTTCCATAAATGTTTCCAGTAAGTCTTATAGCATTTCCCTCAGGAGGTTTTTGTTTCATATAATTGTTCTGTGTGATATACTTTACAGATATTTCATTGTTGAACACAACTTATATTTTATTTAATATATTTAGAGTTTCTGGGGCAATGCTAATCATTGAAATATTTGCATTATGCTCACTATTTATCCTCAAGTAATAAATATACATCCAATGGACTATACAAAGCACAACTAAAGATTTGATTTATTAATAGTTGTATTAAAATATTACTTCAAAATATGACATATGAAAATAATAAATAATAGCCATAAAATTAATAGGCATGTATTTGAAATCTTAAAACAATCAATTGCTAGACAATTAAAACCAAGTAAGAATTTACAAAGGAAAAGACTAATTTCCAATGCTTTACTATCTTTAGAGAGGCATTAGGAATTCAACATTCTTTCTAGAAAATAAGGACTTACTCAGGCATAGAGGGTTTTTTAAAAGTCTTAAAGTACTCATATGTAGTCCTTAATTTTCAAAATTTCCATAATAGTGCCTTTAATTTGAAGAATTTCAATGCATAAAAGGATACTTTTCTTTAGATATTATAGTATTAATAATATTGTATATAAATTGTATTCTTTCCTTAACAAAGAATGCAACAGTACATAATTTACCACTTTTGAAAGCGTTGGTTGGCTTTTACAAATTATTTTATAATAGCTTAGTTTTTAGTTAAATACATGTCTGAGAATATTAAAGGTTATTATATATAAATATTTTATACAGATGAGTGGGTATGTTACTTGTGATGTAACATGTTCTCTGTGATTGGGATTTATATGGGTGAATAAATATGTGACAGAGTGACAGGTGTAATCAAAGAAAAGATTTCCAGAGTGTCTTCTCACATGTTTCTAGTCCACACAAGTTTCAAACTAGAATGGAAAAGAAATCCTCAGATTTAGTGCAATCCTTATCAAAATACCAACAATGGTTTTTCACAGGGTGATAATGAATAGAAATAAAGTGTGTGTAGAACCCAGAATCCCAAATGGCCAAAGCAGTATTGATAGGGAAGAATAAAACTGGAGGTATTGCAATTCAAGATATAGTACAGAGCCATAGTAATCAGAACCATGTGGTACTGCCATAAAAGTAGACACATAGATTGATAGAACAGAATAGAAACCCCAGAAATAAACCCAGTCAATTAATCAATGACAAAGGAGGCAAGAATATACAATGGGGAAAAACGATAGTCTTCAAAATATGGGCGTGGGAAAACTGTTCAGCAACACGCAGAAGAATGAAACTGGAGCACATTCTTATATCACACACAAAAATAAACTCAAAATGGATTGAAGATTTAAATGTGAGACCTGAAACCATAAAACTTAAAAGATAGGCAGTAATTTCTGGGACATTAGCTGTTGAAATATTTTTTGAGCTATGTGTCCAAGGGAAACAAAAGTGAAATTAAACTATTGAGACTACACAAAAATAAAAAGCTTTTGCACAGTAGAGGAAACCCACACCAAAACAAAAAGGCAAACTACTCAATAGAAGTATGCAAAGTTAACTTAAGAGCAAACAACAATCACAACAATAATAACAACTAATTCGAATAAAAATGGTCAGAGGATCTGTAGAGACATTTTTCAAAAGATAGCCAGGAGACAAATGAAAAGATGCTCACTATCACATTCATCAGGGAAATGCACACTAACAGTACAATGAGATACCCTCACACCTGTCAGAATGGCTAAGATAAAATCACAAGAAATAACATGTGTTAACAAGGGTATGAGTAAAAGAAACTCTCGTGCACTGTTGGTGTGAATGCAAACTGGTGCAGCCACTGTGGAAAACAGTTTGGAGGTGCTCAAAAAAAGTTAAAAATAGAATTGCCATTTGATACAGTAATTCCACTACTAGGTATTTGCCCAAAGAAAACAAAAACACTACTTTGAAAACATACATATGCCCCTATGTTTATTGCAGCATTGTTTACAATAGCCATTGTATAGAAGCGACCCAAGCGGACATCCACAGATGACTGAATGGTGTGTGGGTGTGTACACACACAGAGACACAACGCAATATTACTCATTTAAAAAAAAGAATGCGATATTACTTACCATTTGCAACAGTATGGGTGGACCCAGAGAGTGTAATGCTAAGTGAAGTAAGTCAGATGGAGAAAAATAATATACGATTTTATTCTTATGTGGAATTCAAGAAACAAAACAAATGAATAAACAGCAACAAAAAAATGACAAAAAATAGACTCTTAAATACAGAGAACAAATTGGTAGTTTCCTGAGAGGAGGTGGGTGAAACAGATACAGGGGTTAAGAGTACACTTACCCTGATGAGTACTGAGCAATGCATAGAATTGTTGAATCATTATATTGTAAATGTATGTACTGGATTAAGAATGTAAATGACTCAATTCCATTCATCTTTATGATGGGGGAAAATCTAAATTAAAATATCTGTTGATGGTAGATTTACATTTTCATTTCTATGAACATATGAAAATATGCAGTTATGAAAAAACAGCAGTCAGTTTAAGAGAAATAAACACTCTATGGCCCAAGTATAAAGTTACAAATACAAGTGCATAAACAACAAACATATATATCAGCAGAGTGACCACAAAGAAAGTCTCAGAAATAGAGATTTATACCATCACTCGCCCCCAGTATGTAGAGAAATGAACGCAAAAAGATGCAAAGTAATAGAGATAACATCCTATATTTTGAAACTAAGAAAGGGTCCAATACACCCTGCAAATAACAAATGCCCACAGGAACACATGGTTTGTATTACACTGAAAGGGAATTTGGGGAACATATAAACAAGTGAGGAGCACATTGCAGTGAGGCAAGAAAAGAGGTAACTCAGATGGCCCCACTAATTTTTGCTAGCAGAGTGGTGAGAGTTGATCGTGCTTCAAGAAGGACAAGAAGCACTCAATTTCAATGTCATCCTGATAATTGGCAACTTAACGAACTGGGGGAAATCCTGTCTGTCAAGCACAAGTTGGAGCAAAGCTGATTGGACGTGCAGAACGGTTCATGCTGCCTTTTCTCATAAAACAGACATATAGAGCAGTTGGAAAGTAGCAACCAAAAAGGCTAGAAGAACATAACATCCATGAATGGATAGTGAGCAGCACTAGCCCTTACCATCAGGCCTCATTTGATGTGAACAAGACACTGAATAAAGGGAGACTGACTTGTGGGAACACTGGCCCTTCCTTACTGTTCTAGAGTCAGACATTATTAAGTTGTCCTGGGGAAATTGACCCAAAAATCTTACAAGATTGCTGATAAGCCCCATATTAGTGACCAAATTTAATCATTCCACTCCTTTATAAATATAAGCAAATAATAAACCCTATTCTATCATTGTTTCTAATACTATTATAATTGTTGTATATAATGGAAATGTTATATATAAGAGAAATCAGGGATGTTTATGGAAATCATATTTTCTTGAGTGTTTCTACTTCTGTGATTCCAGACAAAGTATGCCTGTGATTCATATTCTTTGTACTTCTCAATCCACTTTGCTAATCAAGGTAGCCATAGTTTTGTAAAATAAGTTGGGTAATGTTTATTCTTTTGCTATTTGCTGCAGCAAATCATATAAGACAAAGTACATAACATCGTTACACTTTTAGAAGCGTATGTACCTGTGTCTATAAAATTGAGTCTGGGCCTCTTTAATGTAGGAGGTGGTGTTTGGTTACCATTTCAATTTGCTATTTATTAATCTATTTACCTGCTCCTTTTCTTTTCTACACTTATTCTTTTATATTTAAATTTTTTGCATTTTATGTTTTTTCCATTTAATATTGGTTTTCTAACATCTTAAAATTTGATTTTTATACTAATACTCAAATAGTTTATATGAAATAAATACATCAAATTCAAGTGTATAATTTGATGAGTTGTGTCACACACATGCGTGCGTGCGCGCGTGCACACACACACACACACACACACACACACACGCTTCTGTATGACCTCTTCCACAATCAACATTTACTTAAACCGAAAACATTCTCTTGTGCTGGCCCTTGTTTGCCCTTGTCAAATCCTCTCAGATAGGTGTCGGGATGGCCGAGTGGGCTAAGGCGCCAGAGTCAAATCCTCTCAGATCTCAGCCAGCGTAAGCCCTGGGCCACCACTGAACTGTTTTCTGTCACTACCAAATCCATTCGTCTCTTCTAGAATTTCATATTTGTATCACAAAGTATGTATTCTCTTCTTTTTGGCTTCTTTCTGAAAGTGTAATGATTCTGAGATTCATCTGCATTGCTGTATGTGTCCGTACTTTCTTTTATTTTATGGCTAAGTATTGCATGAAATGTATGTAGCACCATTTTTGTTTGTCCTTTCATGTGATGATGGGCGTCTAGGGTTGTCAGTTTGGGACTACTAGGAATAAAGCTGCTATATGTTTTACAATCTAAGGATTTGCATGTGCCCTAGCTCAGGCTGCTAAAATAAAACACCATAACTCGGGGTGGCTTAAACAACAGAAATTATTCCTCATAGTTGTGTAGGCTGAGAAACCCAAGATACAGATAAACCAATGCTGGCAGATTTGGTTCTTGGGGGGGGGCCTCTTCCTGGCCTGCAGAAGGCACCTTTTAACTGTGTGCTTACATGGCCGCTTCTTGGTGCAGGCATGTGGAGAGAGAGGAAACTCTGGGGTGTCTTCAACTTAAGAATGCACCTGTCGTGGGGGTGCCACCCTCAGCACCTCACCTGAGCTTCCCCCTCTCCCACAGGCCTCCACTTCAAGTATCATCACATGGAGGGCTAGGCCATTAGCGTATCATTATCCGGGGACACATTTAGTAAGGATGTGCATTTCTATTTATGGAGTGATTTCCCAGACAGGAATTGCTGGGTTGTACGTATATAGATATGTATGCATGTTGTATGTTCTAAGTGTATGTTTCATCTTTTAAGAATCTGCCAAATTGTTTTCCAAGTAGATGTACCATTTTACATCCCCCTGCCTCAACAATGCATGACAATTTTAATTGCTTTGCATTATAAATGATAGTTGCCAGTTAAAATTTTCAATGCCAATGGTGTGTATTGATATGTGATTATTATTTGAATTTGCATTTCCTGTGGCTAAAGATGTCAAATATCGTTTTTATTTGTTCATTGCCAAATTCTGTGTCTTCTTTGGGTAGTGTTTGTTCAAGTATGTTGCCCTTTTTTGTTAGGTTGCTTGTCCTCTAAATATGGAATTGTAAGAATTCCTTATACGTTTTACATGCAAGTCTTGTGTCAAAAGTATAATTATTTTCTTCAAGTACTTTGATTACCTTTTCATTTTGTTCATCAATATATAAAACTAATTATATTATTCAAAAAGATTTAAGTTTTCATGAATTCCAGTTGATCAGCTTTCTTTTATTTAAAAATCTGGGGCACCTGGGTGGCTCAGTTGGTTAAGCGGCCGACTTCAGCTCAGGTCATTATCTCACAGTTTGTGGGTTCGAGCCCTGCATGGGGCTCTGTGCTGACAGCTCCGAGCCTGAAGCCTGCTTCAGATTCTGCCTCCCTCTCTCTCTGCCCTTCCCCCTTCACAATCCATTTCTCTTTCTCTCTCAAAAATAAATAAATATTTAAAAAATCATGCTTTTGTAACCTAAGGAATTCTTTCTTATTGAAAGGTTTTCAAGATTTTTCCTGAAACTCTCTCATCTAGCAGTCTCATAGTTTTGGCTTAATGGTTAAGTCTATGATCCATTATTCAGACAGTTTTTATGCATGATATTATAAAAAACTTGAGACTCATTTTCTTTTACATATGGACATTCAGTTGTAAAAGAATATTTTTTCTTTGTTGAGTACATAGGTAATTTTATCAAAAATCAGTAAAATTCAGTCTGACTATTGTGTTACATTATTTTAAGATTTTGTTTTCTGTTTCATTGGTCTTCATGTGTATTGATATACCAAAGCCCCACTTTGTTATTATTGTAGCTTTATACTAAGTCCTCCAAACTTTTTTTTTTTCAGTATTAGTTTGGTTAGCCTAGGTCATTTGCATTATTATATGTTTCAGTTATTCATCAATTTCTACTAAAACGTTTGCATAAATTTTAATTGGTTTTGCCTTTAGCATATAGATTACTAAGGGAATAATTGGGTCAGAATAATATTCAGTATTTCAGTCCTTATATATGAATGTGTCTTTTTTGGCTAATTCTTTAGTTTCTCTCAAAAATATGTTGTGATTTTCAGTGTATAGGTATTGCACTTGTTTTGTTAAACTTATCAGTAATTATTTTATGTTTTTGATGCTCTTAAATAATATAAAATATTTTTATACATCCAATAACTTATTGCTTGGATATAAGTTTACAATTTATATATATACATATGTATAGTCTTTGTGACACTGGTTTTGTTAAACTCAGATATTTATCATTCCTTTTTAAATATTTATTTGTTTTTGAGAGAGTGAAAGAGAGAGAGAGACAGAATGCCAAGCAGGCTCCAAACTGTCAGCACAGAGCCTGGTGTGGGTCTCGATATCACAAACCACGAGATCATGACCCGTGCTGAAATCAAGAGCAGAGAGTCCAACCACCTGAGTCACCCTGGTGCCCCACGTATGTATTCTAATAGGTTTTTGATCCTTAAGATTTTCTATGTACATGATTGTGGCATCTAGGAATAGAGACAAGTTTATTTCTTCCTTCACATATGTTTTTAATACATTTTTCTGTTGTTATACTGGCCAGGACATCCAGTAAAAGTGTGAAAAGAGTGGTGAGAGTAGAAATCTTTCCCTTGTTCCTCATTGAATACGAAGCAAGCTGCAGTATCCCGCATATGTGCCTGATCAGATTGACAAGATTTTCTTCTTTTCCAGGGCGCTGAAGGTTTTAATCAAGAATAGATGTTGAATTTTGTCAAATGACTTTTCTGAATCAATGGCAATGATTATGGGGTTATTTCCTCTCTATTTTCTTAAAATACAGAATTATATTGATTGATTTTTAAATGCTAATAGAACCTTGCATCCCTGGAATAAATTCTTCCTTGTCATAGTATGTTACTCTTTTTATATAATGCTGTTAGACATGTCAATGTTTTTTAGAAGAATTTTGCTTGTGTACTCATGAGAGAAACTAGTTTTGGTTTCCTTTGTTTACATGGTCTTTGACTGGGTTAGTACAGGAACATGTTAGCCTCATCAGATTAGCTGGAGCTTTCCCTCATTTTATCTAAAAGAGTTTGGGGGCCCCTGGGTGCCTCAGTCAGGTAAGCGTCTACTTTGGCTCAGGTCATGATCTCATGGTTGACGAGTTCAAGCCCCACAACTAGTTCTGTACTGATATTTCAGAGCCTGGAGCCTACTTCGGACTCTGTGCCTCCCTCTCTCTGCCCCTTCCCCACTCACACTGTCTTTCTCTGTCTCAAAAATAAATAAACATTAAACACTTAAAAAAACAATAAAAGAATTTGTATAGAACTGGTATAGTTTTCATTTGTAAATGGTTGGTAGAATTCACTATTAAACTACTTGTGCCTGGAGTTACCTTTTTAGGAAGATTTTTAACTGCACATTGAGTTTATTTATTAGATGTATAGCTATTCAGGATATCTAATTCTACTTAAGCAAGCTAGTTGTTATGTTTCTTTCAAATAATTTATTTGTCTATTTTACCTAAGTTGTCAAATTTATTGCCATAAACTGGCAATAGATCCTTCCCATGTTTATCCTTACCATATTTCTAAGATGTATAATGATATCTCCTCTTTTTTCCATAATTCTAGTAATTTGTGTGCTTCTTTTTCTAGATCACACTGATTAGAGGTTTATCAATGTTACTACTGGTCTTTTTAAATGATCTCTGGTTTCCTTGATTTATTGTTGGTTTACTTTCTATTTAATTGATTTCTGCTCTTATCTTTATTATTATCTTCTATTTACTTACTTGGCTTTAAATTGATTTTTTTCTTTCTAGCTTTTTAAGGTGAAAAATTAGATTGTTAACTTCATTTTTTTATTTTTATAACTTAAACAACTATATATTCAACCTTCCTTCTAAATACTGTTTTAGCTACAGTCCAACATTTTTATATGTTGTATTTTTATTTTCCTTTACTCCCATGCATCTCTAATTTCTTTTCAACTCCTCCTTTTCCCACTGGTGAATTCTATCAAACATTTTTTTCTATTAAAGTTTAGCCAATACAAAATGTTAACAGTCAGGTGATTGGACAACTCCACATATTACATTGTGTTTGCCACAAATATAGCTAGCACCTGTCACCATGCAACAACATCAATATGCCATTGGCTATAACCTAATGTCTGGTTTTGATTTTGTTTTTTGACTGGCAGATTTATGAAAATAATTGTTGTGGAAAATGCAACTGTATGGGGTATTTCCGGATATTTTTTACTTTACTTTTTGATTTTTAATTTAATGCATGTATATTCAGAGAACATAGTCTGTATGATATAAGTTTTAAAATTCTTATTAGGCTTGTGCTATGGCTCAGCATATACTCTATTTTGTTGAATATTTTATGTGTATTCTGCCATTATTAGGTAGCGTATTCTATAAATATCAATTAGTCCAAATTGTGCTTTTCAACTGTAATTATGGTGGCCAGTGCATTCTTGAATATTGGGATTTTGTTTTTTGTCCTTTCTAATAGATTGTTTGGTTTTATTTTGTCAAATGGCCAAGTTATGGAATCAGTTTGATCCCTTGAGGGAGTATTTTAAAGATGTATTAGGGTTGCCATATGTAGCCTTTTCACTCCAGAGATAATTCAAATACAGTCTTATTACCAAGGTGTCACTTCTCATGGCTCTCTAATGACTGTCTCAGGTGATTGGTGAGGATTCTTGATTCTGGCTGGTCTGTCAACTTGTGTGAACCCTGGATGTTCCTAAACGGAGAGCACCATAACTATTCTTTGCCTGGCTTCACAGGGATTTCACACCTTGTAAGTGTGTCACCTCATACTCAGTAAGGTTTCAAGGAGGTTTCTGGAAGGTATCAGACACTATTTTTCTTGATGGTTCCCTCTACCTCTCTGAAATTCTAGCAACTTCCATCCTCTTCAGGCTCCATAACTCCAATCTCCAGCTTCTCAGTTAAGTAATATCACTGAGTTCACACTCTCTCTTTTTTAATCAACCCTGCACTAGCAGTCTAGAAGTCGCTGAAAGTCAGAGTAATGGTATGGGTCACCTCATTTGCTTCTACCTTCCCATTTCCATAGTCTTGCATGTCTGTTTTCTGATGTTTGAAAGACATATGTATGTGTATATGTGTGTGTATATATATATATATATATATATATATATATATATATATATATACTTTTTAAAATTTTGTCTAGATTTTTCTTCGGTCACAGAGGGACATTGAGTCTGATACTTCATACTCCTTCATGGCTACAAGCAGAAATTCATACTGTCAACATGTTTTTATATTTTTAGTAGTTTTAAATCTTATTTTGATATGTATGTATTTCTCATTTTTATTTCAGAATAGATTTATTTACATTTACCTTTTAGTTATCAGTGCTTTAGATGTTTGATTATGTTTTCAAAGAACTAGTTTCGAAGTTTTTTTTTAACTATCCTTATCATGAGTATGGGTTATTCTTGCTCTTTATTTTACTAACATCTCTTAAATTTTTTAAATCTGGGTACAGTATACTTTATTGATGGTATGGGATGGAAACTGTGTAGAGGTTGGGATAATTTCAGTGTGTTGGGAGATGAATTGAGGCAAGGGCTCACCAGAAGCTGAGGGCCTCTCTCTTCCTCTTGCTTTCACTGGGGCTGATGGTCCAGGGGGCTCTTATTTCTTGGAGGCCATGTGGACCATTAGGCCCACCACCAGGTTTCTCTAGCCAAATTCATTGTCATATCAGAAAAAAAATGAGCTTAACAAAGTGGTAAATGACAGCAATGCCAGTCCCAGAATTGAAGGTGGAAGAGTGGGTGTCACTGTTAAAGTCACAGGAGACAACTTGGTCCTCAGGGCAGCCCAGTACGCCCTTGAGGAGGCATCCTCCAATGCCTGCTTCATCACCTTTTTGAAGTCATCATATTTGGTAGCTTTTTCCAGGAGGCAGGTCAGATCCATGACTGACATGTTTGAGGGTGGGGACAGGGAAGGCCATACCAATGAGCTTCCCATTCAGCTCAGGGATAAACTTGTCTTCAGCCTTTCAGTGTCAGTAGAAGCAGGGATGATGTTCTAGACAGCCCCACAGCCAACATGCCACAGCATCTCAGAGGGGCTGCCCATGCTCTTCTTGATGGCAGTGATGGCGTGGACTGTGGTCATGGGTCTCTCCATGTGGCCAAAGTTGTCATGGATGACCTTGGCAAGAGGGACCAAGCTGTTGGTGGCACAGGGAGCATTGCTGATAATGTTGAGGGAGTTGTCATACTTCTCATGGTCCATGCCTATCACAAATATGGAGGCATCAGCAGAAGGAACAGAGATATGAACCTTCTTGGTTCTACCCTTCAGGTGAGCCCCAGACTTCTCCACAGTGGTGAAGACTCCAGTGGACTCCATAATATATTCAGTACCAGCTTTACCCCATTTGATACTGGTGAGATCTCACTCCTAGAAGATGGAAATGGACTTTCCATAGAAGACAAGTCTCCCACTCTCAGCCTTGCCTGGGCTGTGGAATTTTCATGGAATGGAGTTATACAGGAACATGTAGACCATGTCGTTGAAGGCGATGAAGGGACAATTGATAGTGACAGTAACCACTTTGCCAGAGTTAAAAGCAGCCCTGGTGACCAGGCGCTCAGTACTACCAAATCAGTTTACTCTGACCATCACCACTATGTCTCAGGGACGCAGCTGGCACTGGTAGCTGGCACACATGTGGTTTTTTGCCGAGCAGAAAAAAAAGAGAGCCGCTTCTTACATTTGTAATTTGTGAACTTCTTTGAGTTTGCTCTGTTGCATTGTACCTATAACTATGTTGAAAACCAGATTTTTTTTAGTTTCTAATCTTGCTTATTCTTGATAAATGTATTAAAGGCTATAAAGTTTCCCATAAATAGAATTTTACCTATGCCTTGCAAATTTTGACACATAGAAGGGTTTTTTTTAGTCTTATTTTTTATTTAATTGGTATTAATGTTCTATCCAGGTACTCTAGGAAACAATTTGTTCTTTGTCTCTTCTAGTTTCTGGTGGCTGCTAACATTCCTTGTCTTGTGGCCATATTGCTCCATCTCTGCATACGTTGTCATGCTGCCTTCTCTTCAATGTTTCAAGTCTCCCTCTGCTTCCCTTACACGTACACTTTTATTGGACCTAGGGCTCAGCTAGATAATTCATAAGTCAAGATCCTTAACTGAATCACATCTTCAAAGGCCTTTTTGGTTTTGTTTTTTCCATAAAAGGTAATGCTTCAAGGCATAGGAATGTGGAATTGGAAATTCAGACACAGATATCTTTCAGTTTATTCAAGTCTTCCCTCTGACGTCCAAAGATTCATATCTATCCCACATGAAAAATACATTTATTCCACCCCAGTGTCTTCAAAAGTATCAACCTATTATAGCATATATTTAAATATCATCAGCTCAAAATTTTCAAATCTCATTATTTAAATAATCTAAATCAGCATAATTTAGATTCTATAAACATTTTATCCTGGGAAAAATTCCATCCCCGTCTTTGGACCTGTAGAACTAGAAATCCAGCTACCTAGTCCCCAGACACAATGCAAAGCTGTTTTTTGCACAAAATAAATCTTTTTGTTTTTAATTTTAAAGAGAGAAGAAAAGAGTTTTACTAAAGCCTAAGTTAGGAGACCTGCCCAAGATATATAATCTTCACAAAGAAGAGAGTGCACCGGGGAAAGAACATTTGGTAAAGGGTTATATATGTATTTTTACATAAAGAGTTACAAATCATCATGATGAAGGACATTCCAGAAAGTTGTAGATGTTATCTTATGATTTTAGTATGTGTAAAGCTGTATAACTTTTATCTTTTGGAAACCACAAAGGTTTTATTGTTTGTTTGTTTTTTATCTTTATGTCTGGAATGCTTCTGCTTTGTTTTGTTTTGTTTTGTTTTTAGACAAAGCAGACATACAATGTGTGCTCAGGGCAGAAATAAGAGCCCATGCTTTGGAAGTTTTGTGGAGTCATTTTGACCTTGGTAAATGGTTAAGTATAGCTTCCCTGGGAGCCTGGGAACAGAGCCCACAAATGTTAAAAGTTGAAAATTTCTTTTATCAGCTGTCTTAGAATACAGGTATAGACATTTCTATTCCAAATGGGAAAAATATAAGGTGGAAAGAAATCAGCAGTCCTAAATAATTTGAAATCCAACAGGTAAAATCCCATCCTGTTTCATGACTTAGAAATAATTCTATGTGGCTTTAGGTTCTGACCTTTGGGCCCAGGGCTCAGCTGTTTCCTAAGCTTGGGTATCAGTCTCTGGGTCTATAGCTCTATTCTTTGGGACCATGGCTCTTCTGTCAATGTATCATTACTTTTCTTTGAAAAGGTAGTGATGTTTTCAGGTGAATAGTTTTATGAGTATGTTTTCTGCTTATAGAATTTTGGAACTCTGACAGTCATCTTTTGTTTTGTCCTGTCTCTGTGTCTTTCATTCTAACCTGGGAGTGTTTCTATGGATACAACATTTTCACAAACCTATCATGTCTTCTATTTATCTCATTGGGATTCAGAATATTAGCAAGAGAGTCCTCCACAGGTCTTTCCTGGATAATCCTCCTTGCATTCCTGGCTGACCAAGTGAACCCATGAGTCACCAACCTAGAATCTTCAGCAAGATTTTTCTAGCCACACACTTGGCCTTCTCTACAGAGCACAATTTCCCAATAGGTAGTCTCCTAAGCTTGGCATCTTCTGCTATCTGAACAGGCGTAGAATTTCCCAAATCATTAAATGCTAGTTCCCTTTTTCTCAACAATTCTTTCCTCAATTTTTCTCTTTCCCTATGTGTTCTGCTATAATCATCAAGAAGAAACAAGGTCTCGCCTTGAATATTTTGCTTTGAAATCTTCTTGGCCGAAAATCCAAGCTCCTTGCTGAGAAGTCCTGCCTTCCGCACAGCTATAGGACACAATCAGCCAAATTTTCTGCCAGCGAATCACAATTTCCAATAATATATTTCTCATTTTCTTCTTAGCCTTCATCAGGGTTGCCTTTCATACTCATACTTCAACAGTTCATATTCTGGTCAAGGCAATTCAGCTTTTTCTATCCTCTACCTCAATTTTCCCCCAAGTCTCTGCACACGAGTCAATTACAAAGCCACTCCACACTTTTAGGTATTTGTTATAGCAACACCCCATTTCCCCCTACCCAAATCTGTATTAATTCCCTAAGACTGATATTACAAATTATCACAAACTGGTTGACTTAAAGCAACAGAAATTTATTCCCTCACAATTCCTGAGGCTAGAAGTTCAACATCAGTTTCCTTGAGCTGAAACCAAGAGCCAAATTTCCTCCAGAGACACTAGGGCAGACTCCCTGTCTTGCTTCTTCTAGCTTCTGGTAACATTCCTTTGCTTATGGCGAATTCACTCCAATCTTTGACAACTCATCCATATTGCCTTCTCCATTATGTGTATCTAATGTCCCTCAGCCACTTATGAAGGTGCTATGATTGGATTTAGGACCCCCTTGGATAATCTTATATCAAGATTCTTAAATAGAACTGTGGAAGATTCTTCTTCCTTATGAGCTAACGGTAATTAGGACCTTATATATATATATATATTTTTTAATGTTTATTTATTTTTGAGAGAGAGCAAGAGATAGAGTGTGAATGGGGGAGATAGAGTGTGAATGGGGGAGGGACAGAGAGAGAGGGAGACACAGAATCCAAAGCAGGGTCCAGGTTCTGAGTTTGACGTGGGCCTCTAACTCACAATCTGGGAGATCATGACGATGCTTAAGCTACAGAACCACCCAGGTATCCTATGGACCTTATATCTTTTGATAGCCATTTTCCCTCTTACTAGAGATGGCTAATTCCCTTGGGACCAAGCAACTGGATGTGTGGGGATCTCTTTAATTAAATGCAGACTATTATAGAAGGAACAAGTTTGTTCTCTGAGATTTTGGAGTGTACATCATTAGCATTGTAATTAGCATATAGTATGTTCTCAAAAAATTGTAGCTCATTTTGGATTGATGTTATATTTATCATTAGGCAGCTCAGAAGAAAAGCTCAAAACCTCATCTAAAATGCATTTAACTCTTCAGATTGTTAGTTATGGGTATTTTTAATTCAGCCCTTCTGTGAATAATGCTTTTAATTTATAAAAAGTATTATTTCATATATATTTTTTTCTGTCCGCAAAGCTATGCTCCATTATATCATCCATTGAGACAGCTACAGAGTAATGATTCTTAAAACTTAGTAGAAATTCATATTTCTGTAAAATTTCAAAGGCTCTTGGAAAGACATTGTAATCATTGTGGCTTATTTGATTCTCAAAAATATGAACAATTGCTTGTTAGGAAAGAAAGAAAGCAGCCTTAGATAATTTCCAGCAGTTTAAAATAGGGTTGAAGTTACAATGAATCACTCTAAATTCTACTCCTAAAACTAATATTGCACTATGTGTTAACTAATTAGAATTTAAATAAAAATTTGAAACATAAAAAAGAAAATAAAATAAGGTTGAAGTTTCTTTTACTTAACATTTGCTTTATAGCAATGTGGAAGGAAGCATAAAATTCAGTCCCAGAAATCTGTAAAGCCAGTTTATATTTATTTCTAATACTTGCCAATCTTTTAATTTTCTATTATGTCTGTGAACAGACACAATATGTTTATCTCATTTTTTTCAAGTCCTGTCACTTTTACCTACCATTGAAGTGCTAAAAGGATTGAGAAGCCTCATGTCTACAGTGTAATCATGTTGAATTAATTAATTTACTTTGCTTTGGCTTCTTGGAATATTTGCTATAAATATTATATAAATGTATTATGTTTTTAAACCATCAAAATAAATATAGTTAGATAAATAAAAAATATATGATATATGGGGTATACATTTTCTATCTTACTATTTTAAATGTCTCTCTTAGTCAAAAACTTAAACTCATCGGTTTGACAGATATTTATTTTATGTACTGTGTTGTAGGACTCTTGTAGATGCTGTGGATACAGTAGCAAATCAAACCAAATATAACCTCTACCCTCCTGAAGTTTGTATTCTAGAGGAGAAGAAACATCAACAAACATGATATGAATATAAAAATAGACTACTGGAGGGGTGCCTGGGTGGTTCAGTCATTTAAACCTCTGACTCCTGATTTCAGCTCAGGTGATGATCTCATGGTTTGTAGGTTCAAGCCCCATGTTGGGCCACACTGACAGTACAGAGACTACTTGGGATTCTATCTCTGTCTCCTTTTCTCTCCCTCTGACCCTCCCCTGCTTGTGCTCTCTCTCTCTTTCTCTCTCAAATAAATAAACTTAAAAATATAGACTGTATGAGATAATGATAAGTGTATGAAGAAAAGTAAAATGCAGAACAGGGAAGAGTGGTGAGGAGATGTTATCAGATTAGAAGCTATTGACAAGTGGATATTCAGGAAAAGACGTACAGGAGCTGAGAGCAGAGTCCTGTGCCCATCTATGGAAACACAGTTAAGCAGAGGAAACCTTAAATGTCCTGTCTGAGAAACAGTGATAATGCCAATGTGTCTGGATAGACTTGAAAAGAGATCAAGGGAGCGGCAGAAGCTAAGGTTAAAGAACAGGTCAGCTTTCTGGATCTTGTAGGAGGTCACTGTAAAGATTTTGGATTTGACTGTAAATGAGCAAAATTTCTTTGGAGGGCTTCAAATAAAAGAATAAACTGATCTGACTCTATTTTAAAAGGATTAACCTTGTGGAGATTGAACTAGTTGGTGGGAAGGAGGGAGGAAGGACTGACACAGAAGACCTGCAGGAAGTTATTTAGAAAAAAATTCAATCAGGCTGCTAAAGATACCTATGATGATGAGTAAAATCTATGATGAGTAAAATTAATTTCAAAGTGAATACCCCAGTGAATATAGAATTGCAATTTGTATTTTTATTAAATAATACTGACAAACTTTCTAGGTAGTAACTAAATGAGACAACTGCGAAATTTGTTACATACTTTTGGGCCTGATTCAAGAGAAGTTAACTTAAAGTTTAAAGAACAAGTAGAAGTAGCTGAACTAGCTACTTGGTTGTTGGTTAGTAAGGTTGTATGGTTTACTCCATCCAAAGTTATTTCCCCAAATTCGTCTTGGATGCATGTTACTCTGATCTTGAAAAGTTCTTATAGGCTACTATTGTATGACTCTTATAATATCTGTCAGAAAGATGCTCTTCTTTCAATACTTTTACTGTTTTTTCTTTTGCATTTATTTGTCTATATCTGTACTGTTCAGTAAAGTAGCCACTAGCCACATATGGCTGTTGAACCCAGAACTGTTGCTGCTCTGAACTGAGATGTGCTTTAGGTGTAAATGACATGCTAGGTCTCAAATATTTCATATAAAAATGACATATAATATCTCATTAATCATCATTTTTAGGAGAAGTGTCTGTTCATATCTTCTGCCCATTTCTTCACTGGATTATTTGTTTTGTGATTGTGAAGTTTGGTGAGTTCCTTGTACATTTTCGATATTAGCCCTTTATCTGATATGTCATTTGCAACTATCTTTT
>NC_043704.1:101020366-101021398 GCF_006229205.1 Suricata suricatta | reverse complement strand
ACATTTTTCTTGGTTCAAAATCTGCCAGGCTATCACGTTCCTTTCCTTGGGACATTTCATTCTTAAGCTTTTCCCCCTAAATGTTGATAGGAACTCTAATTCTCATGGATAAGAGATCCAGATTTTTTTACACATCGCTACCACTTGTCATAGTAATACAATTTTTATATTTTTCCAATTATTCATTCATTTATCATTACCATATACATAATCACCAAATACGTCAATTTTTTATGTATCTTATTCCACCTATCATTCTTACTTTAGTGTTATACTTTTGAAAGCTACTTTAGAGGTCGTATAGCATCTCCATCAGCACTGTCCAATAGAAATATAATTTCAGCCACATCTATAACTTTACATTTTCTAATAGCTTTATTTTTTAAAAGGTAAAAAGGAACAAGTGGCATTAATTTTATTTATGTTTTTATTTAAGTCAGTATGCCGAAAACTTTTTCGCATGCCATCATTACATTTAAACCTGTAATCAAGAGCACCTGGGTGGCTGAGTCTGCTAAGTGTCTGACTCTTGGTTTCATTTCAGCTCATGATCTCAGGGTTGGTGAGTTCGCGCCCTGAGTCAAGCTCCGTGCTGCTGGTGCAGAGCCTGCTGGGGATTCTCTCCCTCTCTGCCCCTCCCCCAAATCTCTCTCTTTCTCTCTCAATCACAAAATACATAAACTTTATTAAAAATATTTTTAAAAAACATGCAACCAAACCTAAAAATGATGATTTTTTTAAATTTTTTTTTCTCCATAATATTTTATTGTCAAATTGTTTTCCATACAACACCCAGTGCTCTTCCCCTTAAGTGCCCTCTACCATCACCACCACCTCTTTTCCCCCCTCACCCTTCCCCCTCAACCCTCAGTTTATTCTCAGCATACAATAGCCTCTCAAGTTTTGCATCCCTCTCTCTCCCCAACTCTCTCTCCCTCCTCCGCTCCCCCTGGTTCTCCATTAGGTCTCTCTTGTTTTCCTGCTAGACCTATGAGTGCAAACATATGGTTTCTGTCCTTCTCTGCCTGGCTT
>NC_043704.1:100948273-101020266 GCF_006229205.1 Suricata suricatta | reverse complement strand
AAAAAAATAGTGTTATATTCTAAAAAAAATAATAAAAAAATAAAGTTAAAAAAAAAGACAGTGTGGTATTGGCACAAAAACAGACACATAGACCAATGGAATAGAATAGAGAACTCAGAACTGGGCCCACAAATGTATGGCCAATTAATTTTTGACAAAGTAGGAAACAGTATCTGATGGAAAAAAGACTGCCTCTTTAGCAGGTGGTGCTGGGAGAACTGAATAACAAAATTTTTAAACAATCAGTCAGGTGGTAGACATATTATAGTGCTCACTTAAAAGAATTATTGTAAAAATAGCTACCTGCTTAATCTTTAAACAAAGGGGTAAAATTAGATATTTCATTATCATATTTTTGAAGAGATTAATACTAGTAATAATCCTCATGAGTCTTACCAGGTCCTCTAACAATTTCCAGTAGAAAGAACAGGATTAGATGTAAGGTCAGGCTATTTAGAAACTCAACAAATACTGTTTATTTCTTGATGTACCAATAATGACAAAAATGCTCTCAAGAATATATTGCTTCTCTTTATGATGATTCGTTTTCATGACCCCTCCAAAGACTGTGTTATAAAGGAAAGAAATGATATTTTGAAGAGCTTAAGAATGCTAGCATTGGAAAATTTGGATAGGAGAAAAAAGCCTGAGACAGTACATTTTTGAGTGGAAGAATTATCCTTTGTATGATCTTTATCAAGAGGAAAAATAGTTTATTGAGCCTTGGGTGTATTCTAGCCACATATTTGGATGCTATTAGTTCTTAATTATCTATAAATCATCAGATCCACTGACCCCCACATCAGGTTCTCCTGGAATTCTACTTGAGTCCACATTCCCTTTAGACTAGTGTCTCTATTTTACTAACTGCTTTTCTTTCATCATAGTTGAGGTTATATGAGAAATACGGGTGTTTTTGTTTTTTGAGAGAGATGTTTTCCCATTCAAGATGGTTGACTGTGTTTTGTTTCATGGTTTATATTACTACACTTTAAAAATATGGCCTGGATGTTTTGATTCTTTATTTTATTTTAACTTTCCACCTTACACATTATTCATTTGAGGAATTATAGTTCCAACTCAATAACAGTCCTCCGTGCTCCTAGGATCACGGTGGTGTTAGCATGATGAGTGTGATGAAACCTCTTGCCAGTCCCATGAAGCAGCTTTTGAAAGCTGTCAGGCTGAATGCAGAAAACCATTTTGTCTGCTGTTCGGGATTCCTTACAACTGCTGAGTGTGCACTGGCAGCAGAGTCTGTACTGGCATTGGCCTTCCCTCCTGGGTACATTCTGAGCATTGCTGCCATTTAAATTCTTGAAATAGAATGGATCAGTTCCAAGTGGCGTGATTGGTACAGGCAGTACAAGTTTATTAGAGAGACTGGGGTTTGCCCTTGGTCCAGCAAAGAACTATTACTTAAGTCTTAAACAATCTTTATTGTTGGGTGAGGGAATGAGGTCTACAGCATCCATTTCCTGCCGCTAGTACTGCAATAACAGCAGACAGGATGCAGCAGTGCGCATGCGGAAGGCAGGATTTAAACTACTCAAATGAAGCTTAACATAATGTTGCTAACAAAATGAAATAAAGCCAGATATCTATTTTTATTGACCTGTACATGCTTAAGCAATTTAACGTTGGGAGTGTTAGATACATTTGATATATCTCTGTTATATGAAAATGAACATGTATCTTGCTAACATTAAATAAAGTCTATATTGAGATGCTTTCTTTTAGCACAAGATGGCACTTTAACTTCAGAGATCCAGTGTAATCTCAATGAGCTTTCTCATTGCAAATGGAAAGCATGTGGTAGTTTGTCCTCTGAAAGCAGAAACCAGAGCTAGAAACAGGCAGAGAAAAGCAGAGAGTAGCTTCACAATGGAGAAGGTGTTTGCATTATGAGGCAAGCAAAGGGGGTAAAGGGAGAAGGGAGCAGGGTAGGGCAATTGGTGCAAAATTGTGTTTAATGAGTTTGAAAATTGAAAGGCAAGTTAATGTTATTTTACACGTGAACAAAGAACACTTCCGGAAATATTTTCCATTGTAATACTCACATAGTCACTTATCAATGTAATTGTCTTAAAGCATGTCTAGGGTACTCTATTGAAAAATTTTTTAAGTACAATTATTCTGTTTGTATTATGTTACCTGATCTGTTACTTGTCAGCATACCGCTGCCACTACTGCTGTTGCTGCTCTTGGGTGTGTGTGTGTGTGTGTGTGTGTGTGTGTGTGTGTGTGTGTGTGATTTTTTTTTTTTTAATAAGGAGTGACAGTTCTCCATTGCTGAATCCTCTGGGACTCGACTCTTCTCGTCTACATGCATGTAATGTTTCTGTATCAATGCACCTTAACCAGATCTCTCCATTGTCTCGTGCTATTTAGGCATCCTCTTGGGAAGGAGCGGAGCGTGGTGCTGAATGCATGAGCTTGTCAGAGTCACTCTTGCCCTCACTTTCATAGTTAGCTAGAAGTCTTGTTTGCTCATGGACTTCCTTGTTTCTCGTTTTCTTGAACAATTTCAGACATGATACTTAAAATCTTTGGGATTTTTGTTCTGTTCCTATGCCCAGGGATACCCATTATAAAAAAGGAGATGGTAGGGAAGAATAGGTCTAAAAACCTTGCATAATGGGAATTTTTATAAAATAAATGTGTATTTGCTTCATTGTTTTTAAGAAACATGAAAACCAAAAGTGTAGTAGGGTCACAGATCAGAATTATTTAAGGGCATATAATAATCACCACAGAAATTATACCATCTTTTGTTTATATAGTAAGCAAAAGTTTACAGTAAACAAGTTTCCTGAGCTGTTTTCATATGCATCCTTTCTTTCCTTTTTTAACTTTATACCTACAGCTAATCCTTAATTGAAACAATTGAATTCATTCCTAAAACATTTAAGCAGAAAGTGCTTTATGTCATGATGTGTGATACCTCATTCCCCCTGCAGTGCTGGGGAATCCAGGCTTGGATGTTATACTCAGGACAAAGTTGTCGGTCATGGTCATCAACCACAGCCTTGTGGCTGCTCAGGGCTGATTACTCCCTGGGCACAGGGAGCTAAACCAGAAAAGGCAGAGAACCTCTGTGACGCTGCTTGCCAGGAGCGGGTTCTCCTGTGAAGCTATTACCTCCTGTTTGTCCCTCTCACATTGTCATTGCAGGAAGTTGTTGACTTTGGTGCAACTTAGATAACTATACCCTAGCTGCAAGGGAGTCCAGGAGATGTGGTAGTTTCTTAGTTTTGTTTCATTTTTCTCTGTTGGAAAAGTGGGTGTATGATACAGGAATTGCCACAAGAGATAAATAGTTCTAAAGGTTTTGGGCAGATGTGACCTCCATATAGTTAAAAATACACTTTTATTATTCTGATTTTTTTCAGATGAAAATGATTGGAACTCAGAAATTTTGAGCTCTGAGGCTCCTGAGTGGCTCATTCGGTTAAGTGATTTCCTCTTGGTTTTGGCCAGATCATGATCTCATAGTTCGTGGGATTGAGTCCTGCAGCAGGGTCCACACTGTCCATCTCTGTCTCTCTCTGCCCCTCCCTGGGCACATTCTCTCTCTCTCTCTCTCTTAAAATAAACTTTAAAAAGAAGAAACTTTGATGGTGTGCATCCAACTTTAGCTCAGGTCATGATCTTGTGGTTCATTAATTTGAGCCCCATGTGGGGCTCTGTGTGGACAGCTCAGAACCTGGAGCCTGCTTTGGATTCTGTGTCTCCCTCTCTCTCTGCCCCTCCCCTGCCCATGCTCACTTGCTTTCTCTCTCTCTCTCTCTCTCTCTCTTATTCTCACTCTCTTTCTCCCCCACTCAAATAAATATTTAGAAATTTTTTGAGGTTTAATTCTTTTAAAGAACACCAGATCACCCCTGTACTTGTTAATATACTCAAATTATAATATTTTAATGTTTAAATTATGTTATTATGATCTCTTGGGAAAATGTCAGCACTGAGGCTATTTCTATTTATTAGGTATATTCACTTTAAAATGTGAAAACATAGTTTGATTTTAGTAGAGATGCACTCATTATGTATCCCTAAGGCTAGAAGAATTTATGGCACAAAGGCAAAATCAGTTGGCTCTGGCTGTTGAAAAGAAAGTAATGAAAAAATCAAACTTCTTGCCAAAATACTGGCCTTAGTCTTTCAGAAAAAAAGTTTTAGGAAAAATAATTATTTGATAGTAGATCTTAATAGAGAAAAAACAATAGCCTAAAGTGTGACAGATTTATAACTCAAATGCTCTCCAGTGCTACTTAGAAATTTTGGTTGATGTATCCAATTCTTAAATTGTTATAATATTCTTTTGTGATTTGTTTTATACTCTCTACAGTAATGCTCACTCCTGTCTTCCCCTTCCTTTCTGGGCTTTGTGAGGTTATGTGTTTTCTGTCGCGTTACTTTACCCTTTTGCAGTGCTGGTTTTTACAGCGAATATAAAGAGTATCCTGGGAGGTAGTCCTTTGCTGTGGTCAGTCATCATGGCTTCCTGAAATTATAAAACTATGGGAAGTATATGGTATCATCTTTTATAGACACATTTACCCCCTGGTTAGTCCTAAAATACTGAGCTTTTATCACTGGCAGGAACCCAGGGCAACAAATTTATGCAAAAAGGAGATGTACCGATCCATGAATCTGGGAGGACGTGGGAATAGCTCAGTATGGGTAAAAGAGCCTCCACTATTGGAACAAAGGTCTTAATGCACCAAAAATCTTTTTTTGTACCCCCACTTGCACTAATTTTGTGTGGTTTCTATATGCATGACAGAGACGATGACAATTGGCAGTTTCAGGTTCTTACCATTCTAGCAAGTTGTCTCTGAGGGAAACGAGTATCTTACTCTTGGAAAGCAGATTGCTAACTTTACTAACTTGGCAGTGGACCAATAACAATAACAGAAGTCTGGGGCACAAGAATTTTTGGGGTCTGTGTCAGGTGACCATCCTTAGAGCCTGGGGAAGCAAATCCTATGACAACCCCACTAGGATGATAAAAAATGAAGAAAGTCTTTCCCCCAAGAAAGTTGCACTGTTTAGAACACAATCAGGATGAGACCACCCCAAAGTTCCCCAACATTCTGCCCAATACTCACTTCCCCTTCTATAGATTGATGAGTCTCTGCAGGCCATTAGTATATGCTGCAAAGTCTCTAGCGAATTATAACTTTCACCGGCCTGGGCCAATAAATAACACAATAAATACAATGCATCTCATTGGCTTCAAGCCTTTGTCTATCAGCTCGGCAAGTAGTTTAATTTTTTTCATATTTTTGGGGAAGAGTTTATAAAAGGCAGAGAGAAGCCACATGGGTTATAGTCATTGAATATCCATTACATAAAAAAATCAGTGAAAATTACTTCTGCTGCCACATTTCTTTAATGTCTAAGTGAACCATTTTATCATTCCCTTGTATGAAGTTTGAAGAATAGATAAATCATCATATCTTCTCCCTTACCTTTAGTGGTATGTGAGACTTATGAATGTATCTTACTAGGCTTGCTGTCCCGTAGTACAGAAATGGTGGAAAAATTTTTCTTAGACTCATCTTAAATGCCTAGATGTTATAGGATAGCCTTAAAATTTTACTTAGGAGTATTCTAAAGAGCAGTGTCTGAGTGCTTTCTGAGAGGAAAAGAAAATAGTCATCAGTTCAGTGAAATGAAGAGTGTATATGGCTTCAGTGTTGATATTTGACCTGCAGATTACAGGCAGTCCCAGATTATTTGAGGGGTAAAGCCTCTGGATTTCACTTTGGAAATTTTGTTCAGGGGGGTAAGGAGAAAAGTCTAAAAACACCTTTCTCATGCAAATTTACTTGACCCATAATCTCCCAAGATAAGTATTTTCTATGATTACGCTATTCCTTGACAACCTGGTATATAATCTTATAGTAATATTTATAAACTTATGTTCCTTCACTGTGTGTCCTTATCTGCCACAAGCTAAAAACACACATTCTAAAAATATTTTTATAAAGGTGATATGTAAACATATTTTTGAAGGCAATAATGTATTCACTGTTAATATGAAAAGTACTAGGCTTTTGTTAAAACATAAGAGCAAGCATTGTGCTTTTTTTTTTTACCATTGCATTTTTATTATTTCCCATAATAACTGGGTCATAGATCAGTAGGATTTTTATGAGATGGATGACTTGTTATTAACTTTTTTATCAGAATAAGATCATGGGCATACTCCGAGTTAACCATAGTGTGTTATTTGGGTCTCTTTGTATTCTTTCTTTTTTTTTTATTTTTGAGAGACAGAGAGAGAGGGAGACACAGAATCCAAAGACAGGCTCCAGGCTCTGAGCTAGCTGTCAGCACAGAGCTCGACATGGGGCTCAAACGCATGAACCTGTGAGATCATGACCTGAGTCAAAGTCGGACGCTTAACCGACTGAGCCACCCAGGCGCCCCACTTTGTATTCTTTTAATAGCAGAATGCCATCTATGCAGTCCCTTCTGTAGGTCGAAGTGAAAACATCTTTAAGTGACTTTGAAAACAATTTGTAATAATCATTAGGGCTTTTCAAACCCATTCTGGTTCTTTCTCTTCTAGATGCATGGTAGAATTTCCCTACCTCTTAGAATATACCTAAGGACATGAGACTTGTTTCAACAATAAAAGATGAATGTACGTGATATATGTGATTTTCAAGTGAAGGCATTAAGAGCTTGAGCATACAGCATTATTTTTTAAGTTATAGAGACAGTGAAAATGAGATAACCAATCAGAATGAAATGTTAATAAACAAAAAGATTCAATTATGAGCAAGATTTAGAGAAACTGGCTTTTTATGTATTTTTAATTTTTTATATGAGTATAGTTGGCACACAATGTTGCATTAGTTTCAGGTATATAAATGATGATTCACTATCTCCATGCATTATGCTATGCTCACCACATTTCTATTCGATCACTCTATGACACTATTATAATATCATTATCTGTATTCCCTATGGTGTTTCTTGTATTCCTGTGACTTATTCATTCCCTGACTGGAGGCTGTATCTCCTACTCCTTTCACTCATCTTGCCCATCCCCTGCCCTTCTTCCCTCTGGAAAACATCAGTTTTTTCTGTGTTTGTGGGTCTGATTCTGCTTTTTGTGTTTATTCATTTTTTTTGTTTCCACATTTAAGTGAAATTATATGGTAGTTATCTTTCTCTGTTTGACTTATTTCACTTAGTATAATACTTTCTAGCTCCATCTATGTTATTGCAAATGACAAGAACGTATTCTTTTTCATGGCTTCATAATATTCTAACACATAATATTGCATAACATAACATAAGACAACTTAACATGTTTGTACACGCACACACCTCATCTTTATCCATTCATCTATGGATCGACACATTGGTTGCTTCTATATCTTGGCTAGTGTAAATAGTGCTGTAATAAATATAGGGGTGCATATATCCTTTCAAACTAGTGCTTTTGTTTTCTTTAGGTAAATACCCAGTAGTCGAATTATTGGATCATATAGTATTTCCATTTTTAGTTTTTTGAGGAACCTCTACACTGTTTTCCCCAGTGGCTGCACCAATTTAGATTCTCCAACAGTACAAAACAGTTCCTTTCTCTCCACATCCTTGCCAACATCTGTTGTTTTTTGTCTCTTGATGTTACCATTCTAACACGCATGAGGTGATATCTCATTGTGGTTTGGATTATCATTTTCCTGATAATGAGTGATGTTGAACATCTCTTCAGATACCTATTGGCCATCTGAAGGTCTTCTTTGGGAAAATGTCTATTTAGGTTCTCTGCTACTTTTTAATTAGATTATTTGTTTTTGGATATTGACCTCTATAAGTTTATGTGTTTTGGATATTAGCTCCTTATTGAGACATCATTTGCAAACAGACACTATTGGTATTTATTAAACTCACTCACACTTTGAAATTATAAATAGGCTTCATGTTGTTTTGCCCTCCTCAGACACAGAGATATAAGCTGTGCTAGGCTAACAATAGCTTCTTCCTCTAGCCGTGATGAATTATGTACCTTTTTTAGAATAATCTAAATGTTTGCTAGATTACAGATGGCCACTTCATTATTCATAATGCTTCTGTTATCCATCACTGATAAAAGTTTCTCTTGCTGTATAAGGTCTTGCTAATAAAAGGTCTTGCTGTTATTTCTTGTATTTATAATTTGATTTTATGTATTTTTTTCCTTTTGTCATATTTCTGCTTCTTTTCACCAAAAAGGAAAAGGAAACACATCTGTTACTCAAGATTCCTCTTCCAGTCTATGGCCATCTGTCTTCAGTATGAACCATTTTCTGTTCAACTTCAAGCAAAGACAGTTTCCATTATGTCTTTTCCTTAAGCTCTCTTCTGATGACTCTTTACAAACAAATAGTGTTTCATACACTATGTTCTTTCATAAAGAGATGTAGTGATATTTGATCTACTCATTTTTAATTCCCATAATGGAATATTTAAGAAAAGATCTTCGTAAGATCCATTAACTTAACGTTGGTGTATGTCTGGATTAAAAAAATAAACTCTTCATAATCCCAGGAATTTTTAAAGCAACTTCTTGCTCAATATGTACTTATTACATTTGTTCTTCCCATGTTAATTTCATGTCCCTGATTAGACAAACTTTCCATCAACTACATATATGCAACTTGCTTCTTTGTAGCAGATAAGAGTTGTGTTTCTTTACTTTTTCAAGACTACCTGACAAAACCTGTTTTCTAATTCTGCCATATACTACTTTTTGTCTCCCTAACAATTAAGTTATGGGAGACAGCTTGGAAATTGGGGCAAAGTCTTAGCTATTAATTTTTTAAAGTTGATGTGGTTGTTAAGATAATGAAAAGATCTTAGAGCAGAATTACAAAATGCTATTGAGAGTAATGAAAGACTGATACCCTTTAACATGTTTTATTGAATGATTCCTAAGACCACTCCCACATTTCATAATTCCTTAAAAGGACATATATACATAGCATCTGGTCAAACTTTGGCTAAAATACAATGAATGATACAAAGAATAAACACATAGGTCAAATTCTGTCTGAAACTGGGCACAAGCTTCCCAGAGTTTGTCCCAGTGGAATTTCACCAGCTGTGCTTAACTTCCTCCAACAAGTTTGTGACAACAATAGATGAGTGTCTTCTGCCAGAGAAGCTCATTAGAGACTGCATGCCAAGTTTTATTGGGTCATGTAGGCACTTTTGGCCTATCACATACCAAAATTCCAGACTCCCAGAAGCAAAGTACTAGTGTGAGTCATATTATTAGTATAGTTTTCACACAATGAGACACTCTTATCATTCACAGACCATTTCATATCACTTGGGTGCCTGTTTGCCAGTCAAGTTTGCAAATGTAAGCTGAGAGACAACCCTAGTGGCTGGCCTATTTAATGACGGCAGTCCAGGTCTATTTTGTTAATTCTTTTCTGTATACACATTCTGTCCCTTCCCCTTCTTACAATTCCCTTGATTTGTTTCCTACATGTTTGGATCTATGTGTTTGTCCTCAATTATTATTTTTCTGAGTATTACGATCAACTTTTTTTTTCTTTTCCTAGAAGATAACATCTGGATAGAAGGTTTGCTTTTAGGTATCAAAACTGTTCTGGGGGGGCATCTGGGTAGCTCAGTTAGTTAAACATCCAACTCTTGATTTTGGGTCAGGTCATGATCTCACCATTTGTGAGTTTGAGCCCCAGCTCTGCACTGACAGTGTGAAGCCTGCGTGGGACTCTCTCTCCTCTTTCTCTCTGCCCCTCCCCTGTTTGCACTCTCTCTCCCAAAATAAATGAATTAACATTTTAAAAAAATGGAATTAGTGGTGATGGATGTACAACTTTATAAGTACACTAAAAATCTCTGAGTATTATACCTAAAAAGGGTAAATTTCATGGTATGTGAATTATACCTTAAACATTTTTAAAGACACCTTTTCTTTTCCCATGTATTTGTAAAGTTTCCTTGTGTGCTTGTTTTAACAATGCTTTTCTTACAATACCATTACTCCCAGTTCCTCTGGTTCCAGACTAAATGTTCTGTAATCCAAAGTGTTTCAGAGAGAAAAGTATTCATAAAACCTTGACACCAATAGTACTTTCATTTTGGCATGTATTTTATACTTCACACACAGTTTATGAACATTATTCAACTCCATCGCCTACAACCACTGGCTCTGTTCATTAGGCAATTGGAAGATCAAACACATGATAGTCTTATCCATTAATGCAATGGTTAGTTCACAGGGCATGACAAGTTACTGGTTGCTCAGAGAGGTCTTCAAAGCCTGATATTAAGACAGGTTTCCAGCTTTGCAGAGAATTGTGTTAATTTCTTTGAACAAGCAGTTCAGAGTTCTCCCAGTTGGGTATAAGGAACAGGTTACCCAGACTGCTGAAAAGGACACAATGTGCTGTCATTCTGGTTAAATTGACTCATGATAAACAACCCCCAAACTGAGTGTCTTAAAATAATAATCATGTTATATTATCTCATATTTTTTGTAAGTCACTCATTTGGGAAGGGCTTGGCCGGATGATACTTCGGCCTCACATGGCAATGGCACAGTATACTTGGTGCTATTCAGCTGCCAGATGGACTCATTTGGAAGTCCCCTGTCAGTTTAACTTAAATACCTGGCATCTTGGAGAGGAGAGGAGAGAAGACGGACTGCCTTCAGCTGCACTCTTCTATCTCTCCATGTAGGCTTCCCCATCAGGGTAGTTAGACATTTTACATGGTTGCTCTGAGTTCCAAAAGAACAAAACAGAAGGCAGTCAGTCCTCTTAATGGTTGGGCCAAGTATTTCCTAGTGTTACTTTGGTTATATTCTCCTGACCAAAGCAGTCCCAACCAGCCTATCTTCAAAGGGAGAAGGCACTCTGTGTCACAAGGCAGAGTGTCAGAGGATATGTGGTCATAAGAAATGCACCACAATTATTCACACGTGATTTTGTGACTCAGTGATGCTTACTTTTGGGGTGGAATCTCAACACCGTCTTCTGGATCCTCAGGCATTCAGATAGCCTGAGACTTTTCTAGCATGTCCTTGGTAAGTAACAGGACAAGACCGTGTAAACTGGTGAACAAATCCCCCTGCACAATTGCTAAAATAAGCCTTTCGGATCCCCCACTGCTGCTTTTCATGGTTTCCCCAAAACCACACTTCCAGGCATTCATGCCGAATTGTAAATGAACATTTAGAATAAACAACTGGGCAAATTTTCCTATCAAAGATCAGGAAAAATATACCTATTGCACTGAGGGGGCTCCTGTCTCTGCAGGGCATGAGGGATTCATTTAGCACATGACCTCTCTGGAGCCTTCGTTCGATGAGATGAAGGGTGAATATACTTTAGAGGTATGAAGAAAGGTGAAGTACAGATTTAGAATCCATGAGAATTAGAATTTCAGGGAAAAGAACAAAAAAGGAACAGGAGTTAAGTTCTGTGATGTCCAGGACAAGGCATTCATTAGGAAATCGTTCTGAAAGAACAGCATCACGAAGAAAGGCCAATTTCATTTACTTTACACTTTTAACTATGACATTCTTTGCCTGTGATCTGAGGTAAAATACTATGACTTAGTTTAAATATTTACATTCTCTAACTTTTCATGCTTTGTAAATGGGGATGTGATCTTCAATTATGACCTATTTTAGGAGTTTTGCCGGTCTCAGAGTCAGTGAATATTGTTGAGTCACTGGTCTTTGACTATAAATATTCTATATATACTTTAAATATTTCCCAATATTAACCTTTTCTATGATTTATTTAATATATATTAAGCCCTAACTATGTGCAAGGCCCTGGAAAATTAAGTTGAAACCAGAAATTAGCAGGGCCATATAGCTTAGCCATATAAATCATTTCTTTTCTTTTTCTGGCGTTCTTTCTATATTTGTTGTAACGTTAGAACATAATGAGGCTTTAAAAAAAACTCTTTGACCTTTTTCAAGAAGTTTCTTCTCCATTAGACAGACCTAAACTTCCTGGCTGATCCCTGTGACTGAAAATTATGCACCTGCCTAAGGTGCTAGAAATATTGTCATGTCGTGTCTGTTGGCATTTAAAAATAAACATTGTCCTGTCCGAAAAAGTGGAAAAAATAGCTCTCCCTGCTGTACCTGCAGCCCTTGTCTCTGTTTGCTGTCCGGAAGCTCTGCCTGAGGTTGACACACTGAATGGTTCTCAGATATGTCTAAACGCGTTCCTTGCTGTGAAGCAGGATGGAAACTGGATGCTTCTCGTGGTCTGAATTTCCTTGCAATGTTATTAACTTTTTCAACTCTTTCTCCTAAAGGCCATGATAGAAAGGAAGCAAAGATATGAAGCACATCCTTTGGCATGCAGCATATTGTAGCTACTACTTTCCCTGTCATTCACTAGGGCTCCCTATGAATCTATGACAATACGCTCTTTCTAGAAAAGTTCTCCTGGATGTTCCATCCAAGGTTTACTTCACTCGGATTCAGTACAGTATTCTACTGCATGTGTCATGTACCCTTTGGAACAATATTTTTATCTCCTCTTTGTTATAAATTCTTAGAGGCCTCAGAGTTATTGTTTCATATAAATTTTTGGTAGTTATCTACAAAAAAAGCGATGGCATTTTTCAAAGAACTTTTCCATATATGTGAAAAAAGTTTTTGAGCTATAGATGTGGATACTTTTAAAAAACAATTAGAATCCCATTCACCATGATAATTCTGTACACACAAACATGCACACACACATACACACACTCTAAGATAGGATAAAAATAATGAGTTAAGTGTTAAAATTGTTCAGATCTCTAAGTATGCATAAAGTCTAACAATAGTTTAATCGAATGGTGGCTAATTTATGTTCTAAAAGATAAAGCTGAAGTTATTAAATCTCTGAAGTCTCCACATAATGTCTAGTCTATGTCTAGTCTCACATTCATGATTTCTAACCCCAAATAGCAGCATATTTGGAACTGTCAGTCTTGAGAGGGTAAATATAAATTGCAATGTTGCTATATACAACTGTAGGTACAATGTTGGAGATATGGAGTAATAAGAAATGGAGAAAAGAAAACAAGTGTTATAGGGGAAGTACTGGAGGATGGAAGTGACACCGTTCTCCATCTCCCTGCATCTACTCCCCTGTCTCCTGCGCTGCCCACATCTGCAACAGCCATGTTCCAAGGAGTGCTGCAAAGCTCCAGTTCCATTTCAGGCATGTGTCAATGTATAAGAAAGATCTAATTAAGGAATTAGTCAAGAGTGTGACCTTATGATTTCTGGAAAGCAGTAAGGCTCTTTATCAATACAGATAATGTTGCTTACTGAGGAAGCCAATTTGGTATGAAATGAGAAGGACGAGAAATTAGACACAGTCTCCTAGGAGATGGAATTGGGCTGAAGTAAGAGTAGCTCTCTGTATTCCAGAAATACAGAGACTTGAAAACTCACAAATATCCTATAAACACAAGGATGAGGATACCCAATATTTAAAAATTCTACATTTATTTATTTTTGCAGGCACTGTGCTAACCAAATATGAAGGATGAAGTAATAAGACAAAAATGCTCTGTCTCCCATTGAATGTTAATTCTCAAGGGAGGCACAGACATTGGAAATATAAAGAGATAAAGTATAACTTTACTATATGATAGAAAACAAAAATATAGCAAATTATCAGAAACCTTGAAGGAGAGGTATATTTTGCTTGGTTTTTTTCATTGAACTATGGAATTGGGTGATGAAAGGTGAACCAGGGAATGCTGCTAATGTTGCAAAGTATCATGGAACCATTGCCTTTTGGATGACAAGCCTAAAGCCTGGAGTGGTTTCATTCTGTTTTGAAGCCCCTTTTCCAGAGCTCTTGTTGTCCAGCTGAGTCAGGCTTCCTGGGTGCTGGAGAACTGACTGTCTGATCATTGCATGGATCTGCCCCAGACTTAAGACTGAAGATAAAATTACATCATTGAGTGACTCCACAAAGAAAATCTGATTTTCTCATGGAAAAACCTTTTCCAAGGTGTAACACATGATTGCAGTAGAGAGTGAGTCTACTGAAGGTTGCTGTTCCTTTTCCCTAGCCTACTTTCTATATCCCTCATCATTTCTTTCTATTCTACCAGCAATACTCATTCCTAAATCTATCATTACCAGTGATCAATGACTTACTAATGATTCTCGAGCATTTAGAAAATGTTCAAATTTTGCTGTTAAAATGCCACACAGACTTTGTGGCCTTCTACCAAAAGTTAATTTCAAAGACATTTTTAAGATCTATAACATAGCTGTTAAACTGTTTAAATAACCATCATCACCCCGTTAAATTAATCTAAGTTGTTCATTGGAGTAACACACTGCTTGTTAATGCTCTCTACCTCTATTTAGATTGATAAGGTATTAGGTTTGAGGCATTCTGTGAGTTAACATATATAGGTTAACACTTTGACTAACTTGATGTTAAAACATATATTTCTCCCTTAATATTTAAATTTTCAGTGTCTCTGTTATTATAAACTATGTTTCCACCCTCCCCTTTCGAATGTGCAATTAACATTTTTAGCTGAAGTGAAAGTAGGAAATTGTCCTGGCTAAATTGCTTCTTCCTAAAGTCACCTTCCATTCCAGAGCGTGGAGAGTAAAACCTCGGTGTATTCAATCATCTCTAGGAACAGAATCACTTTATGTTTTTCATCCATTTGCTTTTGGAATTTTGCTTTGATTGATCTGAAGGTGTCTGGACACTGGTTTCAAAGCTGTCTTAAGAATCTTATGTCACTGGAGTATAGAAATAAAATATACACTTTTATGTTATCTTATAATTCAGCATCCGGATTTTTAAAGTCCCAGTACTTCTGTAATATTGCTGCTGCTTTTGTCAGATTTGGACATCTCTAAAACCCACAAATAAAGATCGCTAGATTTCCAAGTGAAGGAAAACATTTGAAATATGACTTCAGGCTCTCATGCCTGAATTATATTTGCAGTGTTTTAAAACTTTATTATTAAAATATTCATCCAGAAAATTACTATTCTACTATTTAGTCAGAATGATTCTGCTGTAGTGAAATAATTACATTTCCTAGTTGATCCTTTACACATATGCTCCCAGAATTATGTGGCATGCACTTAGGTTTGCTCAACTCTATCAGCGGGGCTCTATGTTTTTCACCTCACCTCATTAGCTATGCAACTTCAGGCAAGTTCATTAACCTCTCTGGACCTCAATTACTTCGTTTATATGAGAAAGGATTCAGAGAGAAATCATATATGTTCTAACGCAATACTAATGTTCTATGATGAATTGTGGCCTTTTGGCTAATTGTGAACCTCTTTCAGTATTCTGATTCTAAACAATTTAGTAAAGTTCATTTGAATACAATGATCACACCCTGACTGTATGTTGTCTTCAGCCATAGTATTTTAGGTTTAGTTTCGTAACATCTCAGTAAGTTATAAATTTAGGGAACTTAGCCAACTACATTAGCTTATTAAGTAAGGTACTATTTCAATATTCTGAATATCTAAAATACATTTTTTTCCAATCTAAATAACTGGCATGTTCATATAAAACTAATTGGCCACATGAGTAATGGGAGTTCTGGGGAAGCCCATTCATTCACCCTACTCTACTCCAGAGACTGAACAACTGAACAATACATTAAGGAGCTAAGTGGGAATTAAAATACTCTGAGCACTCCACTGCTCGTAAAGCTGCATTTAAGAACTTGGCGTGGACCTGAAGCTCATGCTTTCTTCCCTTGAACGTGAACATTAGGACCCGCCAATAAGGAAAAATTGGGTCTTGGGGCTTCCCAAACACGGGGAGAATAATAACATGTAATTACATTCTAGAAGAGCCTTGTTCCAGTGAGGGCGTAGGGAGACAAGAGCATAGTGAGGAGGATTCTTGTAGCTCTAAAAGGACAAGTGACTACTCTGTCCATCGTAAAATTAAGACGGCACGAGAATGGGCTGATTTGTGCTGAAGTTGGTGTCCTTCATTCTCCCACTCTGTCGGCATCATGTCACCACTAGCGAGCAGACATGTATTGCTGCACATGTCACAGCCACTAACCGAGCCTTCACTTGACACACAGATGCTATCTAACCCTTTGCAAAGAGAAGAGCAATCTCAGGAATCAGTCTGATTCTAGGACGTGTGGGTAACCAGTGTAAAAACAGACACAGTCATATGGAGACTGTTTCACTTTTTGAAGCTCATAGTCTATGCACAGAATAAAAAAGAATGAATTTTGCAGTGCATTTTCATGTCAGATTTAGGATATCAAAACTAATTCTAATCCTAGTTTTCTTCTGATCAGCATCAGTGGGGTCTGGGTTGGACCATCCTGAGTACACTGCAGCTTGATCAGGGGCCCCCTTGGATGTGCCCTGACAAAGGGGTTGCTGGAAGGCATACAGTCTCTGACAAGGCTTGTGGATAGATCAATATGAGGTAGGCATAGTCTGCCCCAGTGTCTCAGTGATGGAACTGTTCTGTTGCGCAATCCATTGAACAAGCCTAGTAAGAAGTGCTGTCAGGTTCCTTTGAAGAGAACAGTAGTTGCCTCAAGCCATAGGGTTCACTGGTAGGAAAGGCCAACCTCGTCTTCACTAGGCGAACAGGCTCCCCTTAACCAATCTGAAACTTGAGAAGCACACTGGGAGACCCATTACAAGCTGAAGCTATGTTTTCGTAAAATCTTTTAACTATGCAAAGAGTGACTTTATAAAATGACCAGGATAAAATGCATTTAGAGTGAATTATATTTCTCAGTGAACAATGTTGCAGCAAACTTGCCTTGGAGCAATACCTAAGCAAGTATTTTTAAGTGAAGTGGTTTGTTTACTTAATAATAATGTTAATATACTTACACGTATATATTTATATAAATACATCCATTACATATTTATATTTAATACAAGTGTTACAGATTATATATTAAATATAGTTTAATAAAATATCTTAAAATGCTGCTTAAATTAAGCAATATATTAACCTTGACAGTGCTTAGCCTACCTTGATATGTTAGCTTTTTGGAATTTAAGAATAGTATTATTATTTCATAAAATGAGACTGACTGGCATGAACATTAAGAGCAATAGCCACTGGTACAAAGAAGAAGAGTAAGAAACATACCCATGGTTATATTAGAATAATTGCCTTTTAATCTTTGCTCCCATTTGGGAAAATAAGTCATGCCATCTTAATAAAAATTAAGAATGCTTGAAATAAAGGATCTACAATAAGGTGAAGCTAATGTTCTGAGTGAAGGACAGAAGGGCCATAGGAAAAGTCTAGCTTTTAAACATTAAGATTGTATTTTCAGGACTAGCTTGGACTAGTTTGAATGAAAGAAGTGAGGCTCTACTTTAAATAGCAGGACCATTAATTTCTGTTTTCATTACCCCTGCCTAGGTTATACTTTAATAACATGAGCTGAAATACTGAAAGCATGCTATATCGTACTTTCAGAAGTTTCACTGCATGGGAAAGAAAATTGGGAAGTGTGTAATTAAATACATATATTTTTTCTCTTAACATACTTTTTCTTTTTAATAAAGAATAGACAATAAAATATTATGGAAAAAAATTTTTTAATTTATTTTTGAAAAAAAAATAGAAACAAGGAATCTAGATTATATAAAATCATTTATTTTAATAAACACTGAAAAATACTCAAGATGAAGGAACAGTTAATAAAAACTAAGATAATCTGATTGTAGGGGATTTAAGACATTTTTATGATTTTCATTTTAGAGATAAAGGTTTATTTTCAGAAAAAAGTGCTATTCTCAGGAAAAAATGTACTGAAAATCAAAGACCCTATTATAATGTGAATTAAAGTAAGATGTATATGCAAATAGATATTTTATATAAATTATAGAATCATAAAATGAGCTGAAATCTCTGATTTCAATCAGTGGCTTCTTTATCAAATCCTTAAACCTACTCTTATAATTCAAGTTTTTATTTAATATTAGTTTCAGGTGTAGGATTTAGTGATTCATCACTTACATATAATGCAACAAGTATCCTCCTTAATAATTACTCATATAACCCATCCCCTGCCCACCTCCCCTCCAGCAACCCTCAGCTTGTTCTCTGTAGTTAAAAGTCTGTTTTCTGGTTTGCTCTCTTCCCCCACCCCCCATATGTTCATTTGTTTTCTTTCGTAATTTCCACATATGAATGAAATTATATGGTATTTGTCTTTCTCTGAATGACTTAGCATAATAGCCTTTAGTTCCATCCATGTTGGTGCAAATGGCAAGATTTCATTCTTTTTTATGGGTGAGTGATTCCACTGTGTGTGTGTGTGTGTGTGTGTGTGTGTGTGTGTGTGTACCACATTTTCCTTATCCGTTTATCAGCCAGTGGACATTTGGGTTGTTTCCATTATTTGGCTATTGTTGATAATGCTTCTATAAACAGCAGGGTGCATTGGGGTGCCTGGGTGGCTCAGTCAGTAAAAACCCAACTTTGGCTCAGGTCATGATCTCACAGTTACTGAGTTCAAGCCCTGCATCGGGCTTTGTGCTGACAGCTCAGAGCCTGGAATCTGCTTCAGATTCTCTATCTGTCCCTGCCCTGCTCACTCTCTCTCTCTCTCTCTCTCTCTCTCTCTCTCAAAAATAATAAATAAATATTAAAAAATTAAAAAAGTAAATACCACAGTGCATGTATCCCTTTGAATCTGTATTTTTGTATCCTTTGGGTAAATACCTATTAATACAATGGTGGGATCGTAGGGTAGTTCTATTTTTCACTTTTGAAGGAATCTTTATACTGTTTTCTAGAGTGATTGTGCCAGTTTGCATTCCCACCAACAGTGTAAAAGGGTTCCCCCTTTACCACATCCTTGGCAGCACATGTTGTTTCCTGTGTTGTTAATTTAGCCACTCTGACAGGTGTGAGGTAATATCTCAATATAATTTTGATTTGTATTTCCATGATAATGAGTGATGTTGAGCATCTTTTCATATTTCAGTTGGCCATCTGTAGGTCTTTTTTGGAAAAACATCTATTCATGTCTTCTGCTCACCTTTAACTGGATTATTCCTTTTTTGGTTAGTTTGTTAAGTTCTTTATTTTTTTGGATACTAAAGCTTTATCAGCTATGTCATTTGCAAATATCTTCTCCCATTCTTTAGGTGGCCTTTTAATTTTGTTGACTGTTTCATTCACTGTGAAAAAGCTTTTTTATTTTGATGAAGTCCCAGTGTTTTTCTTTTTTCTTCTTCTTTTGTTTCTTCTGCCTCAGGAGACATATCTAGAAAAAAGTTGTTACAGCTGATGGCAAAGAAGTTATTGCCTGTGTTCTGTTCTAGGACTTTTATCAGTTCAGGTTTCACATTTGGGTCTTTCATCCATTTTAAATGTATTTGTGTGTATGGTATAAGAAAGTGGTCCAGTTTTATTCTTCTGTGTGTTTCTCAACACCATTTGTTGAGTGTCTTTATTCCATTGTATATTCTCTCTTGCTTTGTCAAAGATTAGTGACTATATAGTTGTGGGCCCATTTCTGGGTTTTCTATTTTGTTCCATTGATCTATGTGTCTGTTTTTGTGCCATTACTGTACTGCCTTAATGATTACAGCTTTGTAATGCAGCTTGAAGTCCAGAATTGTGATGCATCCAGGTTTGCTAGTCTTTTTCAAGATTGCACTAGCTATTTGGGGTCTTTTGTCAAAACATTTTATGATTGTTTCTCCTAGCTCTGTGAAACATGCTATTGATATTTTGATAAGGATTTCATTAAATGTTTGCTTTGGGTAGTGTAGACATTTTAACAAGGTTTGTTCTTTCAATCTCTGAGCATGGAATGTTTTCCCGTTTCTTTTTAATTTCTTTCATCAGTGTTTTATAGTTTTCAGAATACAGAATATTTTACTTCTTTGGTTAGTTTTATTCCTAGGTATCTTATTGTTTGTGGTACAATTGTAAATAGGATTGATTTCTTGATTTCTCTTTCTGTTGCTTCATTATTGGTATATAGAAATGCAACAGACCAGATTTCTGTATGTTGATTTTGCTTCCTGAGACTTTACTGAATTTTCTGGTGGAGTCTTTTGGGTTTTCTATATAGAATATGTCAAGTGTATTCTTAAATATTATTAGAAAAGAAGATGCACTATTCAGATAATAATAAACAACTCCATATTTGAATACCATTTTTGAGAATGTCCCTCCTAACATTTATGCTAAATATTTCTGCTAAGAATGTTATCTTGGAAGAGTAAAATTCCAATACAATGCATTTAATATATTTGAGTTCAGATGCTACTTTTGAAGTATGTGATAACAATCTAAAGAAAGGAGGATTTTCCCATAAGTTTAGAACCAGAATATGAAGACCTTGTAAAGGAAGACATATCATGCAAACACCAAGAACAGCAGAGTGTTGGCTCTTTCATGGTTCTGACCTTGAGCAACAATATTGTTGACACCTCCTTGAAAGACGACTAATATTAGGGTTCCCTCCAAGGAAGGACTATTCGGGATTAGTGCAGGTTAGACTAAAGCCTCTGCCATTCCTCATATTACAATGTAAAGTTTTGAGAAGGGAAGTGTTGGCACAGTGTCGTATCCAGGGTCAGGAAAGACACCCTAAAGGAGGATATGGGTGGAAATATGGGTGTTGTAAGGAAAGGTGGTTGTTGTAGGATGAAGGTTTTACCGTTGTTTTGTTGGTGTTGTTTTTTTAATAAATCCAGCCTGAGCATGTGTATTTTGAATCTTCTCAGGGGCTGCCAGGCCTCCTCACAGACCCGAGAACCACTCGTTGTAATAAATCAATGGCAACACATTCACATTCCTCTACCGACTTGAGTTGCTGTAAACACACTGTGCAGGGAAAAGTCAACCTTTACTTCCTTAGCAGGCTGTGGTTGCAGAGATGGTAACAGCTTAGACCTGTGATCAACCTACTTTCTCTATTTCTCATGGCAGGAACACCAGGCCATCCACAAAGGGAAAAAAGAGTGAGTAATAAAAATCCTGGTTAAACTGATCCTGCCTACATTAGTTTCATACACTTTACAGTCTAATAGGTCACCTTAAAGATATTAACTATGAGGTTACATCTTAAGCTTGGATGGCATCTATGCATGTAATACCACCAAGTGACACTGTGGCTTGAACAGTTAAAATAATTGAATTTTTTTAATCTCTAAGGTAGGAATACCATATTTGTGAGGCTCTAAATATTAGAAAGTTCTTCTTTATTAACATAAAGTTCAATCCTATCTTACTGTAGCTTTAATCCTGTGTCCTAATTTCAATCCCTGTGGCCAACCACTAGGAATTCAATTTCTCTGAAGACAGCTGTATCATTACTCCAAGCAATCACTTCTGTTTTTAAATGTTTTTTATTTATTTTTGAGAGACAGAGAGACAGTGTGAGCAGGGGAAGGTCAGAGAGAGAAGAAAATACAGAATCTGAAGCAGGCTCCAGGCTCTGAGCTAGCTGTCAGCACAGAGCCTGATGCGGGGCTCGAACCCACAAACCGTGAGATCATGACCTGAGCTGACCTGGGCTGAAGCCAGACTCTTAACCTAGTGAGCCACCCAGGTGCCCAAGCAATCACTTCTAATATGATAGGGTTTCTATTGTTCTCAGCACCCTGCTACAATCCAGCAGATGTCATTTGATCAATACAGGGTATCTTGAAGAATGAGCATCTCTGCTATTGTGTTGCTGTCCTTTATGGTTCCTGGCTCACAACCCCCATGATGCTTGGAATTTCCTGACTAGTGAGAGCAATGGGAACATCTTTGTCATAATATTGTCTCTTGTCCTCAATTCCTGACATTGCTTTATAAGGGTGTAATAGGTTTCTTGTTATTTATAACGTGCTCCTTTACACCACATCTGGGTTTATGTCAGTGAGGCAGCTTTTGGAAACCACCGAGGGATGGGACTGATTGCTAGCGTAATGAACTATCGATACAGAGTTGGAACTTTCATTCCCACCCCTGCCTTCCAGGGATGGCAAAAAGTTGGAGGTTGAATCAATCACCAATTGCCAATGACTTAATCTATCATGCCTGTGTAATGGAGACTTTAAAAACAAACAAAGGAACAAAGAAACAAGCAAAACACCAAAAGGATGGAGTTCAGAAACCTTCCAGGGTGGTGAGCACATCCACATCTCAGGAGGGTAAGGAATCCCTGCTTCACGGGGACAGAAGCTCCTGCACTTGGGACCCTCCCAGACTTTGTCCTGTGTATCTCTTCATCTTGCTGTTTATCTGTATCCTTTAATAAACTGGTATATTAAAATAATTATTTCCCTGAGTTCTGTGAGCTGCTCTAGCAAATTAATTGAGCCTGAGGAGGGGATCTTGGTCTGTCATTATTCATCAGACTAGCTTGAGCTTATTCACATGGTGGTGGTAGAGTTCTATGAAAGTACAAGGATACTCTCAAGGTTTTGATGCCCTGGCCGACACCTGGCCCACTGTTACTTCCCTACATGTTGTCTCATGGTTCATGGGATTGAGCCCCACAGGGAGACCATGGGAGACCACCATGAGACCATGACCTGAGCCAAAACCAGAAGTCGGATGCCTAAACGACTGAGTCACCCAGGCATCCCCAAATTCTTCCTTATATTATTCACAAAAATGTTTCTAAGTGATATTCTCTTGAAATAAAAGTAATCATTATAATAATAATTTTATTGAAATCTGGTATCTTGGCTTCAATAACAAAGCCAGTTGTCCAAATATTCCGTTTTTGTCCTATGTCAATGATAAATCTTTTATTGGTGGATGTTTTACTTTTATTATTATTTTTTTAGGTTTAGTATTTTTCAACCAGCTTGCAAAATGCTCAATGGCAACATAGCACTTGTAAGGAAAATTATATTGAAAACTGGGCGTATGGTAAAACGTATAAGTTAATTAATGCAAACTAAAGTTTTATTATTAATAAATCAAATTTGATAGAAGAATAATACTAAAGTTCTATAAGTTGAGTTCTAAACTTTTCTTTTTATTCTCTCATAATTAGACCTGAAGGTGGACGAAGAACTTTAATGTTAGTAATGTACACTGGGAAACCAATGTATGAGTGTTGCACACATTATTATTCTAAATAATCACTTGATATGAGTTTTTATGGCAAGCACTTCTGTCCTCACCCTTTGTGTCCTTTCAGCTTTCCTGAAATATTCAATAAGTTTCCTTGACTATGTCCAATATAAGCATTCGCGGTCAAAATAAGGGGAAATTGAACACTGTGCTTTTAAGGAAAAGTTAACATAAACTCCAGTTTCTAGTGTTATGGAGGAATATGCATGAGTTCTCCACTGCAAACAACTAATATCCTGGATAAATTGTTTTTTTTTTTAAATGGAAATGCTTGGATAAGCAGGCAACAAAATATGGAGTTTTCATATCTAAAATTTAAATAAGTAGTCCGAGAAATAGAGCTCTGAAGCTGGCTTTGAAAATTGAGAGCATTTGCCAAATTAAACCAAAGATTTACATTTTGTAGTTTCAGAAGAATTAGGACCCAGGAGGAAAAAAAAACCCATGGTGCAGGAGGTCTAGTAGGAGAGCCTCCCTTCAAAATGCATCATCTGCAGAAGTCTATACCTTCAGTTGGAGGTTGAATAAGAACATCCAGACGGGGGATAAAAAAGAGTCCAAGTATATTGAGCACTGGGGAGACAAGGACCACAGTGGAATCACCACCGATGAATGGATAACATAGATGGTCCCTCCCTTGGGTTTGTAGCCTAAAATCATCTAATCTGGCTAGTTCCAAAACTAATAAAAATTAGTATTTAATTTAGAACTATGGCAGACACTACTGTTTTATTTCATTTTGTTGTGCAAATTTCTTTCAGACAGTAGAGTGCAGTGTTTAATTGCTTACAGTGACTCTTGAGTGAGCACGTCTGGATTTAAATCCTGGTCCTATTTTCCTACTATGTGATTAGATTAAATTACGTAATCCCCCTATGCTCTGTCTTCCTCATTTTTAAAATAAGGATTAAGTGAATTATTATTTGAAAAGTGTTTAGAACATTGCTTGATATATATTACTACCTAAGTGCTATTTCAAAATTTAAGTATATTTATGTTACAAATAATGCATGCAGTCGTGGAATGAATAGTATTATAATCAGGAAAAATTATGATGGAAACTTGAGTTCTGGGACAATTGGCTTGGCAAATTACGTTTTTGTTTTTAATTGAGCCTAAAACTTACTATGACAAGAAACATCTTTTGTCAAATCAAGTATTTGAAACATCTATCTGATATTTCACCTTAAATTTCACTATTACATTAGTCATATCATATGTTTTAATTTAAATGCTTAGTTACATTTAGTTGACAAACTAATACCAGAAATAATCCATCTAAATAGTTTTTTGAAAGGTAAAAATTATGCCCACAGAAATTATTAAAAGGCAATTAGAATATCATGCCAATGAAGAAAAAATAATCTAAAATGTGTTTCTGTCAAAATCATTATTGAATCAGCAGTGAAACAAAAGTATATACATGCATGATGATAGTGCAATTAGCAATTTAAATATTGAATTTACTACTACCAGGAATTAATTAATGTGTTTAGCCCAGAAGCAATAATAGAAGACTTTATAAAGTTGTGGAAATGGAAAATCCAAGTGATTTAGATTCTTTTGGAAGACCATATGTTTGCATTTTAATGTCTCTTGAAAATTATACTAGAATGACTGTTGCATCTATATACAGGAAGTGAGGATATGAAAAACCCTATGAATTAATTATAATACATTGTTACATAATTAAACTTAAACTTATTTCAAAGTCAGCTTTAAGAATAATCCTTAAAGCTTATTTAGTTAATATCATTACAAATACATTATAACGATCACTTCTTATGAATAGTTGAGAAATAACATTCAATGGAGAGGTACTGCCATTTAAAAAAGAGAACGGTGGGGAGCATTTGTGGGGAGAAGCACTGGGTGTTATATGGAAACCAACTTGACAATAAACTATTATAAAATATAAAAATAAAATAAAAAAATAAAAAAGAGAACCACATTGGGGACCCTGGGTTGCTCAGTGAGTTGAGCATCAGACTCTTGATTTTGGCTCAGGCCCTGATTCCAAGGTTATGGGATTGAGCCCTGTGTCTCCCTCTGGCCTGAATGGGGAACCTGTTTACGATTCTCTCTCCTTCTGCTCCTCTCCTGGTCACATTACATGCTTACTTGCTTGCCCCCTCTCACGTCCTCTCTCTCTCTCTCTCAAAGAAAAAAAGAAATAAAATAAAATTTAAGAGTGTTGCTTTTTGAAATCCTACAATTCACCAGGTTACTGTCTACAAATTAGTTAGACATGTGGCAATATATGAGAAGCTAAATTTATGTCATACTGCTTAAATAAACAAACCTCTCAGTTCTAATGAACAATTAATTTCTTTCTAAAATATAAGAAAGTGGAAAGAGGAACAATTTCCTATGTGGTTACAACTGTAACAATATACCATAAAGTTGCTCATAATATACTTCAGTTCCCTTAATGTCTTCTTTCAAGTGCAATTTACAATATGAAACCACTAATGCTTTTAGAAAATATAGATCATAGGTTGATGTAAGTGCTTGATTCTAAATCTAAATAGACTTTAGATTGTATTGAAACTGTTTTGGTGTCATTGACAGGAAAGCGAATCACTTTCTGTTTTAATAGCAAAATATAAACTAATTGGAACGTGCAAAATGTTATTTGCAATTAAATTAAAATTTGAAAAGAATACATTTATACTCTATGATAGATAGCTCACAGGAAATTTAATATCCTCATAAATAATGACATAAGTGGCCTATCATTGTTTGCTGACAGCTTAGCCTTCAGATAGAAAAAAGAAGTTATTCTACCAGGCAAATTTCATCCTAGCCCTAAGCCATCTCCCCCCACCCCTTTTGTTTAATAATAGTAGCAATACTGTTGAAGGACGTGGAATATATACATACACATACCATTATGGCCCCAAATCAGAACAACTGCTATTTTTCTAACTTGAACTCTTAGAGTGTCAGTTTTTTTGTTTTGTTTTGTTTTAATTCGATTATAAGTAATATTAAGTTACTGAGGTCAATGGTGTTGGTTTTTACAAAGATTTTTGGGTAAAGGATGATGGGAGCATAGCAATGATATTATTTCTCTTTTTATAAATTGACATGGGGAAATTAAATGTAAACTGGTTAATAAAATTCAAATAGAACAGCAACAAAAAGAAAGAAGTACATTTATTTTAGCTGGATCCATTTCCCCCCTCTATCATGTAATGGCATTTGCTCTGGTGTGAAGGTATAGTTTATATATATACTTATATGTGTGTGTGTGTATGTATATATACATATATATATATATATATACATATTTATAAGTTTTGTGCATAGTTATGTAAGTTATACACATCCATTCCATAATCAAATAGGCAAAAATGCTTAGAGATACAGTTTGGCCTCATTAAAACATAGACAAATGGAATACTAAGTACTGGCTTGGAAAACTACAAAAACTGCAGAGCAAAGAAATTTTTCATTGTTTGACACTAAATGTAAAAATGTAATTTTTCAAACATTTTTTTACACTAAATGTAAAAACGCTGGCTTCCCAGATCTCATGATGCAAGGGTCCAGATATTCCTGTTTACCTGGCAGGGTGTGTGAAAGGATTGAGCGGACTTTGATTCCACAGAGGTCCTTCGGAGGATAAGCGTAGGTAGGGTCCTGATCACCAATAGCAGGTATAGCAGGAGACTAGTAGTCAATGCCATTAAATGTCAAAAGGCATGAGTAGGGAGATCACGGTTTGGAAGACCTAATACAGGATATCCACCTGACCCAGGCTCAGACTCACAAATGGTGAGATCATGACCTGAGCCAAAACCAAGAGTTGGATGCTCAACTGGCTGAGCCAATCAGGTGCCCTGAAGATTTCAGTACTCTTAAAATTGTATCTAGACATAGTACTTGAAATTTTCTCTTTGCTTATAACAGTTACCATAATATTTGGTACCTGTAAATGTGGTATTATATTAGGTAACACATAGATCAATAATTTCAACATTTCTTAATCTTTATTTATAGAAGTAGAATTAATTCAGTGTGTTTCATTAGGGATTTTTTTTTTCAGAGAAAAGATTAGGTAAAAGACTTAACAGATGTAGAAAATCATGAAAGGTAAAGTCTTTACTTCTAAGTAATTTGTAGATACATTTCCACATTTTTCAAAATAGTGTGTGAGTCACAGAAATTATTATAGGGAATCAAATTATATTAGAACCATAAAGGACTCTCAGTTTTGGTCCCATATAATCTCCTCAAGTATCTAATCAGTGTGTAATTACAGATAGAAGGATGGAGCAACTTTACTGAGGTCACAGACTGTATCAGTGACAGCATTGTATCTTGATTTCATTCATTAATTTGTGCGTATATTCATTCATTCATTCAGTTTTATGTTTGTTTATGCTTAAGAAATAGGTTACTGAGGGGAGCACCTGGGTGGCTCAGTCGGTTAAGTGTCCGACTTTGGCTCAGGTCATGATCTTACAGTTTGTGGGCTCGAGCCCTACATCAGGCTCTGTGCTGACAGCTCAGAGCCTGGAGCCTGTCTTCAGATTCTGTATCTCCCTTTATCTCTGACCCTCCCTGCTTGCTCTGTCTCTCTCTGTCTCTCAAAAATAAATAAAAATTTAAAAAATAAAACTTAAAAAAAAAGAAATAGGTTACTGATATCACCAAGGACTTTGAAAATCTCTGTGTATCCATTCACAATCAGATCCCAGGCCTTTGACTCCAAGGATAATCACTAATTTGAATGTCATGTTATCCCCTTGCTCTACTTTATAGTTTACTACATGTCTATTTACTAGGAGAAAATACGTTAGTTTTGCAAGTTTGGGAACTTTATGTAAGCAGTGTCATGTACATTGTATCCCTCTGAGGTTTATTTTATCACTCAGCATCATATTTTTCAGATGCAACTATAATAACATACAGGATGTAGTCCACTTTTCTGCTGCACAGTATTCTGTTTATGGATTCACCACTATTCACTCTTCCTTCTCCTTTCGATATGCGTTTCAGTTGTTTCTAGTTTCTTGTCATTAAAAGTACTGCTGTTATCATTCTTGTTTAGGTCTTTGGTTAACAAGAACAAGGTTTTCTGTAGGTTATACACTTGTGTGGATTTGGGTCAGGGTATGATCTTATAAAGTTTTATTACATTATGTGACATGTTTTCCAGAGTGACTGTATCAAGGTTCTCTTTCATTTGCAATAAATGAAAGTTTCTGATGCCCAGTATCTTAAACTAATCTTGTCCTTGTTTAACATTTTAATTTTGTCAACCTGGTGTGTTGGCAATCATTTCTTACTGTTGCGTTATGTAGCACTGCTCTAAATTTTAATGATACAATTCCTCTCATATTTATCTGCCATTCATATTTTGTCTTCTGTGGAATATCTATTTATTTTACTTATTACAATGCTTGATTTCTTGTGATTTGTATGAGTTATGTATCTGCTGTACAAATTATTTGATTATTTATATGGTAAATATAATCTCCTTATCTTTGCCCTGTTCATCAACATTTATAAGGACAATCACATTTAAAATACCCATTCTATATGAATGAAACATTTTAAAATAGGTTTTAATTTAAAAAAAATATGTGCATTTGACAAGCAGGGTGATTTAGGAAGGAAATAAACTGTCACTGCAGGAAAGCCCATACTGATATCTTAGGGAGAACTTGGAACTGTTAACTGTTCCATTTTAGTAAGATTCAGAAATTTTTACTTTGAGTATGTTTAATGCCATAAATATCTCTTGTCTTTAAATAAGGAGCAGTTCCTGAAAATATATGTGCAGTATGTGATCTATGTCATGAAAATAATAGTATATATTCACCTGTTCCCTACTATCCCCTTTAAAGGAGAATTTGGGTGTGTCCTGTTTTATTTTTCTGTCTCGAATTCATCGAGTGTGAATCTCATTCTAATCTCATCTCACTTATTGACAAATGTTCAAATGGAAGATTTCCAGGATGGCAGCCATCTCTTTCTGGGTGAACTTACTGTTAAGCTATTTTCATTTGCTCCACCCTGTCACCTCCCCACCCATAACACGTTTATACCTTGAAGATTTTTTTTCTGTTGTTAAAATACAAAACTTTTGTTAACTTTGAACACTTTTTTCCTCTCTATACTCTTCTGGTTTGGAGAGGAGAGGACCCACTATCACTTTATCTTTTATTTTGTAACTAAAACATTTTTGCAAAGATGAAAATGCTTATTCCTATCGTTTTGTGATTTAAAAAGAAATAAACACAATTATCTGTCAAAGAGTAGTGATGTTCAGTCAGCATTGGGCTAACAAGGATTCAAACTTGTGACCTGAAGGTGATAAACTTCAGTTTCCTTCACCCAGCACCAATCCCACATGTTTATTTCTCTATCATTTGAATGTCTTAAACTGAGTTCATAACAGTATCATTTTTATGTCAAATCTTATCTCTTTTTTTTTGTAACAGAAACCTTTAAGCCAAGTAAAATTATTTTTTAAAATTGTATCCTTTTGTAAATAAAACTTTGTATCAGTGGATTTTAGCTAATGTAGGGAACAATATTCATCATCATTGCTATAAATTATATGGGAAAATATTTTCTTTGTGAAAACATGGGAAGATAATATAAAAATAATTAGTACTTCTGTGCATTAGGCATACACTATCCAATTCTTTGATTACAACATTTTATTTTTAAAGTTTATTTACTTTTGAGAGAGTGTGTGTGTGAGCAGGGGCGGGGCAGAGAGAGAGGAAAACAGAGAATCCCAAGCATGACAGCACAGAGCTCTATCTGGAGCTCGAACTGTTAAACAGTGAGATCATGAGCTGAGCCAAAGTCAGATGCTTAACTGCTTAACCTATGGAGTCACCCACATGCATCATGATTACAACCCTGTTTCTTGAATGAGCTAAGCCTGTGTACAAATATTGGCTCCCTGTTATATCACTTTGAGGATCCTTAGAAATTAATTTTTCTGAGCCTTATTTCCTAATCAGTGAAATGGGCTTCAAATGGAACAGCATCATACAGTGCTTTTGAGCACTATTCAGATACTGCTTATGAACTGGAAGCCCCTGGAGAAAGGAGACTTCTACATTTGTATCCACAGAGGGCTGTACAGAGGGCTGTAGTTAGCAGTTTGCCAGCAACAAATTAGGAGCAACTTAAGTGTCCATCAGGAAGGGAGTACACATCTAAACTATCAAATAGCATGCTATGGACTACTATCTGCCAGTTGAAACGGAAAACATATTCTATATTAACATCAGAAATAGAAAAAAATATATAATGTTAAATAGGAAAGCAAGTTAATGAGAATAGACACAGAAATATACGTACAACAACTCTTTATATTGTGTCTGAATACATTTATATGTGGCAAAAAAAAAATGGTCAGGAACCAGGATGCATGCTAAATATGTTATGGTAGTTCTTTTAGAGGTTTTAATGAAGAAATGGCCTGGGAGTGAGTGCAAATAAGATTTCAATTTTGGTGTGTCTAACTTTATTGCTTAAAAAAAATATACACACATATGTATATATACTAAGATATATACATATATAACAAGTGTGTGTGTGTGTGTGTGTGTGTATTTATATGCATTACATAATACAAAATAGGATAAAAGAGACCTTGGAATTAAAAATCTAAAAATGATAGTCCTAAAGAAAAGATTCATACTTGTCTCCTCTTTGTCCTCCCCTCTTCGCTCTCCTTTACTCCTCTTACTGCTTTGACGTTTTAATTTCATAATTTATTTTCAAAGGGATGGTGTGTGTTATTCTATTTCCACACTGGATAGAGTTTTTTGAATCCAATCCTTTTAACTTTGGTTACATGGTATACCCTCATTTGAGCTCACCTGCGTTTGTGTATACCTTCCCTTAATAATAAAATTTTGCTGCTGTCCTCAATGTTGCACCTTCTTAGCTTGACTGTATCTCCTAGGAGCTGGTTAATGAGAAAACACTAGGACATTTTCTATAGGATGTTAGAAGCATCTGCAAAGTGGTTGCACCTTTTTATTCCCCCACCAGTGGGCATGAGAGCTCCTGTTTTACTTACATCCTCATCCACACTATGTATTATCAGTATTTTCATTTTCACACTTACGTTGAGACATTACATTTATCTCCTTGTTTTTATTTACATTTCCTTAATTAACAGTGAGTCTGAACACATATAAGTTTCTCATGTTTATTCACCATTTAGCTTTCTTCTGAAATTTGCCTCTTCCTATCCTTTTTCTCATTTTCATTTTGAGTTAATTGTATTTTCCAAACTGGCTTTGAGGTCTATTTAAAAGGCATTTTAGAAGCTCATACATTATCTGTTACATCTTGCAAATACTTTCCATCTGCCTCTCTTTTTCAAAACTCTGAGAGGTTTTTCTTGTTTTATATCACACCAGTATTTTTAAGTGAATAAATGTAGGAATGTTTTTCTTTAACACTTGTGACTAATTTGTCCTTTTCAAAAAAGTAATTTTATGCCTCTAGATTATAAAGTCATTTTTGTAGTTAATAAAAGGTTCTGGAGTTTTGTTTTTACATTTGAATTACTAATATTTCTATCATTTGTTATGTATTTGTTAATAGAGCTCTAATATTTTTCATTGAGAAGTCTTCTGTACTATTGTATTAAATTCATAATCTGTCTTCCATACTGCTATGAATACATTTTTACCTTTAAGTGTATAATTGGATCTCCTGGGAATCTTTATTAAATTCCATAGAACTGTCTATATTTTATTGGTATCATACCCTTTTAATTATCGTTTTCTACTTAAGTCTTGGTGTGTCTTTTTCAAAGTTGACTATTCATGGAAAAGGACTCTACTTCATGAATTTAGACTCAGCTTCTTAGTTCCATAAAAATTCAATTCAAATTTTCATAGTAACACCAATGAATTTATAGATCATATTAGGGAAAATCAGCATAATACCTTAGTGTCTTCAATTGTTCTCAATCTGTATTATGATCATTAATAATAATATATTGTATTATCCTTCATAAATTTCCTGTGCTTCTTTAAAACTGTGATACAAGGTATTTGTAAATTGTTGATGGTATTTTGTCATATTTTTCTATTATACTTTTTAATTATTATTGCTAATGGATAGGAATACTATTCAATACACAGATCTTCTATTGATAAATAGAATTTATCACATTGATAAATTTTTATGCTGAACAAATTTTATACATGAATGAAATATGATATCCTTATTTATGTATGGCATGATAGAATTTGTTATTTTGTTTCGAATTTCCACTGCTTCATTCATAAGCAATAGTAGCCTGTAATTTTTTTTTTTTGTGATGACTTTGGTGTGATGGTTACTGCCATCTTGAAAATGAGTTAAATAGCCTTCTCTTCTTTTTCTATTTTCTGTGTTCTAAAAGCATTACTATGTAAAAAGGATCTTTACCTTCTGAATAAATTTGTGATCTATTTAGCAAAATCATAAAACACCTGGATCCTAGTGTTTTTGGAAAGGAGAATTGAGACCAAGTATTTATTTGCTTTAATAGAAATTGTCAGGAGCACTTGGCTAGCTCACTCGATAGAGAGGAGATTCTTGATCTTGAGGTTGTTAGTTTTCAAACCCCAGCCTGGGTATAGTGTTTACCTAATTAAAAAAAAAAAAAAGGACATTGTCTATTCATATATTTTGTATCAGTATTGGTCATTTACAGTTTTTGCTAAAAATATTCTTTCTTACTTAAGCTTTGAGATGCAATGGAAAATTTTGCTCAGTATATTTCCATATGATTTTTGATTTATGTTGCTTTGTTTTGGCCATATCCCTCTAGTCCTGTTAATGGTTTGTGTGTATCTTCTTTCTTTACAGTGAGATTTTATCTATGTTAATAATTGTCTTAAAAGACCCCATCCTATGATTTTTTTTTTTGGTACTCTCTGTTGTGCTTTTGCTTTATATTTTATTCATTTTTTATTACATTAACTTTTCTTTAACATTTCATAAGACATATTTACATCTTATTTATTTTCTTATAGTTTTCTTGTATAATGTATGCAAATACATTTTCAAATACCCTCTTAACTACCATTTTAGGTGAATTACACAGATTTTGGACATATAGAATTAACATTTTCATTCAAACTGATTGATACTGTTAGTGGTCAATTATTTTTTTTAATGGCCAGTCACACAAAATAATTCAAATTCACCTAAAACATTTTATAGTTATTTAATATAAATTGGATTAACTTAATGTAAATTAAAATAAAAACCTTTCATCAATTTTCGTGAAAATTCAAGGCTCCTTTTTTTAATTTATTTTTTATATTTTTAATTCAAGTAAAATTATCATGTAGCATTATACTAGTTTTAAGCATTTAATACAGTGATTCAAAAATCCTATATATTACTCAGTGCTCATCACTGTAAGTGAACTCTTAATCCCCTTCACCTATTTCACCTATGCCCCAGCAGACCTCCCCTCTCCTAACCCCCAGTTTGTTCTCTACATTGAAGAGTCTATTTGGTTTGCCTATTTTTTCTTTGTTCATTTGTTGTTACTTAAATTCCACATATGAATGAAATCATATGGTATTTGTCTTTCTCAGACTGACTTATTTCACTTAGCATCATACCATCAAGGTCCAGCCATGCTGTTGCAAATGGCAAAATTTAATTCTTTTTTACGATGGAGTAATATTCCATTGTGTGTGTGCCACTTTTATTTATCTGTTCATCTGTCAGTGGGCACTTGGGTTGCTTCCATAATTTGGTTATAGTAAATAATTCTGCAATAAACATGGGTGCATATATCTTTTTGACTTAGAGTTGGAATATAATTTGGGTAGATAGCCAGTAGTGGAATTACTACATAATATAACAGTTCTATATTTAACTTTTTGAGGAACCTCCATTCTGTTTTCTACAGTGACTGGACCAGTTTGCATTTCCATGAACAGTGCACCAGGGTTTCTTTTTCTTCATATCCTCACCAATATTTATTTCTTGTGTTTTTGACTTTAGCCATTCTGACAGGTATGAGATATAGTCCCATTTAATTTACATTTTTCTGATGATTCATGATGTTGCATATCGTTTCATGTGTCTGATGGCCATATGAATGTCTTCTTTGGAGAAATTTCTATTCATGTCTTCTAATTTATAAATTGCATTATTTGGCTTTTTGGTATTGACTTTATAAATTCTTTATGTTTTTTATACTAACCCTTTATAGAATATGTCATTGCAAATATCTTCTCCAATTTAGTGGGCTGTGTTTTAATTTTGTTGATTGTATCCTTTGCCATGCAGAAGCTGTTGGTTTTGATGTAGTCCCAATAGTTTATTTTTGCCTTTTATTCCCTTGCCTCAGAAGACATATATAAAAAAATGTTGCTACAGACTATGCTCTGTTCTAGGATTTTTATGATTTAAGGTATCCCATTTTAGTCCTTAAATTGTTTTGAATTACTTTTTTGTGTATGCTGTGAGAAAGTCATTTGGTTTCATTATTTTTCATATAGATGTCTAGTTTTCCAAACACCATTTGTTGAAGAGACTTTTTCACATTCTTGTCCTTTGTTGGAGATGAATTGATTATATAATTGTGGGTTTATTTCTAGACTCTATTGTTTCACTGATCTATGTGTCTGTTTTTATGCCCCCACCATACTGTTTTGATTACTACAGCTTTGTAGAATATCTTGAAGTCTGGGATTTTGGTACCTTTGTGGTCTTCTTTTTCAAGATTGCTTTGGCAAGTCAGGGTCTTTTTTAGTTCCATTAAATTTTGCAAATATTCATTCTAGTTCTATGCAAAATGCTATTGCTTTTTTGACAGGTATGGCATTGAATGCATGGATTTCTTTGGGTACTATGGAGATTTTAACAATATTAATTCTTTCAATCTTTGTGAAATATCTCTATTGTGGCATCTTCAATTTCTCTCATAATGTTTTCAGAGTATAGGACCTTCACATCCTTGGTTAAGTTTATTCCTAGGTATTGAATTATTTTTGGTATAATTGTGAATGGGATTGTTTTCTTCATTTCTATTTCTGCTACTTCATTATTAGTGTAGAGAAATGCAGTAACTTTTGTGGTACCTCCGTGGCTCTGTCAGTTAAATGTCTGACTCTTGAAATCTGCTCAGGTCATGAACTTAGGGTCCTGAGATTAAGCCCCGCTTTGGGGTTCTATGCCCAGCATGGAGCCTGCTTAAGATTCTCCCTCACCCTGTACTGCTCATGTTTCTCTCTCTCTCTCTCTCTCTCTCTCTCTCTCTCTCTCTCTCTCTGTAAATAAAAAAAAAATACAGCAGCTTTCTATACATTGATTTTGTATTTGAAACTTTACTGAATTCATTTGTTAGTTTTAGTAGTTGTTTTTGGTGAAGTCTTTATGATTTTCCACATATCTTATCATTTGCAGATAATGGAAGCTGTACTTTCTTTCCAATTTAGATGCATTTTATTTCTTTTTCTTTTCTGATTGTTGTGACTAGGACTTCCAGTACTATGTTGAATAAAAGGGGTAAGAGTGGCTTTTGTCTTGCTTCTGATCATAGAAGAAAAGCTCTTATCTTTTCACTATTGAATATGAGGTTAGCTGTGGGATGGCCAAAATATGTTCCTCTAATCCTGCTTTATGAGAGTTTTTGCTGTGAATGGATGTTGTACTTTGTCAAATGCTATCTCTGCATATTCAGATGAACCTATAGTTTTTATTCTTCCTCTTGTTAATGTGGTATACCACATTGACTGATTTGCAAATATTGAACTACCCTTGCATCCCTAAAATAAATTATACTTGATTATGGTAAATGGTTTTTTTAATGTATTGTTGGATTTGGTTTGCTAATTTTTTGTTGAGGATTTTTGATCTGTGTTCATCAGAGATAGTAGCCTGTAGTTTTCTCTTTTTGTAGTGTTATTATCTTGTTTTGGTATCAAAGTAACACTGGCTTTACAGGGTGAATTTGGAAGCTTTCCTTCCTCTTATTTTTTGGGATAATTTTGAGAAAAATAAGTATTAAGTATTCTTTAAAAGTTTGATAGAATTCACCTGTGAAGCCTTCTGGTCCTGACTCCTGTTTGTTGGGAGTTTTTTGCTTGCTTGTTTGTTTTACTGAATTAATTTCATTGCTAGTAATCAGTCTGTTGACATTTTCCATTTCTTCCTGAATCAAGTATGGTGAGTTATATGTTTCTGGGAATTTATCCATTTCTTCTAGGTATTGCCATTTGTTGATGTTTAAATTTTCATAATATTCATTTGTAATCCTTTTAATTTCTGTGATATTGTTTGTTATTTTCCTCTATAATTCCTGATTTTATTTATTTGAATCCTTTTTTATGAGTCTGGGTAAAGGGTCAATAATTTCGTTGATTTTTTTTTTCAAAGAACCAGATCCTGGTATCATTGATCTGTTCTATTAGATAATAGTCTATATTTCATTTATTTCTGCTCTTATCTTTATTATTTCCCTCCTTCTACTGACTTCGAGTTTTGTTTGTTTATATATATATATATAAATCAATCATAACACTGCATTCTGACCTAAAAATTTCCTAAAAATTTCTGGAAAAGTCAGCAAATAGCCTTATGGGGTTTCCTCTTCTAAAATTATTTTAGAGAGAGAGAGTGTGTGTCAGAGTCCAGGGAGATGAGTAGAGGGAGAGAGAGAGAAAATCTCAAGCAGGCTACATGGTCAGTTTGGAGCCTTATACAGTACTTGATCCCATGACCCTGGGATCATGATTGAGCTGAAATCAAGAGTCAGACACTCAACCAACTGATCCATCCAGGTATTCCTGGGGGTTCTTTTCTTATGTAACTTATTTTCTCTTGTTACTTCTACAATTCTTTATCACTATTTTTTTTTTTTTTACCATTTTAATTACTATGTGTCTTGGCATGCACCTTGGGTTGATTTTGTTGGGGGCCTCTCTATGTCTAGTTCTGGATTTCTTCTTTCTTCTCCAGATTCAGAAATTTTCAGCCATTATTTCACTAAATAATTTCCAACCCCCAACTTTTCTCTCTTCTCTTTTTGGAATCTTAATCCATTTTTGTTTTTTTCTTTTTCTGTTTTCTTTCTCCAATTCAGCTTGATTACTTTCCATTCCTCTCTCCTCCAGTTCACTGCTCCATTTTTCTGTGTCCTCTAGTCTATAGTGTATTTTTAATTTCAGTTATTACATTCTTCATCTCATATTGGTTCTTTTTAATTTTTTTCTAACTCTATTTTGAGCCTCATTGAGATCTTCCAGTCATTTCTCAAGTCCAGTGAGTGTCTTTATGACCTTTACTTTAAATTCTCTATCTGACCTATTATCTCTATTTCATTTAGGTTTCTTGCTGTGATTTTATCCTGTTCTTCCATTTCAGGCATATTCCTCTGTGTCCTCACTTTGTCTAACTCTCTGTGTCTCTGTGTTAGGAAAGTCAGTGATGCCTCCTGCTCTTGAAAGTAGTTGTCTTAGGAAGAAGAGGTCCTGTAGTGTCCTGCAGCACAATGTCTCTGCTCACCAGAGTCTGGTACTTCAAGGGCTTTTCCTATGTGTGTTGTGTGCACCGTACTTTTATGGCTGAGCTGGCCTTGTGTTCATTCCTATTGCCTGCAATCACTCTTTGCATGCTATGGCAGGATTTGGTCCCTGTGTTGTTAATACACCAGTCTGGGGCTTCCTTGGGCTTGAGTTCAGTCAGACCAGGCATTTCGAAGGCTTTTATTTATTTATATATTTATTTATTTATTTATTTATTTATTTATTTATTTATTATTTTTGAGTGCATGCTCTTTGGATCTGACCAATATTCTTTTAAATTAATCTCAGAAAAAATTTCATAGTATTAAAGTTTAGGTTGTTTTTAAACGGAAACATAATTTTAAAAAATTTTCAATAAAATCTGAGTGCAAACATTTACATTTTTATGAATTTTTCATAAAATTATTATATAGGACATAAAATTATATAGGACAATATTTACAGTTTTATATAAACATTAATGTCATTTCTTTATATAAGTAAATGTTTTTAAATTTTTATTTTTGAGAGAGAGAGAGAGAGTTTAAGCAGGGGAGAGGCAGAGAGGCACACACACAGAATCCAAAGCAGGCTCCAGGCTCTGAGCTGTCACCACAGAGTCCATCATGGGGCTCAAACCCACCAACCATGAGATCATGACCTGAGCCAAAGTTAGACACTTAGCCAACTGAGCCACCCAGGTACCCAATTTCTTTACATAATTAAAAAACTAACTTTGGGGGCATTAGTGGCTCAGTTGATTAGGCATCTGTCTTGCTTTTGGCTTAGGTCATGATCTCAGGGTTCATGAGATAGAGCCCTCATATCGGGCTCCATACTGACGGTGTAGGGCTTGCTTGGAATTCTATCTATATTGCTCTATCTCTTTCAAAATAAATAAATGAACATTAGAAAAACTGACTTGCATAATAATGATAAGTACAGCTTACACAGATAGATTTTGGATAAAACTCACTGACTCTCTGTAATCGTATGGTTGAATTTGTGGCAGAATTATGCACATATACTATCTATAGAGAAATTTGTTATCCATAAGTGTTCAATGTGCCACAGACATTGTTAGTGTGCTTTACAGAGGAACCAGAGAGTGTTAGTAGTTTAGTCCATTTATATCTAAACTCCACAGAGAGGGAGCTAGAGTTGTGTCCCATTCTGTCCACTTTCACTTACGTCTTTAATTTTACCATCTTTTTAAGGCTCTCTGTCACTTACAAGGAGGATGCTAGTATTTCCCCCATCTTAAAGACCAAACAAGATTTTTACAATTGTCTTAAAATATGCCATTTCTCTGTTACTTTTATATCTAGATGACACAAAGAATTTGACATAATGATAAGTTCAGATCAAAAGAAAGGAAAATGTCATATCCATGCCCCACCTTTAATAAGGACTATGTAACCAGTGATTCAGTATCATTTCCTTTTGAAAACAATGTAGGTTTTCTAAAATGAAAAATGTGTGTTGATATTTTATCTTTTTTTTTGCTATATACATTACAATTCATTTCTATAATCAGATCATCAGCTGTGTTTTAAAACTGTCTTTAAAAATTGGTACTTACCTTGGTTCTGAATCACATCTCTCTGTGATTTAATGGTTAAATGATGTCATCTGTTCATTATTTGGATTTTGTAGCTTTCTAGATATTATAAAAAGTAGTTTTGAAGTCCTGGTATAATATTCCAGATTATCAAATGGAAACAGTAGAGTTAATAATAAACCACCCCTCCCAGGTAACTCATCTGACAAATGCTACTTTTGGATGTTTTATAAATATAATATGACACCATTTAATTAATTCTATTTGCCTGGAAGTTATTTTTAACAAGCATATTTTCCTTTTATTAAAATCTTGGGGAAATATGTTCACTTTCCAATGATTAGTTATGTTATTATTCCATTTAGAAAAAAAGTTCCATGTGAAACTTTTCTATGTATTATATGTATAAAATATAAGTACATAAATATTTGGGCTTTGCTTTTATCTCATGCTGCTTATTGTGACTTTGGGAGTTTAAAAGATTATGTTTCATGGTCTGCCTTTAGAGACTCTTTACCCAGTAACTCACATTTAAGCAGAGAATTGTTGTTAACTTTATCTTAAATGCAGCTCAGTATTGCATGCAGAGGCCATTAAGACATCGCAGTATCATAAAAGTTGAATGAAAACAATATTTTAAAAATGGCTATGATGTGATCCAAAGTTCTTTAATCCGTAGTTTACCTTAATTTACGTAAGTGATAAATGCTTTTGTTTTTGTTTTTGTTTCGTAAACTTTAAGAAGGAAAACAACATAATTTTTAAAGGTTCATAATTAATTTTAATGGAAATGACATTACTTTATACAATATCAAAACAAATTCAGCAAATTCATCATATATGTCCTCTGTTTTTCTTATTCCTCATCATTAGCTAGGCATAAGGCCTGAAATGAAATACATTCTCATCAGTCTTCCACTGACAGGCCACTTTTATCAACTGCATGCTGTGCTTGTATGCAATAGATCAGTACGTGTGAACTTGACACTTTCATCACAAGATGACTCCTGTTGAAATGTTGTCTATGTGAGTCACAGAAACTATATACTAAAATTACAGCAGGGGCTCTGACTCTGAGAGTTCACCATAAGATAATTGAATGAAACTGTTCACCTTCAAAAAGGAAATTCTATGAACATTTGGAATGGAGGGTGATAAACAATAGCATGAAACTCAGTTTACTTGACATTCTTTTTTAATGTTTATTTATTTATTTTTGAAAGAGAAAGAGAGACAGAGACAGAGAGAGAGAGAGACAGAGAGACCAGGAGGGAAGGGGAGGGACAGAGAGAGTGGGAGACAGAGAATCCTAGGCAGGTTTATGACCTGAGCTGAAATTCACAACTCAGATGCACTTCACCCACTGAGCCACCCAGATGCCCCTACTTGGCATCCTGATAAGGATAATAAATGTCTTTTTTTCTTTGGAAGGATTAAAATTGAAGGGATGAGATAAGAATTCTATAATCACCAGCTCTTTTTCTAAACAGGTTAAGGATTTTTAATATTAAATTTTATCAAGTTATTTATTATTGGGGTGTCTAGGTGGCTCAGTCAGTTGAGCTTCCGGCTTCAGCTCAGGTCATGATCTCACAGTTCGTGAGTTTGAGCCCCGTGTCAGGCTCTGTGCTGACAGCTCAGAGCCTGGAGCCTGCTTCAGAGTCTGTGTCTCCCTCTTTCTCTGACCCTCTCCTGCTCATGCTGTCTCTCTCTGTCTCTCAAAAAGAAATAAAAAACATTTAAAAAGTTTTTAAAAAGTTATATTTTATTAATCATCTATATACCAGGGACTCTGCAAGATTTGGGGACATAAACATGACCTGTCACTGTCTTCAGAGTGCTCATAGTCAGTTATGATAGCTATTTAAACAGATATTAATAATTAGTTGTAATAAAAATTTTTCACTACTAAGAGTTGACACATAATGTGCATTTGCCCAAGAACAGAGAAGAGAATGTTCCAGGGCTTTCAGAAGTGATGATGGAAAGCCGTGTGAGAGAAAGGAGGATTAAGCAAACGTGTGAAGGACTTTCTGTCAGTACTCACAAGTATGGCGCTTCACATTTCTAAAGTATTTAAATTAGCCTGCATTTATGACATCCCTTTTCTCTTCCCCTCCTCCCTTCCAGGATTCAGGAATTGGTTGGTTATTCAGTCCGTGAACTCTGCCACATGGAACTAAAATAAAACTCCTGGATCTAACCTGCTTTTGAAAAGGGCTCTTGGGCACATTCACGTCATTTCAAGCCTGAGGTGGAATGTGATGTGGGGACATATGTACTGGAGCTGTTTTTTCAGTCATGTGAGAGCTGATTACAAATGTTTAAGAATTTAGCAAGTCAGTTTGGGGAGCTTGAGCTTTACCATAATTGTAGGTAGTATTTATACTATGGAAGTTGATACATTGCTAGAAATCAACCTCCCCATCCTTTGCATAACTGATTTACCAGCATACCACCAGGTATATCAAATGGGCCAAAGGAAGGATAATCTTGTGGAATCCACTCAAACCAGTATCCTTAATTTTTTTCAAGATTAATTTAGTGGAGACATTAATGGTAGGAATGCGAGGAATGGAAAAGAATACATGTTATTGACAAACTTGAACTTTTCTATACTAAGCAATTTGGCACTTTTCCAGACTCTCTTATTTCACTAACAGGAAGGAAGGAAGGAAGGAAGGAAGGAAGGAAGGAAGGAAGGAAGGAAGGAAGGAAGGAAGAAAAAAAAGGAATAAAAGAAAGAAGGGAAAGAAGGAAACGTTGCTTACCCAGATTAATTCCTACTGAGCCTCTTTAGAAGACAGTTTAGCAAAATCTATAGTATCTAAAGCAGCATGTCAAGTTCTTCCTTCCAATTAAATGGTTTCCCCTCTGAGCAGAGTGCTGGAACATGGATTTATCTACATATTATTGTACTTTTACTCCTATACTTTCGGTCCAGTGATATTTTGGGCCCTTTATAAGTTTTTTTAACGTTTATTTATTTTTGAGAGATAGAGCATGAGTAGGGGAGGAACAGAGAGAGAGGGAAACACAAAATCCAAAGCAGGCTCCAGGCTCTGAGCTGTCAGCACAGAGCCTGACACTGGGCTCAAACTCACGAGCTGTGAGATCATGACCTGAGCTGTAGTCGGACGCTTAACCAACTGAGCCACCCAGGTGCCCTGATTTTGGGCCCTTTATAGAAATGACCACCAGAACTACCAAGATGGTTCCCAGATTAATTCCTCTCTGTTAAGAAATATCTCACAGCAGGCAAGTGAGTCATGTGGCCTATTTGCTAGAGCTGTGTTGACTGACTGCTGGTGAGCTATTTAAACTGATACATACTTAAAATTAATTTATAATGTTAATTGAAATATCTCTCTTATTTTACCTTTTATATACCTCTAGTTCAATGTCGCCAGATAAAATACAATGCACTATTTTTTTGTTATTATCTGAAATTAAAATTTAACTGGGCATCCTGTATTTTTATTTGCTAAACTTGGTACTCCTACTCTTCTCTAAATTTCAGTCTGACCCTTAGACAGCAAGAGAGTTTTGGAAAGTGTATAAGCTTCTCTGATTTATAATGGAAGGAAGCGGACATGAGGGAAGAGATGATCTTTTTTATCTGCTGGTTCTCTGTAAAGTTGCAGAGGCTTACTGGCTCACCTCTAAGAATCCTGTTTAAGCATGTGTTTCTAGTATACTTTAAGCTTGGAAAAGAAGAACATCAAGTTTAAATTGGAAAACATAAACGTCTTTCTCAGAGAGAAAATATGTCATCTCTCCCCAAACAAATAAAACATAGGAATGAAAAAGGAAATAATCTAAACATATAAAAATGCTTTATTTGGAAGGGAAATTTCTAGGTCATAATGTGTGATTTAAAGGAAGGCATTTATATAATCTATCTTCATGTAATTATAAGAATTCTAAGAATTCTGATGAAGTTTGGAACTTATTAAAAATAACTTTTGTGGGCGTCTGGTGGCTCAACTGGTTAAGTGTTTGACATTGGCTCAGGTCATGATCTCATGGTTTGTGAGTTCAAGCCCCATCTAGGCTCTGTGCTGACAGGAAGGAGCCTGGAGCCTGCTTCCCGATTCTGAGTCTCCCTTTCTCTTCTACCCGCCCCTACCTGCGCTCGCTCGCTCTCTCTCTCTCTCTCTCTCTCTCTCTCTCTCTCTCTCTCTGTTTCTCTCTCAAAATAAACATTTAAAAAATAAAAAATGAAAATAACTTTTATTTCAGTATCCGTAAGACTTATTCCATGGAGGTGGTATTTTGCAGTGGTAAATTGCAGGCTCCCTCTCTATGAGAATTCTCTCTTCATTTCCCATCCATTTGTGTGCCTTTGTGTAAATGACTTAATTATCTGGGTCATGTTTTGTCACCTCTAAAATAGGGTGCTCATAGAGTTCTTGCGGGAAACTAGCGTATATAAAGCCCTTAGAACACTGCCTGGCCCAAGATGTGCACTGGCGCACACCAGATGTTATCGCCAATATTACTTGATAGTGTAAAGCATAGGTGCCAAGCAACCACCTTGGAAAAATGTGCACATGGTTAATAAAGAGTGATTATGAACATTTACTATATTCAAACACAATATAGGATTTTCATGATTTATATTCGTACCTCTGTAGTGAGTCCGTGAAATAAACTGGGAGTCAGATGAAAAGTGTTCTATCCATTTGTTCTAACAGCTTTCATGGAATGTATCTTTTGTGGTGGGTAGTAATCAATTAATGGAAAACCAAAAGAGTGTACTTTTGATGCTAAAATTTTCATTCTTGAATGAATTAATATGAAAAATATTAGGACAAGGATTTATTGAAATATCTTGATAACAGCATATTCCTTCAATAATGTATTAGTAGAAGAAATGGCTAAGCAGTCTATAATATTGGTATATTTTATCTATTAAACCTATTGAATAATACCAAAGTACAGAACATAAATTGACTTGATTAAGAATAAAAGGGAGGTGACATTTAACAATCACTATTATTTTAGAGGAATGGCCTTATAATTTAGCAACCTGCTTTTTGTTCACCAACAGTATTCTGATTTTAGCTAAGATATCTTTGCATTGGATCCACATCCTGGGGAATGTACTATTTCTTCTTTTCACTCAGTACACATACACAGTATCTAAGTCTGCATGTCTTTTTTACCACTGGTCAGAATACTAGCATTGTAGCTTCTTAAACGATACTAGCAACCACAGTGACACCTTACCATGTATATGATTATGATAAGCATGGTGATTTCTCAATATGGGCCTTTTTAGAAAAGGGGTCAGCCTGTTCAAGATCCTCCTCCAATTCTTTGATAATTATTGGAAATATTTCTCCATGAATTATGGAGAATTACAAGCACGGTCCTATACTTTTAATTTAGAAGGTTTTTGCATTGACCCAACAAAATTTATTCATTAAACAGTTAAGGGGGAACGAAAGAAAGGAAAAAGAAGACTGGTTTATCCTAGCCCCAAAGTGAGTGGATGTGTCATTCAAAATACATTACTGCTTTTAATAAAATGCCTTAATCAGACTTTAACACAAGTCTTAGTTTCTCTGCCACCTTTCATTCACTTATTTTCATTTCTTCACCTCACATGACCCTATCCTTCTTTCCCTACCCTAATTCCATTTGCTACAAGTTGTAAAGATCCGGTGAAGATTTTATTTTGTAATTTTTTCCCTCAAATTTTATGCTATAAAAAGCGGAGCGGGGCCAAAACTGACTTTGGTTCCTTATAGTGAAAGTGCTTTTTACTACCTGGCTTCATGTAGGATTATTTTAAATATCCTTGTTTTTAAAATGTTATTAGATTATTATTTTTTCCATGCAAAATTTGTAGGGCTAATTTTTTTCTTATTTGTTTAGTGCTGTATCTAGAAGGGTATGGATCCCATAGGCTGTGCTCAATAAATTTGCTGAAGATATTAGTTGAATAAAACTATGTATTTGTGTTTTTGTTTTCAATCTATAAAAAAATTTTCCTGATTAAGTCTTTAAAGTTTTTTTTTATGTCTTAGCTAACTTTTTTAATAAGATAATTTATTTTTGAGAAGTAGCTACTGATATTTTCTGCCCTCAGTGTGAATAAGCTTTTTCTTTTTCATAATGCTTTTTTTTCTGTATTACAGTAGAGATCACTGTTTAGCCTCTAATATCATTTTTTATATTTCTTAATGTTTTGTGAACAATTTGAAGCATATATAGTGTAAGAGAAAATGCTACAGAGTGAGAGAGAAATATTATAATACACACCCTGCTTGTAATCATTCACCAGCTTCAACAATTAACATTATGATGAATTTTGTTCCATTTAGACCAATATACACTATCTATCCCACTCTATCAATGGATTATTCTGAGACAAATTACAGACCGCATCTCTTCTATAAATATTTCCTATGAATTTCCAAAAGGTAGAGACTTTTTGAACATAGTCCCAATAACATTGGCACATTTATAATATTAACAGTAATTTCTTAATATCATCAAATATTTATTCATTGATCACATTTCCTCTGATTCTCTATGAATTTTTTCTTTGTTTCAGGAGCTATTTTTCTTTTCAGTCAGTTTTCATTGTAATCCAAGTATCACAATGCCAGAATTGTAGTTAGGCTATATATAGATTCAAAAATTTTTATATGAATATTGCTTAAATGTATCTTTCAGTATTCTTTAGGTGTCCCTACTATATGGAGGTTTATGCTTTATGTTTTTTAGGCTTTATGTTTTTCTCTAATTTAACATTTGTTTCTGAAATAGTAATTTCTTATATTTTTAATTATGTACTGAGTCCTATCATCATACTTTTGAGTTTTCTAATTCTTATCTTTCTGCAATACTTTATATCATTTTCTTAATATCTCTTTGCTTATTTTTATATGACTTGTTTTTCACAAATTTTTGAGCTCATTTATGATAAGCTTTTATTGTCTTTAGGAATGTGTTTTGCTCCTGTTTCTTCCCTCCTCCCTCTTTCCCTTCCTCTCTCTCTCTTTTTCTTTCTTCCTTTCCTTTCCTTTCCTTTCCTTTCCTTTCCTTTCCTTTCCTGTCCTGTCCTGTCCTGTCCTGTCCTGTCCTTTCCTGTCCTTTCCCTTCCTTTCCCTTCCTTTCCCTTCCTTTCCCTTCCTTTCCTTTCCTTTCTTTTCCTTCCCTTTCCTTTCCTGTCCTTTCCTGTCCTTTCCTTTCCTGTCCTTTCCTTTCCTTCCCTTTCCTTCCCTTCCCTTCCCTTTCCCTTTCCCTTTCCCTTTCCCTTTTCTTTCTTTCCTTTCCCTTTCCTTCCCTTCCCTTCCCTGTCCTTCCCTTCCCTTCCCTGTCCTTCCCTTCCCTGTCCTTCCCTTCCCTGTCCTTCCCTTTCCTTTCCTTTCCTTTCCTTTCCTTTCCTTTCCTTTCCTTTCCTTTCCTTTCCTTTCCTTTCCTTTCCTTTCCTTTCCTTTCCTTTCCTTTCCTTTCCTTTCCTTTTCTTTCTTTCAAGAGCATGTGCATGTGAGCAGGGGAGGGGCAGAGAAGGAGAGAGAGAATCCCAAGCATGCTCTACACAGTTCTCATAAACTGAGATCACAGCCTGGGTTGAAAACAAGAGTCAGAGGCTCAATGCTCAACCTACTGAGTCACCCCAGAGCCCCAGTTCTTTTTTTTTAAACAGTAACTTTGACCCAGTCCCTTGTGTTATCCATTTTTACAAGCACTTACTTACTCTAAACTTAAAAATAAAAACATCAAATACATGATACAGAATCATTTTTTAATTTCACATTTTAGAATTATGAGATCAAAGTGCTCTGGGCCCTGCAAACTTTCCTATGGAACTTCACGGAATGTAGTTCTTCTCCGTGACAGCTGCCATTCTCCCAGTGGTTATCCAAGCTTCACAGCGAGTACCTATTGGCTCTTTTGGACCTTTGGTCTAGTCAAATGTCCCATTGTTTCTTCTTGCACAGTTGTGGGCAAAACACAATTCGTGCTGTTGTTATGTTTGTCATTCTCTGGTTTTATTTTAGAGCTAAAACGAAAATAGTAACCTAGCTTGTTTTTGATGTGGTACATGGATTTTTGTTTTGCTACCCTCACTTCCTCCATCTGTCATTAAATGAAGAGATACAGGTGATTGTAAAAAAAAAAAGGAAACAAATAAAATCCTGCTTTTGTCTTCTCGGAATTCCTGCCATTTACGAAACTTATTATGAAATATGTTCAGATGCCTAAAACACATTGTTGTGATCCAAGAAAGGAATTAAAAGGATGATTTTATAATATACATGTGTCTTAAAATATTGTGAAAAGTTATACATACAAAAGGTATAAAGAATAATGTCTTAATATTCATGGACCACTTCTCGTTGTAGAAATGTATATCCTAACACAATCATAATATTGTTTTCTTCCTCTCTGGAAATAAGTACATTTTTTTCTTATTTCTAAGCATTGTTTTAGTCTTAAATTCCAATAAGACTAATTCTATTAGTCAATTAAATTCCATATAAATGGAATGATTTTGTTTAAATTTATTGAAAGTTGAATTTTTAACGCATTATTTTATGGTTATAGGTATGTACTTTCATTGCTATACACAATTCCACTTTTTCAATATACTAGAGTATTTGTGTTTCTGTTCATGTACCTAAGATATTTTCTAACTTTTTTTGTCTTTCCAAGATTTGAGTTATCTTTTCACATTCTTATGCTTTTATTATTTATCATTCAGAAGACTTGAATTTTAATGTGATTAACTTCATCACTTTTTTAAATGTTATTTTAGAATTTAGAATTTCTTGAGAAATTCTATCCACCCAGAAATCATAGAAATAATTTCCTCCATGTCATTCAGAATTTTTAGAGTTGACTTTTCAAATTTAGTTTTCTAATCATTCTTGAGTTGTTGGTTGTATAACATAGGTATTCCTTTTCCCCCTTCTTTTGTGAATAAGCAGTTGTTAAAGCATCATTTAAGTGTTCACCACTGATCTGTTGCAATCCAAAGTTTCCTGTTTATTTGCATCTGTTTCTGCAATAGTAAATTAGGTCCATTTATCTATTTCTTTGTTGGTCTGCAGTGCTACCGTGTCATAATCATGAGAGCTTAATAATGTCTCATTATATAGTTCAAGATCTACAAGCATATTTCTTTCCTTATAAATTGACTTGGCTGTTATTGACCGTTTGTCAACTCCTATAAATCTTAGAATTAGCTTGTTAAGGTCCACATGCACATTCAAAAATCTTTTGTTACTTTGACTAGAATTGCATTGAATTGGTAATATGTGGAGGAATTTTCAGGACATCATAAATTATTGAGTTTTCCATACATTAACAAGGCATGGTATCAATGTATTTGGGTGTTTTCTGTATTATGTCAAGACTTCTTAAACTTTCTTTATTAATACCTAATTATTTTCAGCATGTTCATGCTTCTATTAAATTATTTAGCATTTTAAACTCAAACTCTGTTTATATCTTCATGGAGCCTAATGTGAGTTGAATTGTGACCTCCTCAAAAGGCATATTGAAGTCCTAATTCTCAGGACTTGTGAATGTAACTGTTTTTGGAAATTGAGTCTTTGAGGATGTAATCAGTTATGGCAAGGTCATGCCAAATGTGGATGGACCCAAAATCCAATTACTGGTGTCATTATAAGAAAGATTGAGGAGATACAGACAAAAATGCATACCTAGGGGAGATGGCCACATTGAGATGGAAGTAGAAAGTGACAAGCCAAGTGCTAAGGATTACTGGTACCCACCTGAAGCTAGAAAGATGTAAGACAGGATCCTTTTCTAGAACTTTCCAATGAGTCTGACTCTGCTGACAACCTTGATTTCAAACTTCCAACCTCCAATAACTGCCCTTTCTTAGAAGAAATTAAAAGATTATTACAAAGTAAAGGGGCTTGGTTGTGAATTATGCTTAGAGGTTTAATGAACAATATTGTATTCAAATAAATATCTCCCTAGAGCTCCAATGTAGGAAAGAGGGGCAAAAGTTTCTGGAACTATGTCTGATTGTCCTAATTATTCCCACTTTCACCCTGACCCCAGTACTGCTCTATGGCCCCATTGAAAACTCAGGTCTTTGCAAGACATAGAATTGGAACTGACATCTTTGTTTTTTGTAGTATGGAAAATGAGACATATGGAGACAAAGTTATTTGCCCACAATCATTGTATCAGATCCTGACAGAACTGAGATCAATAGAAGTCCTACTGAGAAGGAGAAGACTAGCCAACACTTTTTACAGCATAATTGATATGGGCCATCTGGGCTTCATGTTTTCTTCTCATAGATAAAATAGGAAGCCCAGGCATTACTAAGCAAACTATCCCACAGCTGCAGGCAGAACCATGAGCAGCTGTGAGCAATGTGCATTTTATGAAATAATACAGATGTTCTGCATTATAAATATTGCTGAGACATTAAATGCCATCTTAAATAGAGATTAATTACAAAGGTAATAATTGACAGTGATGGAGAATATATGTGTTACCTATGTGTAAAACGCATTATCTTCCATGTGTTATTTGTTAGACTTTGTATAGTTTTTGTAGCCTGAGGAGGAACTAATGAATTTGAGACAAATGCTGAAAATTTTCTTTTTCTTTTTCCCTTGCATTTAATCACTGAAAAGATGCATTGATCTTAGGTGAGCCCATAAACAAACATCTCATTTTTTTGTTTTGTTTTTGCCCAACTTCTAAATACACAGAGCTTTGGAGTGTGGATTGTATAACAGTCTGGCTTCCCTAAGGTACATCTAGGCCTTCAAGGACCAACTGGTTATAAATTTTGCAAATTTCCCCATGATGTGCATATGTTACCTGGAATGAGCTGTCCCTCAAAACACACACCCTCAAATATCAGAATATCTCCTATGGTCGTATTTTCTGAAAATATGTTTGGGATGATAAATGGCCAGAAAAAGTTTAAAGCTATCCCTTAAATATTTTGGAAAAAAGCAAAATGATCAGGGTAGATTGAGATATATGTCCAAACATATATTACCTCTAATGTTATCAGTATATCAATCAATCAGTCTGTAACAAGACTCCAGTGTTGTCTTGATGTTTAACTTACTGGTGTATACAATAAGAATTCACAAATTTGTTTATACCTCCCTGAAATCCTTTATGTGGACAACTCAAGTAACTCTCTGGACAGGTGATTTCCTCAGGAAGTCTATTATACCTGTGTGCATTAATAGCTTGTGCCTCAGACAACAGATAAGTTTGAAATAGCTTGATGTCAGCTTATGGAAATCAGTGCTATTGTAACAACCAGAAGGTTATTTTGACATATTGTAACTTTAACTCCTATTTATCTCATACATCTGAGATCATAATTAGATGGTAAGTGTACTGAAAGCAGCTGTGTTCCTTTTCTTCAAAATGTTAGTCTAGACTCTCAAGCTCAGATCAATGTTTGAAAAGTCCTGCTTTGAGTAGGCATGGTCCTGTTTTGATTCTGAACCTAGCGTGCTCTCCGATCTGATGGGAATTAGGAGCTTCTTCTATTCAAATCAGTGGGATTTGGACAGAACCTTTGCCCAGTGCCCTGAGCTAATTTATGGGGCATTTAAATACTCCTGGAATACAATAATAATAGTTTTGGAAGAAAACTTACAGGAGAACATCTTGTTACTTTGTAGTAGGCAACATTTATTAAAATGAACACAAAAAGCACTAACCATAAATGAAAAAAATAAGCCGAACTATGTTAAAATTAACTTTTTAAATCAAAGGCACCAATAAATTTGTGTCACCACATATGGGGGGAAATATTTGCAGTGCATATATCTGAAAGGGGATTTTCTAGAATACATGAATTCTTCATAAATAAGGAAAAAGACAAAATCTTATTGCAAAAGTGGGAAGAAAATTTGAAGACAAAATAGTGAAAAGATTTAGATAGCCAGCTTCATTAGTTATTTAAAAATACAAATCAAAAATTCCAATGAGATACTACCAGAATGGCTAAAATGAAACAGAGAAAGGTAATTATGATGAACATGTATATCCAACAAAAGTTTCTTACATTCCTGTGGGTATATAAAGTATTACAACCACTTGGGGAAACAGTTAACCAGCCTTTACTAAAGCTGAGTTTCATACCTCATGATGAAACAATTCTATATCCACAGTTATATACCTAGAAGGAATATATGTTTAATGAAAAATGTGAAGTAGAATGTTTAGAGCAGCACTATTTATATAGACATTCTTTTTTCAAGTTTATTTATTTATTTATTTTGAAAGAGAGAGGGAAAGAGCAGGGACAGGGCAGCAAGAGAGAGAATCACGAGCAGGCTCTATGCTATTGATGTGGGGATTGATCTCATGAACCGTGAAATCATGACCTGAGCCAAAATCAAAAGCTGGTTGCTTAACTGACTGAATCACCAGGCGCCTCATAAGTAGCACTATTTCTAAGTGCTTCCAGCTAGAAATTACCCAGGTACCCTGGTAAATAGTGGCTATATGTGATATATGGACAAAACAATATTATTCAGCAATGAGAATCAGTCTTAGAATTCAGAATAAGGGGAACTTTTGTAAGATAGATGGTAATGACTGGAAGGAACTCAAGAAGCATCTAGAGGGGCGCCTGGGTGGCTCAGTCAGTTAAGCGTCTGGCTTCAGCTCAGGTCATGATCTCACGGTTCGTGGGTTCGAGCCCCCCGTCGGGCTCTGTGCTGACAGCTAGCTCAGGGCCTGGAGCCTGCTTCGGATTCTGTGTCTCCCTCTCTCTTTGACTCTCCCCTGCTCACACTGTCTCTCTCTGTCTCTCAAAAATAAATAAAAAACATTAAAAAAATTTTTAAAAAGCGTCTAGAGCCCTGATAATAGTCTGTTTCTTCTTATGAGTCCTGGTTACATAGGTGTGTTTAATTTGCAAAGCTATCAAACTGACACAGTATTTGCACTTTGATTTTATATCACAATTCAATAAAATGTTGATAATACACATTTTTGAGAATTACCTACAAGAAGACTTCTTTTTCTGTTCCTAATCGCATCTCTTATTTTTTGCCTTAACTTCTCTGTCTTGAGATTCTACTTCATGTTTATCACTTGAATAAGGGTTTGTTTCAGAAAGTCACGCATGTTGCCTAGAGCTCTCCCATCCCCAGAGTTTCTTTTTATTCCTGGACTGGCTCATGCGTCTAATAAATCTTGTACATCACTCTGATGGCCTTCTCTCAAGAGATGAGTACCTGCCACAATCTCATAAAGATTTCCTCCAGTCTTAACAATTTCTCCCGGTTCTTTGTGGAGACGTGGGCACTGAAGTCTGGTTGGGGTATGGGTTTTCTATGTCCCCTCAAGAATTAACGCTTTGGGCTATAAATTTATTCCACAAAGAGAATAACCCTCATTTTTTGGTTAGCTTATTTTAATCTATCTAAGCCACTTCTAGGACATTCCTTCTCACACCCACTCCCCACATACACACTCAAATATACCTTTTATACCTCAAACCCTGTAAGAAGACCCCTATAGCCTAGCTATGTGTTTGAAAACTTATCTAGGTACATAGGTTTGGAATTTAAACTGTAAGATATATTGAACTGATTCCTATACTGTTATTTTAAACAAGTGAGGATTTATAATTTGTATGATGCTGAAACATTTAACATCTAATGTTTTATATGAAGCATTTCAAGGCAGTGTCAAATAAGAATGCAGTTCCCTTCCTTTGACAGTATGAAAAATTAATCTGTATTAGAGGAGAGCTTCAAAATCATTGGTGAATTGCTACAATAAGTTATCTTTTACAGTTTAGCACATTTCCCGCTTAACAGGTTGTGAGTAGGCTGAAGTGGAATTACTCTATTTTTTCTGGCCACCTATTAAAACAGTTGCTAATTTACTACCTTACAAGTTACATTGTGAGCAGACCCCACAATATTCTTTTTACTTTCAGACATTAAAGCAACTTTATTTTGAGGAATTAAAATTTAAGGCAAGTCTAAGTCAAATCTTTGATCTCACATCTTTTTCTAGTTAATAAATTACTTAAGAGAAAATGAAAACTACTCAGGTAGAATTAGTCAAAGCTGGTCTTTGTCAAAGTTACGAAATATTGGAAAGATCAAGCCTGATCTACTTTTATAGGACAGGTAATAAGAAAGAATGTTATGGTCTGTCTTGGATCCTCTTTGTTCCTCATTTAATTCTTTTCCTCAGCCCCTTACTCGAGCTTCTGGCTCAAGTACAGGTGGGCTTGTAAAACAGCATGGAAAGAATCAGGACATATATTTCTCTTTAGCTGGTGCCTGCAATTTAGTATTAGGCAGGGAAACCTTTTTCAAAGCAAGTGATCTAATGTAAGATTATTAGTCCCTTCTTTCAAAGACTGTGTAAAGCCTCCTGAATCTCACCGACCCCAGATATGACAATATACTCTCTGGCTCACTTCATATTTATCTTAGCTGGTATCCTATACTGGAAGCCCCTACAGATTATTTCTTCTGGAAAACATTTTGCCCCAGTAGACATTTCTCTTGGATAGGATCCTTTTAAAATATATCCATTCTAGCTGCCTTTGTGGTATCTCCTTGGCCCTTAGGTAACTGAGGCAAGCTTGCTCACCTACCACAGAAGCATAGCTTGTTCCCATTGTGTGTGCACACTCGCTTGTGTGCTCTCTCTCTTTTGTTTTCAGGCTGCTCAAGGCAGCCATCTGTCCTCAGACTACTCTAGACAAAAGCTATTATAGGGAGCTATGCCTTACCTCTGACCTATGTATGTATAGCTCTCCCAAGAGTGTTCTTGACTTATGCTCCCGTGGCTGCCCTGGACAAGCTGAAGAGTTTAAGCAGCTCAGGTAGAATCTTCTCAGGTAGTAAGATAAACGTTTCCCTTGTAGCATTCACAGCCTCTGGAAGTGTTCTCTTGCTGCCTCCTTCACTTAAGTAGAGTGAAGGAGGGGGGAATCCCTATCCTCTCCACTGTGGGGGTGAAGATGAAATGACGCGGCCTTCTACACTCCTGCCAATTTTTTGTTATAGCTCTCCCTATCCAATAACAAACACTTACATGCCTGGGTACCTTGGAGACTGGTGGTAGTTACTAAACCTGTTTGCCTTATTCTCAGTTAGTCCTGCATTTATCTGTCTAGCTTTCATGATTAGAATTTTGTGTATTTGTACCTCTTTCACTTTAGCTTTGAAGCACTTATAGAACTCAGTCCCAATTTGCATGTTTTTATATGTCTAATATTCTAACCCATATTTAGAACATATATTCCCATAAGGCTATAAACTATGTGATCCTGTAGACTAGTGTAGTCTTATAGGAACATAATGCAAGCCAAAGATGTAATTTTAAATTTTCTAGTGCAACTATTAAAAAATTAGAAAGAAGAAAGTGAAATTAAAACATAGAATATTTAACCCTACATAGTCAACATATAATAACTTCAAAACATGATCAGTATAAAAATATCAATGCACTTTTTGTACTTTTTAAAGTACTTTTCTACTTTTTAAAAAATCCAAGTCTTGAAAGTCTGGTGGGTATTTTACACTTATACCCTTTCTCATTTGTACGTAGCTATATTTCAGGTGCATAATAGTACACATGCCCTAGTGGCCACCATATTGGACAGGACAGCCACAGACTCTTACCTCCTTAAGGGAATGATCTAGGTTGTCTTTATCTCCTTATACATGTGGCACAGGTAAAGAAGTTGGTAAATATTGGCTGAATACATATGCAAATTGATTAATGGGTATCTCTAAGAAAAGTTAAAATATCTGTCATTGTGATGAAAGTTATAATAACCTTTCATCCAAGTGTCTTGGGGTTTCACCAATATGACAAAAGAGAAATATTTAAGTATTCACTCAATATAATTAAAAGTAAGAAGAAGAAATATATTGAGATGGAAACTATTGGATAAAATACCAGAGTTTGTCCCATCTTAAAATATGATGTAGAGGTTGAATTTAGTCTTTGAAAATAAATCTTTGCAAAGAAAAAGCAAAGCAAAGAGAATTTTTCAGTAGTTATTTTAATATGGTTACATGTGTAAGCAGTGATCCTGGGTCCTCCAATCCTAAGGCTAGGATCCTTCACCTAGTATCAATTTATGCTAATTCTAGTTTAGGTTTCTAGGAAGAAAATCCAATATTTTAAATTAGTCATTTGGTCTACATCCAACAGTGAGAAGCACACCAGTATATCAATTAAATGTACCTTTGGTAAGAAGAGGGCACAATTTGCTCCTTCTTCCCTTCATTTGCTATTCACAAACACAATTGTTTTAGGACAAGACTTCCTACATCTTATATATTCCATTTTTGTTTCACTTTGTAGAACTTCTAAGTCACATATACATACAGTCAAGTTTTACTGCCAGGCAAGCCTACCCGGAGATCATGACCTTAATATTCTATTAAATCCACAAGAGGCTGTAAATGTTTTTTTTTTATTGCATTCAAGTGAAACTTGAACATGTCCTATTGACATCAATCAAAAAATTATAAGAACAATGTTAAATGGTGATCATAATAAGTGTAAGGACTATTTTGAGGTATTCCATGTCATTTTTTAAATTCAGAATAAAACAACATATATTTGTAGAGAAAGTATGAGATTTAGAGATTGGTATTTCTAAATTTAATCCTACTTAAACTTGTATCACTTTGAGCAAAATACTCTAGGATTCTAACACTCATTATTAAAAGTTGTTAGAATTAAAATTAAAACAGCAAGTGTTTGTTAACAGTTAGGAACAACTCAGTTATTTTTTTTTCTTTACTCTTTTTTTTTTTCAAAATTCCAATCATTACCATGGTGTTCATACAGTAATCCAAGTCCTAAAAATATAAATTGCAGAATATCTTTGACATAAATGTGGAAGTGGATAGGCACATGATTAGATGAAATAGAGATCAAGTTTCATTTGAGGTGAGGTAGTGATTGGGAAGTTTCCATGTTAGCGTTGGAAGCTGGTCTATGAAAGATGGGTATGACTGTGATAGGTAGAAGAGGGGAGGAGAAAAATAAAAAAAAATAGAGAAACACAGAATTAAAAATGCTCTTACTGCAATTACATGACTGCCAAATATTGAAACCTAAAATTTTAACCGAATCTCTTCCCTGTTCCTTTTGGTCCTCGTTATTCTTAATCCCTTTTTAAGTGATTTGTCAGTATAAATCTTGAACTATTTGTGAACAACGCAAAAAGACTTTAGTCTGTTATTTTTGTCTTTGAGATTGCCATTGAGATTACAATTGGAGGTGTGAAAGTGTTTGTATTTCCTTGATAAGATCTCAACAGTGTTACACCAATATTTTTACTGTTTCTTACTACACATTGTACTTTCTAGACACTCAAGCAATACATGCTGAGCTGCAAAAATCTTTGATGTTTACAAAATTATATACAAAAATAATTATCAAGTAGGCACTAATATTGAAATAAAGATGGGGGAAAGCATATACTTGGAATTCATATATTAAATTTGGTAGAAAGTAGAAGATGGTCGAAAATTGTTCTCATTTCCATGGAAAATTGCACATGATCTCATTTATTTCCCACAACCCCTCCCCAATAGGGCTGTCATTTAGTAGATGTATTTTATAGCTCTGTGAAAAAGTTTAGATCATAAAGTGCTCTGACCAGAAAATATTGTTGGAGGAAGCAATCCTAAATCTCTAGGCTAGAGCAGGATTAAGGTTCTTGAGAATGAAATAGCTATGTAATATTTTTGGCATTTGGGAATTTTCCAGACATTACACTGGTGTTAGGTAAAATAATGGAGTGATTTTCTTTTTAAAACTTTACTACTTTGCAGATATACTGAAAAATACAAAACAAAACAAAAACTTCAGTCACCAAATGGAACATATGTAGTAAAGAATGGTGCTTATTTAGTTTTCCAGCCGTGGGTTAAACTGCGCATATCTTAAGACACTGACCCTGGTTATTTTCTAAAATATCTGAAAAGATAACTTCTGAAGGGCTGCATTACTTTCATTTCTTTATCCCAGGTTGCATGATTTGTTCCAATACTTGCAATGCATTTTTAGGCTGCTTGATCTGAGGCTATGAACGGGGTGGGGGTGGGTCAAATCACAGCTTTCAGGTGTTTTCAGTCCATCCTGAGTAGGACCTGTGTACCTTCCATACACTTCAGTAGTCTTCACATAGCAGTTTTGTCAGGAAGTTACTAGAAGGAGAAAGGAAAACAGAACCAAAAATCAAAAACCTCATCATTCCTCCACTGCAGGCCTCATTACCTGTTTTATATCACCTAAGAAAGGAACTACAATTTTTCTTCTGTTTCAAATGTCTCTTCAGTGTGTCTCTTTACCTGAAGTCTTTCCTTTGACCTTGACTGGCATATGGATTCTCTTGAAGAGCATACCATTCTCTGTTGCTCTATGCAAAACCTTCCAGTAATTTCTCTGTGTTTAAGTATGTTTAAACTCTTCAGATTGGCCTGGAAGCCCTTCTTCAGCTGATGCAGCAACTTCACCTTCATCTTTAATGCGCTCTCCTTGAATCCATTCTGTGATCGCCGCTGACGCTGGTTCTTTCTCTGTTCTACGCTACCTCTATCCTTCCCTTATTTTAAATATGCCTTTATTTGGGGACACCTGGGTGGCTCAGTCAGTTAAACCTCCAACTCCTGATTTCAGCTCAGATCATAATCTCAGTTTGCGGGATCAAGCCTTGCATCAGGCTCCCCACTGGGTGTGTAGCCTGCTTAAGATTCTCTCTCTCTCTTTCTCTCTCCCTCTGCCCCCCCTTTGCATGTGCATCCTCTCTCTAACATAAAATAAAATTTAAAAATAAACATAACATTATTTCATTTAAGATATGTACTTTAATAAGTGTTTGGACTATAGAATGCAAGAAAAAATTGCTAATATATAAAAAGCCATAACATCAAAAATAACACTATTAACACTAGCTAAACATTTCCTCAAACATTCTTCTACTCATGCTTAGAAAGTTTTAGTTGGTCAGATAGGCAAGCAGAAAAGCAATTTGCCTTTACAGAAAGAGAAATGATCACAACTCTCCAAAGACCCTCCATTTTATTTGATATTATACTTAGTAGAGCAATGTCTAGATATGTTTAAAAATAATTTTTACTCAGTTAAAATTTCATTTAGTTACATGATTATTAAGGCTTAATGGATATATTCAGCTATCCCTACTCATAAGAGAGCTGAGGAAATGAGAGTCTTCCTGCACATAAAAAGAACACTGACGATGAAATCAATTTTAAAATTTAATAATTTTCTTTGCTTTCACTGGCAATTTTAAAAGTATTTCTTCATGAGTAACATTAATCTAAAGTTCATAAATTTCTGAGGTGCCTGGGTGGCTCAGTCGATTAAGCGGCTGACTTCGGCTCAGGTCATGATCTCATGGTTCGTGAGTTCAAGCCCCGTGTCGGTCTCTATGCTGACAGCTCAGAGCCTAGAGCCTGCCTCATATCCTGTGTCTCCTCTCTCTGCCCTTACCCTGCTCATGCTCTGTCTCTCTGTCTCTCAAAAATAGATAAGCATTAAGAAAATTAAAAAGAAATAAATCAATGGTTAAAAAATAAAGTTCATAAATTCCTGAAATGTAATATTTTTCCTGTTAAATTCTAGTACCTGGTCATGTATTTACACGTAACATAGCCATAATTCTTAAGATAAGGGAAGATACACAATAACTTGGAAAAATCTATGAAATGATAGTCTCCTAATGGTTGGAAACTAGAAAGATGATTTGCACAAGAAAAGTAATACATTTGTTTTACTGAGATTGAATAGCTGATTCATTCACTTATTATTTGGATAGATCTCATCAAGTTTGGTTTTTTATTCATGTTGCTATTTGTTTTGCTTTATTTTGTTTCATCTTATGCCAAAAGAACTCACCAGGATTGCATTACCTGAATTCTTTCATCAGTGAAAGGATTTATGATTTGTTTTCACTAGTGAATAACACCATGGATCAATGTCACATTCTAAGGTTTAGTTTTCATTACTTGAGAACTTTTAGGTGATTTTACAAATGTGTACAGACTTTTACTTTTCTGATCATGTGTAAGCTACCAGAATCTCCTTTGCCCAGTCTCTCCAACTGCCAGTTGTAGTCAATTATTGACTTCTTCTGAAAAACTTATACTTTCACTCTGAATATTTAGATTTTCTTTCCTTTCTTCTATTTTTGTCCTTGAATATTTCTTGGTTCTATTTTCTACTTTCTGTTTCATGGAAGCTGGTTGTTTTTGTAAATTTTCTCTTTCTCCCTAATTGTTTTACTTTGTTTTTTACTATTATAATCTCAACACTTTTTTCTAAGTCAATAGTTGATTTTTCAGCCATACCTATTCTTCTACTTGCAGTTGCCAGGGTTTTCTTTGTTTGTTTGTTTGTTTTGTTTTCTTGGGTGTTTGGTTTGAGAAATAGAAAATATTACTAACTTCTAGTCTGGCTTGTTAGGAACTTGGAATCTGCCACTCTGTTCTAACAAAGACTAAAAGCCTGAAAAAACTGAAAATTTAACAACTCCTCTTAGATCTGTCAGAAAAGAGAGATCTTAGGACAAACTGCTGCTGCCAAAATTTGAGGGACAAACAGGATGGGTACAGAGAATCACAATGTACTGGAGCAGAAACTGATGAATAAAAACTTCCGTGGCAAGCAGTCCCAGGTTAGGAAAACCTAAAATGGAACTGACAGATTTCCAGAGGCCTAATGTGGACAACTGTTACACTTAAAAAAGCCATAGGGACTAGTCATGATGAGGCCCTCATACCTGAGTGTTACCTTCAGGGGCTGTATCATATAAATTTTGTGGATATTGACAGACTAAGATTTAAAGGGGAAAGGCAAAAGACTCAGAATAGCCAACTAAATATTGAAGAAGAACAAAGTTGGAGGATTGACAATACCCAACTTTGAGATTTTTTAGAAAGCTATAGTAATCAAGATAGTGTGGTATTTGTAAAAGTATAAACAAATAGATCAGTGGAACAGAATAGAGAGCCCAGGAATTGACCCATATAAGGAGTCAACTGGTCTTTGACAGGGGAACAAAGACCATTTAGTGAAGGAAAAACAGTCATTTCAATAAATGGTGCTAGAATAATTAGATATCTGAAAGAACAAATGAAAGAAAAGAAAGAAAGGAAGGAAGGAAGGAAGGAAGGAAGGAAGGAAGGAAGGAAGGAAGGAAGGAAGAAAAGAAAGAAAGAAAGAAAGAAAGAAAGAAAGAAAGAAAGAAAGAAAGAAAGAAAGAAAGAAAGAAAGAAAGAAAGAAAAAAAGAAAGAAAGAAAAAGAAAAGAAGGAAGGAAGGAAGAAAGAAAGGAAGGAAGAAAGAAAGAAAAAAGATAGATTCTAGAAACTAGATTTAGAATTTACATTTTTCACAAAAATTAACTCAAAATGGGTCATAAATGTAAAATGAAAAACTACAAGGCTCCCAACAATAATAGAAAATCTAAGTGATCTGGGGTAAGGTCTGACTTCTTTAATAGATCATCAAAGGCAGGTCTGTGAAAGGACAAATTGAGAAGCTGGAGTTGATTATTATCTGTCCTATGCAAGACACTGTCAAAAGACTGAGAGAGTGAGCCACAGACTGAGAGAAGATATTTGCAAGTGATACATCTGATAAGGACTATTGTCCAAAATATGCAAAGAATTCTTAAAACTCAATGACAAGAAACAACCAGACTGGCTAAAAAATTGGCAAAAAGATGAAAAAGACACCTCACCAAATGAGATATGTAAATAAGCACAAAGATGACAAGTAAGCACATGGAAAGATGTTCTACATCATATATCAGTAGAAAACTAAAACTTGAAACAACAATAAGATATAAGGACACACCCATTTGAATAACCAAAATCTAAATCACTGACACCGCCAAATGCTGATGAGGATGTGGAGCAATGAGAACTTTCATTCGTTGTCAATGAGAGTAAAAAATCCCACTTGGAGAAACAGTGTGGCAGTTTCTTATAAAGTTAAATGTATTTTTACCATATGATCCAACAATCATATTTCTTGGCATTTACTCACATAAACTAACAATTTATGTCCACACCAAAAACTTCACATAGCTGTTTACAGCAGCTTTATTCTAAGTGCCAAAACTTGAAAACAAGCAACACGTCCTTCCATACGTGAGTAGATAAACCAACTGATTTATCAGACAATCGAATATTATTCTGAACTAAAAAGAAATGAACTGTCAATCCCTGAAAAGACATGGAGGAACCTGAAGTACATATTACTAAGTGAAGGAAATCAATCTTAAAACCTTCATACTGTATAATTTCAAACATATGACATCCTGGAAAGGGCCAACTCTATGGAGACAGGACAAAGATCAGCAGTTGCCCAAGGGTTGGGAGGACTAAGAGGAGCACAGGGTTTTTAGGTCAATGAAAACTATTCTATTGGATACTTTACTGGTCAATCCATATATCATTAGAAATTTGTCAAAACCCATAGACTAAACAATCCCCAAAGTGAACCTTAATGTAGACTATGAACTTTGATGGACAATGTCATGTTAAGGCATATTCATCAACTTTGACAAATTTGCCACTGTCCCATGGGATGTCAAAAGTGGGAGAATGTATGCATGTGTGAAGACAGAGCATATATGAAAACACTCTATACTTTCCGCATCATTTCACTGCAAATCTAAAATCCTCTACAAAAGTTTATTAACTAAAAAATAGAATCTTAAAAGTAAAAAGAAAGTAAAGCAGTTTCTGACAGCCTGGAAGTGGCCTAGCATTATTTTAGGCCCTGATATTGTTAGGAGATGGACTTGCATCTCAATTTGGCATTAGAGTTCTCCCTTTGAACTCAAACAATTTCACAGAACACTGGTATCAGATGAAGTCACTGTGTGAACATAATGGATCAACGCAAAATCAAATCTACTCTGTAATCATGTCTGCAGACAAAACATGGACTTCATCCACACAATAAAACAGACTAAATGTCTTACTACTCTGCCTAATATAAATGATTGTTGCCTTCTTCCAATTAACATGTTTAATCTCACTTTATTATATCTTTCTGATAAAAAGTAAGATAACCATAAAATTACCCTGCTTTCTGACAGCCATCTAAAGTCTTGATTCTTTGAAGTCTTTCCCAAAACACGTAACACAAGCTCAAACCTTTTCATAAGTTCTTTCTAACATCTTCTTACTGAGACATCCCAGGGTCTCCCATGGTGTGATATCTCCATTATTGAAAGGCATTAGTAAGTGGAATGTTCAACAATTGTGTCCTTAGTAGTCTTTGAATGAAGTCCATGTACCATTAGTCTTTTAACAGTGTGGATGTGATTTCCTTAGCTCTCCTCTCTCTCCTGTCCACCCTTTCTGTATGATCATCTAATCGCTGAGTTTTCAGTTTACTTAATTCATTTTCATATTAAATTACTCTGGAGCACAAAACATTTTGAGAAAGATGTATTGCTCTTCTTAAGTCTATGTTTTATTCCAGCATGTTGTTCTGTTTTCTCTTTTGTACTTTTCTTTTACTTATTTTCCTGTAGTTCATTTGCAAAATTTCCCTTGCCATCTCTTTTCAAGTTGATGATGTTTCAACTGGCAGCACTCTCCAAACATTTGATTTGTTCTTAGTTAATATGAGTAAATTATTGTTAATATCCATATTACCACATCTGAGAATTCTTTTTCTCCTCATAACTAGTTCAAGTAATGAGTGCTATTGTATTTACTTTTTGGCTAGAGATAGAATGTCATAGTACAACTTTGGTGAGTCTTGATATATATATATATATATTTACTCCATTTTGATTTTATTTCATTATGGACAATATCTTTGGGTTATGGGCAGATGTCTTATTTAATAGTTAGTTTGCATACAATAGTCCTTTGCAATTTTTTTCCCTCTTCTGAGATTCAACCATCTGCAGTGGTTGTCACAGTTTGGTTTTCTGGAAATTAGATGATATTGAGCGAGATATATTAGGATTTCATGTTGGGATTTCATCAGTGCGCTCTCTTTTTCCATTTGGGTAGAGGAGAATAATAGAACCAGCAGACACTTAATTGTGCCGAAAACTTTTATTTCATTTTCTTTTGCTGTGTTTCTTGTCACCATATTTCCCACTAAATATAGTAGAAGATTTCCTTCTGCAGTTTTCTCTAAAATTTCTTTTTTTTAATTAATTTCTATTTCCTAAGTACTAAAGGAGGGTTATCTAATTTAGCTGTCTGTGTGTCTTTTTACTATTTCTACCAAGAAGTTCAAATAAAGCTTCCTTTATGTTTTATTAACCAAAAAATATTTTTCTTCTCATGTCTTCTAAAAGTTTTTCATCCTTGAAAATTTTCTGAGTGTAGCTGAAATAAAATTTACCTCCTCTGAAATCTCTGGTCTGACATTTAAGCAAGTGATCAAATAGGAACTCTTTAGGAAGAAAAGATAATATTCTATGATATTTTCATATTGTGGAAAACATAGAAAGATATTTACTATACAGGTTGTTTTAGGAGTATTTAATAGGGAATATAAACATATGAACAAAGTTAATAGTTACTCAATGCAACCACTGAAATGATAAAAATATATGTATTTCTTTAAAAAATTAATAGTTTCCTCTTTATCCCTTTTATCCTCTTATTTCTTTTTTAAATTTATATTTAATTTATTTTTTAAATTTACATCCAAGTTTGCATATAGTGCAGCAATGATTTCAGGAGTAGATTCCTTATTCCTTATTCCCCTTACCCATTGACCGTCCCCCTCTTACAAACCGTCCAGTAACCTCTGTGTGTTCTCTGTAATTTTTAGGTTCATAATATATCAATATTAATGCCCTGATCAATTGTCTCTACATCTTTTTTCATAATCACATACTACATATGTAATTCTAAGCATATAGTGACATATTCATACCATTTTTCCTCATGAATTATTATTTTTTATAAAAAATGATTATCCATCATACGTTTTTTTTACAAGCTAGCTTCTTTATTATTGCATTATTGACTTCCATTCATCCATCTATACATCAATCCACTATGTTCAGTTGATTAATTTTTTAATTAAATAATTTTAAAGTATATTTAATTACTGAAGGATATTTGGATTTTTTTCCTCTTTCACTTTTAGAACTAATGATGTGATATACATACTTGATACAACATTTATGTATATATTCTTAATTTCTATAGAATATTTTCTTAAAAGTAAAATTGTTAGATCAGAAGACATGCATATTTATAATTCTAAACTACATTTCTAGAATAAAACCCAAACAACAGTAGAAATTCCTAAATGCATGATTAATAAATCATTAATGTACAGACACACCTTGTTTTATTGTGCTTCACTTTATTGTGCTTTATAGGTATTGCATTCTTTATAAATCACAGGTTTGCGCTAACCCTGAGTCATGTAAGTCTGTGGGTGTCATATTTCCAACAGCATTTGCTCACTTTGCATCTCTGTGTCACATTTTGGTAATTCTCACAATAATCGTACTTGCTCATTATTGTGGTATTTGTTATGGTGATCTGTGACCAGTGATCTTTGATGTTACTAGAGCAGTTGTTTGGGGCACTGTGACCTGTGCCTGTATAAGACGTTGAATAAATTGATCAATGTGTGTTCTGACTGCTCAGCTACTGGCCATTCCCCATCTCTCTCCCTCACCTCAGGCTTCCTGTTCCCTGAGATACATATTACCTGATACTGAAATTGAGCCAATTACAAACCCTAAAATGGCCTCTAAATGTTTAAAAGAAAGGAAGTATCACATGTCTCTCACTTAAATCAAAAGCTAGAAATGATTAAACTTAGTGATGAAGATATGCTGAAAGCCAACATGAGCCAAAAGCTGGGCCTCTTGTGCTAAACAGTGAAGGAAGTTGGGAATGCAAAGGAAAAGTTCTTGAGTAAAATTAAAAGTGCTATGCCACGGAACACATGAATAATACAAAGGAGGAACAGCCTTATTGCTGATATGGAGAAAGTTTGATTGATCTGTAGATCAAACCAGCTGCTACATTCCCTGGGACCAAAGCCTAATCAGAGCAATTCTATTTGAACGCTGAGAGAGATGAGGAAGCTGCAGAAGAATAGATGGGAGCTAGCAGACATTGATTCATGAGATTGAAGAAAAGAAGCCATCTCCATAACAAAGTTCAAGGTGAAACAAACCCTGATACAGAAGCTGCAGTAGGTTATCCAGAGGATAATTAATGAAGGTGGCCACACTAAAGGAAAACATTTCCATTGTAGATGTGGGAGGTTCCTACAGAGATGAGGAGCGAGACACAATGACGTTTCTAGAGGCTGCCAGCAGCTAACGGAAACAGGGACGTTCCCAAACCCCGGGAACGTGACCACGCTCCTTAATGGAAGCCTGAATGGTCCCAGAGAGGCTGGGCACCGTGACTGCTGAACAGTCCCAGAAAGACCAGGCACCGTAGAAAGGGACGGTCCCAGGGAGGCTGGGCACCTTGGACGTCCCCGAAGGAGATGAAGACGGACCAAGAGCTGAGGGCTGGCAAACTTTATTAGGAACAGCATCTTATTTTATACCCGTCTTGCAAGTCTGGAGAGCATGGTTAATGTTTAGTCAGCAGTAAATGTTTAACCAGAACAATAGAGACAGTTACAGAGCGGCTAGAGCAGGAACAGCTTGCAACTGTGCGTGGGTACATCTCTGGTGCTGTAGCTTCTTGTCACACTTGGTTGATGACCAGGAAGGCTCTGTCCTGCACATCCTCCTGGGACTTCATCAAGTCCCCTGTTCCTAGCATTCTGGGAGTAGAAGTCCGATAAGGATGTTTCATATACAAGGACAGTGCTGAGAACTGAGGTCCGATGTCCTATTTCCCAACAACCACATTAAACAAAAGATTTCCCATGCAGATGGAATGGGCTTCTAATGGAAAAAGATGCCATTTAGGGCTTTCATTGCTAGACAGAAGAAGTCAGTGTTCAACTTCAAAGCTTCAAAGAACAGGTTGACTCTCTTGTTAAGGAGCTAATGCATCTGATGACTTTAAATTGTTTGTTGACCATACTGAAAATCCTAGGGCCCTCACAAATTATGCTACATCTACTCTGCCTATGCCCCCAAATGGAATACTTAAGCCAAGATGACACCAAATCTGTTTACAGCATGGTTTGCTGAGTATTTAAAGCCCACTGTTGAAAACTCCAAAAAAAAAAAGATTCCTTTCAATTATTATATCTCACTGACAATGCATCTGGTCACTCAGGAGCACTGATGGAGATGTAGGATGGGTTTAGTATTGTTTCATGCTTGCAAACAAAATATCCATTCTGCTACCCATGGATCAAGGAGTAGTTTTTACTTTCAAGTGTTATTATTTAAGAAATATATTTTGGGGCACCTAGGTGGCTCAGTCATGATCTCATGATTAGTGAGTTCAAGCCCCACATCAGGCTCTGTGCTGACAGCTTAGAGCCTGGAGCCTGCTTCAGATTCTGTGTCTCCCTCTCTCCCTGCCCCTCCAATACCTGTGCTCTGTCTCTCTCTCAAAAATAAACAAACATTAAAATATTTTTAAAACGAAATGCATTTCATAACATTATAGCTGTCATAGATAGTGATTCATTTAATGGGCGTGGGCAAAGCCAATTGAAAACCTGGAAAGGATTTACCATGCTAGATGTCATTTAGAACATTTGTGATTCATGAAAAGAGGTCAAAATATCAAGATGAACGGGAGTTTAGAAGAAATTGATTCCAACCCTCATGGATAAATTTGAGTTCATGACTTCAGCTGAAGAAATAACTGCAGATGTGATAGAAATAACAAGAGAACTTGAATTAGAAATAGAGCCTGAATAACATTTGTGTGACTGAATTGCTGCAATCTCATGATAAAACTTTGATAGAGTTGTTTTTTGTAGGGCACCTGAGTGACTCATTGGGTTGAGTGTCAGGTCACAATCTCAGAGTTTGTGAGTTCAAGCCCTGCATCAGGCTCTGTGCTGACAGCTCAGAGCCTGAAGCCTGCTTCAGATACTGTGTCTCCCTCTCTCTGTCTGCCTCTCCCCTGCTCTCTCTCTCTCTCTTTTGGTCTCTCTCTCTCTCTTTCTGTCTCTATCTCTCTTTCAAAAATAAACATTAAAAAGATTTTTTAAATATGCTTTCTGTGGATGAGCAAATAAAGCGGCCTCCTGAGATGGAATCTACTCCTTGTAAAGATGCCATAAAGACGACTGAAATGGCAACAAAAAATTTACAGTATTTAATAAACTCAGTTGACAAAGGAATGGCAGGATTTCAAAGTACTGACTCCAATTTTGAAAGCAGTTCTACTGTGGGTAAAATTCTATCAGACAGCAATCACAGGCTACAGAGAAATTGTTCATGGAAGGAAGAGTCAATTGGTTCAGCAAACTTTGTTGTTTTAAGAAACTGCCACAGCCACCCCAACCTCTGGCAACCGTCATCCTGACCAGTCAGCAGCCATCAACATCAAGGCAAACCTTTTCCCAACAAAAAGATTATGACTTGGTGAAAGCTCAGATAATAGCACTTATTTAAAGCAATAAAGTATTTTTGATTAAGGTATGCAGATTAATTTTTAGACATATACTATTGCACACTTAATAGACTACAGTATAGTGTAAACATAACTTTGATATGCACTGGGAACCAACAAATTCATTGGACTCATTTCATTGTGATGTTTACTTTATTGCAGTGGTCTGGAACTGAACCTGCAGTATCTCTGAGGTATGTTTGTGCAGGATTTCTTTTCCTTCTCTCTCTCTCTCTCTCTCTCTCTCTCTCTACTTAGTTAGTTTTGCCACACAAGACTATCCCTTCTTGTGTTGCCAAAAAAAAAAAAAGAGTTATGTTTACATTCTACTGTAGTACAAAGTTATAAGCAAATAACTATATACCAAATACATAGGGAAGAAACTTGTTTAAAACTATCAAAAATATGTATTACAGGGGCACCTAGGTGGCTCAGTTAGTTGAACCTCTGACTTCACCTCAGGTAGTGATCTCACGGTCAGTGAGCTGGAGCCCCACATTGGGCTTGCTCATATCAGCTGTCCATGCAGAATCTGTTTCGGATTTCTGTCGCCCTCTCTCTGCCCCTTCCCCAGCTTGCACTTTCTCAAAAATAAACAAACATTTATGTGTGTGTGTGTGTGTGTGTATGTGTGTGTATGTATATATATATATAAAATAATGAAAACTTGTAATTTGTTTAGGCAACATTTATTTATCATGTATTATTTGTTCTCTTTTAAGTTTTTAGTAAAATATGAAATGGCTTTCCTCCTTAAAGGACTTAGTTCCTAAAGGATGATAAACAAAAATACACACCATGATAAGGGTTGAGTGGAGTATAGTACCTCATGGATCATTATTTCTCAGTCTCTTTTGTTGATTCCTCAACCTCTGATCTCTTTTATTTTATATATTATATTATATTATGTTATGTTATATTATATTATGTATTATATTATTTTATCTTATTTTATTTTATTTCCAGTATAGTTAACATACAGTGTTATATTAGTTTCACGTGTACAATATAGTGCAGTGATTCAATAATTCCATATATCACCAAGTGCTCATCATGACAGATGTGCTCATTAACCCCATTACCTATTTCACCCATCCTTCTGTATGGTATTTCTTAATTGTTTAAATCTCATGGATGAAACGCTGGTATATCACTGTACTGTTACTTTATGTTTCCCTGAATACTGGGCATTTCAGCTTGTTTTAAAATATTTATTGGTTCTTTGCAGATTTTTATATTGGATTGTTTCCATTTTTATTTTTAAAATTAGTATAAACTTTCTGTGTAATAATGTTAAATCTGCATTTCTTATTTATGATGCCCATGTTTTCCCATGCTATTATTTTTTAGCTTTTTAAAATTGTTAGTCAAATTTACTTTGCTTTTGTTAATACTTTCTGGGTTTCTTGATTCAATGTAGTCCTACGGTCTATTCTAAAATAATTTATTATTTTTATTATGTTTAAAATTGTCATCGATGCAGTCCATAATAACTGGGGTGATATCAGGAAGGATTCCATGGACTCCTTACTTTCAGATTCATGGTCTCTAGCACTAGTAGTGTTTGCTAAGCACATCATTCTTTTCCTCATCCCTGAGACATATTTATTTGTTTGCTAATTGCCTCTTACATACTAACATTTCTTTGTGGTACATTTTTCTGTTATACTGATCTATTACTCTTTTTATTACAGTGGTGAATCCCTCCCATTTTTCATTTCAGCAATTCTATATTTATAAGTTTTCAGGTCTCTTCAGGTACTTTTCTACAAACTTTTAACCATTCTCAGATAATTAGGTACATTAGAGATTATTTGACTTATTTGGTTAGAAATTAATAAAGGGAGGTGCAGTCCCATGAGATTAATTATTTATGACCTTTTAATAGAAGGAACCTCTAATTATAGCTTCAGTAGAGCATTCTTTCAACATAAAAGACAGATGCTGAAGGAGCACCTGTGTGGCTCAGTCAGTGAAGTTTCCTATTTCAGCTGGGGTCATTATCCCACGGTTCATGAGATCAAGCCCTGCATCGGGCTCCATGCTGATGCTGTGGTGCCTGCTTGGAACCCTCTTTCTCCTTCTTTGCCCCTTGCCACGCGCACACACACTCTCTCTCAAAATAAATAAAGAAACTTAAAAAATGACAGTTTCTGAAAAGGGAGAAAATGTTTGAATAAAAGAAGAAAGAAAAAAGAAAGGGTGTCAGGTATACTGATAATGCTCTTCATACATTTTATTTTATAATCTAATTTTAGGAGAAGGTATTATTTTAACTTTATAGATGAAAAGTGGAGCTTGTGATAGTTTAGTATAAGACAAGACAACACTGATGCTTTTATACTGCTGCAATATGTCTTTGTCATTATGCTCAAAGCCTAGATCCTGTTACTCTGGAGAATTGTTGCCTTTTGTTAAATAATTAAATCCCTGCTGGTACTTGCCCTGGAATATGCTACATTGAGCTGCATGTGTGAGAAACAGCTAGATTGCAAAACAACCCTAGTAGTTCTGAGTATTCACCCTTGGGAGCTTTGGGTGTGAATTGTTTTGAAGTCACACCTCTTCTCAACAGTAAATTTCTTGAATGCATGACCTCATTAACATCTTAAGTCCTGCATTTCCTGCAAATGGGGGGGGGCATCTAATTTTATTTTCCTGTTATAGTAAAAGGAATTAGGAAAAAAAATATCTTTTAAAAAGTCTTAGATGTTATTGTGATGTCATTACACTGTAGGTCTGAACATAGTCTCTGACATATTATAGAAATACTGTCACTAAAATAATAATAATATTTACATTGACGGCATTCTGGAGTGGCTCAGTATCCTCATTTGGTTTATTAGAAAAAAGTTTGAGAAAGGGCAATTGAAGATACAATTTTATAGCTCATATATTTCTGCCTATGAACTTCAGATAGAGTATATATCATGTATAATTATTTTGTAATTATTGTTTGGACTCAAACTCTTATCTTAACCTATATTGAGGTGAATGCCATTCATTCTCATGGATCCTGTTACTGAATTATATGAACAAATGCTATAATATTATTTTTCACAAATGTGGAAGCTTATAAAGCCCATATGATTTAGTGCTATGAGTACTAGCTTTGGCATTAAACATACCTTCTGTCTGAATCTCGGATTTGCTCACATTTTTTTTTTTGTTTGTTTTGAGAATTCGGATTTATAGAGATTAGGTAAATAACTTGCATTTTCATCAGCAAGATTTAGTAACACTTCTTACCTATATAATTGAAGGCCAGCATGAGGTTGTGTTTTCTCAGAGTAGTGTGTACTTATTTTTATAACAGTTGTAATTTTATATTTATTTATATAATGTACATTAATTATATAATGTTATTTATAAACTAGGAGTCCCATAAAGGTAGAGATCTTATACCTGTTCTTATCACTGTGGTCTTATCACCCTAAATTGTTATGACACATAGTAGGCTCTCAAAATTTATGTTAGGGGAGCCTGGGTGGCTCAGTCAGTTAAGCATCCGACTTCGGCTCAGGTCATGATCTCACGGTTTGTGCGTTTGAGCCCCGCGTCGGACTCTGTGCTGACAGCTAGCTCAGAGCCTGGAGCCTGCTTCAGATTCTGTGTTTCCCTCTCTCTGACCCTCCCCTGCTCACGCTGTCTCTCTGTCTATCAAAAATAAATAAAAAACATTAAAATTTTTAAAAATTATGTTAAATAAACAAAAAATATGAAGATGACTTATTGCAGTGTCTGACACATGTTCTATATTACTTTTTTTATTTAAAAGTTTTATTATTTTTTTTACTTTATAAAGTTTCATAATTTTTAAACATATGCAATTATTTTCCATCATTTACAATACAGTAGTTGCAATGACACTCCAAACAGAAAAGCAAAGTAAAAAATCAAAACACCAACTTCTGTCTCATGTAATTAGACTTATACAGAAATTAGAAGGTTAAGTAACAACTAGTTAATCACCTAATTTCACAGCTATCTGAAGTGGCAATCATTATATAGCAGCTTATCTATGATACATTCAAGATAAATGATACAATATATTACTTGTTCATAGGCTACAACACAGCCTGCTTAATACCATTCCTTAAATTCCACCTCTATACTACAGTATGCTTGAGGTCCATGCAAAAAAGTAGCTACCTTTTATGTAGGAAATGGATGATTAAGTCTTTGTTGTTGTAAAAGCAACTTCATTTAAACATAACCACCCCCACCACCAAAAAAAAAGAAGAGGAAAAAAAAAAGTAAAGAAAATAATA
>NC_043704.1:100916150-100948173 GCF_006229205.1 Suricata suricatta | reverse complement strand
CCGTCTTGGGCTGGCCCGTTTTCCAATCTCCCCAGTTCGCACTCACTCACTTAGGTATCCTTCAGGTTCTCTTCCTTCTGGAGTCCGTATTTTCTCCTTCTCCTCTTGCAGATGAGAGCAATGTCCTTCTCAGTTCGATCGATGGGACAGATGAAGTTTACAGAGCTCCCTTCCTCTCCGCCGTCTTAGCTCCTCTCCTATATTACTTATTAAAATACTTCATAGCCCACAATATATTAAAATTTGGCCTTTGAGATTATACATGAGTACTTCCACTATGAGGGAAAATTTCTTCTAATTCTTCAAATTTCAAATGATTAAAAATGAATGATGAAAAAAATTGTAGTTCACCTAGAAATGGGTTTACTAGGTTTTAGCCGGAGCCCCCAAACAGATTTATTTCCAATCTTGTTGAATTAAAGTTATAAAAAATGGTGTTGCTAACAAGATACTGAGAGACCATTAACTATAGAGATGCTAAAAGTCTACACAATAATAAATGAGCTCAGTTGAATGTCATAAGTGTTCTTCATTGATACGGCCATTTTAAATTATTGCAAACATACTGATAATTAATTACATTTCCTGAGACTATAAACTCATTTTCTATACTGAGAGCTGAAAACAAATCTGATATTTTATAGCAAAATGCCAAGTGGCATTTGTTGCTTTGTAAGTGTTCCCTGGAATAAGGCACTTGAACAGGATGAAGATAAAAGGGCAATGCCAAAAACATGATTTATTTCCCAACTGTTTATTCCTTTCCAGTAAGCAAATAACAATGCTACATACTGAGGGAATTCACTATATTTGACACAGAGAAGAAACCTGTACTTCATCACATTTTGTTTTATTTTTTAATACCAATTTTCCTTTCTTTTAAGAATCCAAGCAGATTTTGATATTTTGAATGTCTGGGTCATTCTGCATTTCTCTGGAGCTTAGCCTTATGCTTGGTACATAGTATATAAGTAGTAAGTATCCATAAAAATGCTGATTTCACTTTATAAATAAATGTAAAAAATGAGTAGTCTTACATCATTAATATACAAACCTTGCTCAACCAATCGCTGATACATATAAGGACATCTGATGCTCTTGTTTGATAAAAATTAGTTCTGTGGAGTGTTCCCATAGCAGTCATGTGAAACCAAGATCAACGAAAATCAGTCTCTGATTTGGGTATGACACACACTTACTTGGCAAGAGAAAGAAATTCCAGATTCTGGTTCCTTTGGATCTGCTCAGCCTGGACAATTCTTGTTTCATACAAAAAATTAAAACCTCCATCAGCCTGTTCAGATCAGTCAGCTAGTTGATGGGAAAGCCCACATTAATATCCAGGTTTCTCTCCCTCTAATCTAATGACCCTTCAATACACAGCAGGGACACTGTTAATTAGCAAATCATTTACTTCGAATCAGATGTTCTCCTTTTAGGAAGTCCGCATTTACCAATGAGATATAGAAAAATGTATTAACACTTCTTAAGTTAAAAATCAAATATTAATATGTTCTCCTAACAAAAAGTGTTTTCCTACTTATATGAACTTCCTGAAATCATCAAATGATTAAATATCACAATTCAATCACAAATTTAAACTTGATTCATGAATATTCTAATTTTTCTTCCTATTTAAAATAATACATTTATAATCTATTAGTCTAAGAGCAATATCAAATAGGCCTCTGAAGACATATATTTGGATTTTTAAAATTTTCAAATTTTTTAAAATGTTTTTTATTTATTTTTCAGATACAGAGAGAGACAGAGTGAGCAGGGGAGGGTCAGAGAGAGAGGGAGAGACAGGATCCAAAGCAGGCTCCAGGCTTTGAGCTAGCTGTGAGCAGGGCTCGAACCCACCAACTGTGAGATCATGACCTGAGCTGAAACCGAACACTTAACTAACTGAACCACCCAGGCGCCCCATGGATTTTTAAAAATTTTAATGTGTACCACTTGTCACAACTGTAATTAATTCTTTTGTATTTTTTACTCAGTTATTAGTGTTGATCTTTGGGTTTCTTTCAGCATATTCTAAGTGACAATGAATTGAAAACAAGCACAGGACAAGTTATATGAAAATATTAAATCAAAGCTGTAATTTAACTCCCTTGAAAACATTTTTATTACATGGAATTATTACCTTTATTTGTTTCTTGTACTAATTTTCTCTTTCTGCTGGAACACAGAATGTAAAAATCATTAGTTTATTAATTTTCCTTATGATTAAACTTTCGATGAGTGTTCTAAGCATATGGTGGTTTTCATCATATATTTATTTTGTTCAGAATGTGTACCCTAGTAAATCGAAAATACAACCAGAGACTCCTTTATGTTCCAATTGTCTCGCTAGTGCTATTATTTTGTCCAATAATACTGAGTTTGTGGAAACCATGAGCTATAGCCAATATATTTTACTTTTAAGCCTGAGGCACCTCATGATTTACAGTGATAAGTATCTGCTCACAATATTGCCATCTCTATTTTAAGAAATGGTGCCAAATCAGGTGGAAGTCTGGTCTCACAGCCCTCTTAGCTTTTCTTTTATTTCTGCCTACCTGCGGATAATTCTACAATATCATGGCAATCCCCTTCTTTTCTTTACCCGAGGCAAGAGACAAGAGCTCAAGATAGGAACAGCTACCAGAGACGACAGATGTATTTGTAACCTCATGAAAAAAAGGACTAATTTATCTTCTTATAAAATGTATGGAATTTTTAAGTTTATTCTCCAGAATTTGAAAACAATTGTGCTTTTCAGGCTTTCAAAGACTAGCATGCTGCATATGTTAGCTGTGCTCTTTATTTGGTAGCCTATGGAAACATCTGATACTAAAAGGCAGTCTGGCTGGTATAGCTTAAAAATTAATCTAGTAAATGTGATGATAAAGCTCAAAAAATATAAATTTATACACTATACAGCCAAGAAGTATAATCCTGAGGGTTGAACTCCTTATGTCCTTTCTATTCCTTCATTAGTTATTTCTAGAGTTCTCGTGGTGACTTTGCATCAGCTCTGCTGTTGTATCCCATGGTGATTCAGGTTGTAATTTCCCATCCCCACATAACTAGGTGGATAGAATCTATCCTTATGAAACTGTCATGTAGAATCTCAAAGGCCAAATTTTAATATATTATTGGCTATCAAGCATGTTGTAACTTATTTTTCTCATTCTGTCTTCCCTACCCAGAATCTGTATTGTCCACTTCTAAACTATTGTGCTAACTCACGTTGTTACCTCTAAGACACATACACATTTTACTTAGAGCTGGATTTTGATAAAATAATGCCTGTTTTTCCTAGCCGTAGAAAATGAGTTTACTACCACTTTTATACTTGTGCCACTCCTTTTGCTACAGCATAACTGTTTTTCTGTTATTTGGCCATTTCAAGAGAGGCCTCAAATGTGCCAGGAATATTGAAATGACATAACTCTTGGCTGCATGGCTACAAGGTCAAAACCTATTGAGGGCTTAAAAGGTACCGGTGTGTTTTGGGGGGCAGGGATCACACTGACTGAGAGCTCTTGGCCTGTAGCCACGCTGACCCGCTTGTCTGATAATTTGTATTTTCCAGGTACTGTTCTCATTATCTGCAGGTTTTCCTCACTGTCATCTTCAAGAAACCATCAAGTCTATTCTCAGTAGAGGGAAAGTTTTCCTTATTTTTCCTAGAGAACCATCCCAGTGTTTCTTCATTTGTTGGTTTGTTTGTTTTTAAATTAGAACACCTTTTGTGCCAATGGTTAGAGTACTTCATATAACTGTAACTACATTTTCTCTCTCCATTTTCACTCACATCTTTCAGTCATATCCATAGTTTTGCAAATGTATACTTACTTGCTAAAACAATCTAAAAAATAGTCAACTCTTTTGATCACTGAGTAATTATTTGGATTCCTGTCATCCCTGCCACCAAATGCTTGCTATACACACACATACACATGCACATTTAGTTTCTCTCCAATAACTACTTTGTTGTTGTTGTTAAAAAAGTAATTTGTCCAAGGTCACAGAATCAGTAAGTGTTAGAGCTCACATTTGAACTCAAGTCTTACTGTCACTAAGGCCTATGACAATTTTACAGTAGCACTAAAGACACAATGCTCTAGAAGAGGGCAATAGATTGCTGGCCATTTGAATCCCTAGACCTGAAACTTCAGCAGTGTTTTATAGCTTACAACACATTGTCATTGATCTGGTCCTGTCTGAGCTTCTCAGCTGGAGCACAGTCTGTGAATTATCTCTCCAGTTTAGACAAGAGAGAAACTGGGAGAACCAGGGCTTTGTGCTGTGGGAAAGGAGTTCCAGGTTCAATTGGCGAATTTGGAAGTGCTATCCAAAGTGCCCTTGCATTTCATGTAGAGACAATAACAGCTGAGAAATTTGCTTAGGAGAAACTTTGGCTATTGTAGAGTGCATGAATGAGCAGATGAGTGGATCGTAGGTTCTGGGTTGTGCCAATGAGGTACTTACCTTCTCTGCATTAGATTTATTTTATGCCTTCAACCCATGGTGGTGGGGCTCAAATGAAAACATCCAATGAAAAACATGGTGGATGAATTTGTCCTCCTCATTCATCACTCTTGTTTTCCAGGGCTTTCTTCATCAATCCTGTTACACTGTGCATGTGCCCAAGGCCCTCTTTGCTTCCACTGAGCCGGTAGCTTGTTTCAGGCTGTTTTGTGATTAGATCTGTTATTCTGTCCCAAACCCACTCTGCATTTTTAGTGTAATAAATTTATCCATGGTAACAAGCATCAGCTGGGTGGCCATCCTCTAATAGAGCATAGTAGAAAGAAATTTCTGGAAAAGAATGCCCTATCAAAATAGTAATATGATAACAGTAATCATTATAACTACCATTTTTCAGGATTTTGGTATATTAGGCACTATGCAAAGCACTTTAACATTCTCTTCTTTTAATCCTTTTTAACAGCTGCAGGAGTTAAATATGATTTCTATCTTTTTGTCCTTTTTACTGTACATGAATTTTCTGATGTTTAAAGAGATTCTGCCTGCCTAAATCCACATAGGAAGTGGTAGAAAGATTATTCAGAGTGATATATTGGGTTTCAAAGTCTGTATTTGAATCACTACACTGTACCGGGGCGCGGGCACTGTGTAATGAGATTGTATCCTCATTCATCCCCCATGGGAGGGAGTCAACTCAATCCACGGTAGTTCTTTAGAGTTCTAATATGGGTTTCCAGTCTTTTTCTTTAAGCCACAACTGATTTTTATGTCAGCTGATTACTCATGAGATTAACTTTGTGTTGGGCACATGCATTTAAGGTGTGCAGATGGCATAGAAACGATAGCATCATAAAGTACCAGCATGCAGGGTGGGGCTACAGCAGGACCCCGCATCACGGGCGGGGGCATGTCACTGGCGGACATGCATCTCAAAGGGAGAAAAGAATAACAGGACAAAAGTAATCTGCCCTATGAGCTTCATTCCCCCATACAAGTATTCTGTGTACTCCAGTGCCTTCTTTTAAAAGCACTCCAACCTATATATCCCTGTGACCCACTAAAATACCAAACTAGATTAAGTTAAGTTGCCATAAAGAATCCATATGAGGCTTGAACTCCTGGTTCTGAAGGCATTGATGGATGAGATCTGCTCTGCCAGTGTGCTGCTTGCAGAGTTAAATAGGAAATGAAGACGTCTAGCTGCCTGTCCTGCCTTGTCAGAGACCTTGTGTAAGCATGGCCCTTTGAAGGCTCTATGTCTCTGTACATGATGAGGTGTCTCCCCCCATTTCTCTACACCACCCTCCAACAAGACATTCGGAATCAAGAGCCTGTACCGTGAAGACTTTTAATATCTGAGATCTTTGGAAACCAGCCACAGTATGACAACAAACAGGAGATGCCCTTCCCTCAACTCTTGTTGGCAGTGTCTTTCTGAAATATTCCCTACCCTTTCCTGTCCTAAGTTGTTCCAGACATCAGCCAAGTGGCAGTGGCCGCCAGTTTTAGATTCAGTTTTGTGAGCCTTGGAAAAGCATACTGGTTTCGGGCCATGATTGCAATGGCATTATCTGAACCACAGGCCACTAGGTGAGTCACCGCTTTATCCTACTTTGTTGTTGTTTCTTCGCTGCAGCCATCAGCCTGTCAGACCTTGTTTTCCTGGTTCTGACAATCACTGAGCCATGGCTAAAAGACAAATATGTGCTGGGATTCTGTCTTCCAGGGGGGAAAAAGCTGCCCTAATAGACTAGCTGTTTCTCACCCCTGAGGTCTAGCAATGCCGAATACCAAATGGTTTCTGTCGAGGCAGCCATTCTTCCGGGGTAGGCGAGTCCTTTCTGTTGCACCACAGCTCACAAAGGTTTCCGGGAGCAGCACCCTCTTCTTAAATTTATTGATATAGCCTGGCATCAAATGAAAAACTAAGCTCAGCTTCTATGACCCTTGGAACAAGCCTGTATTGCAAATAGCCATGGAACTTCAAGCCAGGATTTGGCTTGATGACCTGCTGACACTTCTCAGATGCAGATTGTCTGTCAGACTCCTGTTTGCTGGGCCTGAGTAAACACTGCCAAATAAAGGAGGCCTGTCACTTGACTCTTTGGGCATTTATCTCTAACTCCTCTGTATATTTGTGGGATTATTACTCTGGTCGTGTTCACGGTTTTCTTGTTCAGTATTTCAGTCTGAAAGAATTCAAGTTAAACAATAGGGTGGCAAGATACACTTTTATAGCAAAAAAAGAAACACTGTCTATAAGATGTCTAGTTTTGACTATAACATGAAATAAAAATAATGTTGCCAAAAATTTGGAAACAAGATTGAAATGCCAAATTGCATGTTCTAAGCAGGCCTATTTCACATTCCGGAGATAAGCCCCAAAATGCATTTTGTGATCTAAATGGAACTCTTTTGTTCCAGTTTGTTTTCCTAAAGAAGAGGGCATTTGGCATCTGATCCACAACAGCAACTCTGTGAATGTCTCTGGCCCCTGAGTCGTGCAATATATTCTCCTTTCCAGAGGATGCTATTTGTCCAGTATATGACTGCATTTGTGATACAAGAGTTCCTCCTAGGATTTCACATGCACCAGGTGGTCTTTTGTCACAGTTTGTCTAAGTGTTTAAAGAAAGATGTATATTCAAAAGTCCAAAGTCCAAATTGAAACAAAACAAAACAAAAATGGAAGACATTGAGCTTTCGGTTTATTAAAAATAACAAAACTAGGTATGCTTATTTTAAGGTATCTACATGTGCATGTGTGTATTCCCACAATCCTTCACCTGTTTTCATACAGTCTGTTGTTTACAGGTCAAAGTTTTCCAAGGACTAACCCCTGCTTCTTAAGCATTGTGGAATAGTAGCGCATTGGGCGATACTAGGGATTTCAGTACCTGCCAAGAATCAAAAGACCTGAATTCTCTTCCTGTTTCTGCTGCTTAATGATTTTGTGACCTTGGCCATATCACTAAATTTCTTTTAGTTGGGTTAATTTCATTCATTTTCATTGACATGAATAATTTTTCCCTCTCTTCCATCTCTGTCCTGAACCATTCAAACTTAAGAAATGATATAGCCTTTGTTAGTGTTTGAATTTCTGCCATTAAATATGATTAAATTTCTGTTACTTGGTTGGAAAACCTGTATGAGGCTTTCCTTGCTTTAATTCAAGGACTATTGCACTATCTTAATGATAGATGTAGATAGGGCTATTAGCAAACTGACCCTACTTACCAGATGCTTTCTCCCTTGCATTCAGGTTTGTTTTGAGTTGTATTATGTCTACATTTTCATTGCATACTCTGTCTGCATCCTGATCGGCCACACTGCACTGGACTCAGTTTCTGCACCATACTGGATCTGTGAACTTATTTGCTATCTGGCTGCAGTACCCTTAGCAAGAGCTTGCTCTTCCAACAAGCATGAAGTTAGGGTGTTGTTGCTACTGCAGGCTTCGAAGACCATGCATTCTGCCTTGGTGGATTGCTCCTAGGTCCTCCTAGTCACATAGTGAGAAAAATCCCAATGGAATGTCCTTCTGATGCCTGTTTCATTTGCTTCCCACCTTTAGCCTGGGGCTTCCCTGATGCTGCTGAGGCATGAACAATACCAGAGTGTGTTCATCACTCATGGATGTCAATGCGGGCCCACATGCCTACAGGCAACAGTGGGCAGATGAGGAGTTCACTGACTTGTGCGGGGCTCTGGATGCCATGATCACTCTGTTGGGCACTGGCTTCTACAGTTGTCTAGAGAGACTGGTACAATTCAGAAGCACGGGAGAGTTGAAGTCCTATTGGGCAAAGTTGGATTGATAGGATACTGAAACCTACAGATAAAATTCTCCCTATCTATCCTTAGGACAAATGGTTTAAGGGCCCAATAAGGCCTCTAGGAAAATGCCCTTGAATAAAACAGTGAGGAATGCTCGTCCTGATGAGGTTTCCAGTGCAGTAAAGCCCTCTATAACTTTGGTTCTCTCTCATTCCCATTTATCCAGCTTCTGCTTTCCTGAAATTGCACTCTCAAATAATATGTTTGTATATTTCTTTTCCTTCAGGATCATTTTATTTTGTTTTGAGGACCTGGGCTGTGACACATACAAATGCCCATATTTTAAGTCTTAATTAATTTCCCTTTTTTTGTCATGTCATCCAGGTCATTCTTCAAATCCTCTTGTCTTTCAGTTTTGACCTTGAATTCGTAATTTTATGCTATGTGATCTCCTTTAATAGAGGTGATTATGTTTTATAATTTTGTTTTAGTTTTTCGTGGCAAATGTGGATCATAATTTTACTCCATGAAAAATATCTGTTGAGTAAGCTTACTGCACTTTTTCCCTACTGTTTTCTTACTGCATTAAAAAAAACTCTGTCATTCAGCTAAATGGAGGAGCTGAATATTCTGGTGTGGCTTTTTGCAGAAGGTTCTGCTGTGGGTTAGGGAGAGGCCACATGAGCCTAGGCTATTCAGCTGAGAAAGTTCTTTGCCTTTGTGCTCACGGAGAAAGTTGCTTCCTGTAAAAATTTCTAGGCTGTGTAATCTTTAAATGTGACTTTGCATCCCTTATGGCATCTGATACTGGATCCAGGAGGACTTCAGCCAAAGGCCATGGTCTACTCAATTTCATGTTCTTGTGTAAAACAGAAAATTCAGCTTTTAAATTTCAGGGTGAGCCCCTCCCCTTCTGCAAGATTATTTATGTAGACAGTTGTTTTTAAAGGTCTGGTCCTGTCAGGCCCCTTGAACTCTCTTTGCTTCTTGTCTGATTTCCTTCTACACATTTTCAGCTTTGTTTGTCAGCCCTTACATATATTTTGGAATGTGTGGGTCACACCTGAAAATACATAGGTATTTGTCATTTGCTTTTATGGATTGTCTAGCTCATGAAGGTATTTTCTGATCTTACATGAAATTACAAGGTATATAATGGCAACTTTTGTTCAAGAATACTAATATACATTTCAGTTGTTTAAAAGAGAAAAAATATTCAAGGCACCTTGGTGGCTCAGTCGGTTAAGCATCTGACTTTGGCTCAGGTCATGGTCTCATGGTTTGTGAGTTCGACCCCCCTGTCAGGATGTGTGCTGAGAGCTCAGGCCTGAAGCCTGCTTCAGATTCTGTGTCTCCTTCTCTCTGCCCCTCCCCTGCTCATATTCTGTCTCTCAAAAATGAATAAATGTTAAAAAAATTAAAAAATAAAAATAAACGAAAAAATAATCAAATGATCGATTAATAGATTAATCACAACAATACATTGTTAAAACATATATTTTCCATATAGGGGCATAGATACTCATTTTTATTCATATAATGTTTATAAGGAGTTAAATAAAATAGTAATCATAAATACACATAGGAATATTATAGAAATTAATTTAAAATATTGTATGCTTTATCTGACCCAGTATGTTGCTTTCTATTACCATTTTGATATTCTCTCAAAATTGCTGTTTGAAAAATTTCTGTGAAGTATAATTCATTGTCTTAGAAGATCATAGATTCCATATTTGTGTGGCTGTCATCTTTTAAATTAATTAATTAAGCCTTTTTAAAATAGCTTTGCTAACATTAATGAATTAGTTAATAATCATTAATTCATAATAATTCATTAATCCACATTAATACTGTGCTACCCACATTAATGAATAGGATGGCTTGATTCTTTTTCTTTTTTTTAATTTTTTTTTAACATTTATTCATTTTTGGGAGAGAGATAGAATACGAGTGGGGGAGGGGCAGAGAGAGAGGGAGACACAGAATCAGAAGCAGGTTCTAGACTCTGAGCTGTTAGCTCAGAGCCCAACACGTGGCTCGAACCCACGAGGGGTGAGATCATGACCTGAGCTGAAGTCAGATGCCTAACCGACTGAGCCACCCAGGTGCCCTTTGATTCTTTTCTTAAAGGAGCACACAAACATGATAAATGTATCAGAATCCAATATCACACATTGCCTCAAGTTTTTGAGTATATAACTAAATGAATGTATGTTTATGAATAAAATATATACATATATAGTTTATGTATACTAAGGTTTACTAATGGTAAGCTTTATTATTTCAGAATATTTACAACAAATATAAATTAACACTCTGTACATATATGTATGAAACACATACACATACACGCACAGAGTGCAGTGCCTTGTGCATATATGGTGTATATTCAGTGACTGTGGAAGGAACCAAGTTCATTTTTTAAATGCTAAGTTTATGACTTGTTTCTTCACAATTGTCTCCCCAGAGTTTAACACAATGCTCACATAAAATAGATACTAAATAAATATTTGTTGCCTGACTAAACTGAAGGGATGAAACCATGTCATGACAAAAAAACAATAGTACTCTATATTTCTGCTTGGATAATTAACAGCCTTTTTGATAGAATAAATCCTTGTGGATTAGTAGCTTTGGGAAAATGGAAAATTTCTAGTGAAAAAAAGCTATTCAGGTAGAGGAGATGGATCAGGGGTCCCCTATTACACTGATAAATATGAACACATTAAGAAAATGAAGCTGAAAAAAGTAAACATGATTAAAGTTTTGTTGTTTATCCATGGACAATAGAGAACTAACGAATTTTTTTCACATAAATGAAGATAACTTTATTTCTCTATACTACAGTCTTGTTGGGGGAAAACTATAATGCAATTTTTCTGTGCATTTTTTCCTGTTAATCTGAGGTTTCTGATGAGAATATTTTAATTACTGAGGTAAGTAGTTCCAACTGGACTTTTTGTATCAGGGAATAAAAAGTGATACCTTTACCTTTTATTTTTTTTAATTTAGTGGCTCTGTGAACATTTATTTCTTCATTATTAATTATGTCAATATTAATTCCACAGACAGTACCAATAAGATTAAAATTAAGCCTTTATGCACTCACCAATATAAAGGTAACTTATTAAATGGGCTTTATGCATCTAATTATGCACAATTGACTGTTTCTTTTGTTTGCATTCTCTTGTATTATTTTAATCCGGATATACTGTCATACAAAAAAGTCGATTCCTCTTAAATTGCTGGTGTGTACGTGTGTGTGTGTGTGTGTGTGTGTGTGTGTGTGTGTCTACTGAATAAGATATCTGAGTCTCAAACATATCTCAAACATCAAAATGATCATGGCAAGTACTTTACCAATGGTGTTTACATCATAAGGTAAGATAATTCTGTTTTTTTGGGGGAGAGAATATGTCTTTCTTAATATTAAAAAATTTTATTAAGAAGTAAGTCAGATCTCCTGCTGTATTTTGAATTATGTATTTCCTCCAAATGTCATAAATGTCTGCAATTGAGGTGCTTTTTAAAAATGCCTGTTCTAGGTCTCTCCCAAATGAATAAATATCAACTCAAGATGAACCAAATGTTGGAGTCATCAGACATAAATTTTAAGGCAGCTTTAACCATGTTTTGTGAGGTAATAGTAAAAACTCTTAAAGAGAATGGGAAGATAAATTTCAGCAGAGAAATGGAAACTGTAAAAGTTATCAAGTGGAAGTTTTAGACCTGGAAAACACAGTATCTGAAATAAAACTGTTCACTGAATAGTCTCACTAACAAAATTGCAATATTAGAGAAAATAGTCAGCAAACTTCATGATATGTCACTAGAAACCATCCAAGCTAAAGAACAGATAGGGCAAAAAATAAGAAAGAAAACAAGTCAACAGGACCACAGTGTGCACTGAAATAATATCCAAATATGCAGTACTTTTGTCATTGGAGTATTAGGAGAAGAGAAAAATATTAGTGCAGAAAAATAATTTTTAAGTTTTGTGTAAATACCAGTTAGTGAACATGCAGTGTAATACTTGTTTCAGGTGTACACTATAATAATTCAACACTTCCATACTCATCACAATTGCTCATCACAATTGCCCTCCTTAATCCCCATTTTCTATTTCACCCATATCTCCACCCACCTCCCTCTGGTAACCATCAGTTTGTTCTCTAAAGTTAAGACCATGTTTCCTGGTTTGCCTCCCATTTTCTCTTTTTCTTCCCCTTTTCTTGTTTGTTTTTTCCTTAAATTCCACATATGAGTGAAATCATATGGCATTTGTCTTTTTTTGACTGACTCATTTCACTTAGCATTGTACTCTCTAGCTCTATCCATGTCTTTGCAAATGACAAGTGTTCATTCTTTTTTATGGCTAAGTAATATTGCGGTGATTCTTTTAATGTATTGTTGGATTTCATTTGCTAGTATTATATTGAGAATTTTTGCATCCATGTCCATCAGGGATATTGGCCTGTAGTTCTCCTTTTTTTAGGGAAGACTCCATCTGGTTTTGGTATCAAGGTAATGTTGTCCTCATAGAATGAGTTTGAAAATTTTTCTTCCCATTCTGTGTTTTGTAATAGTTTGAGAAAAATGAGTAATAACTCTTGTTTATGTGTTAAGTAGAATTTGCCTGGGAAGCCATGTGGTCTTGTAGTTTGTTGGGAGTTTTTGGGTTATTGATTCAATTTTTTTGCTGGTTATCAGTCTGTTCAAGTTTTCTATTTTTTCCCATTTCAGTTTTGGTAGTTTATATATGTTTGTAGGAATTCTTCAATTTCCTCCAGGTTGTCCATTTTTTTGGCATATTGCTTTTCATAGTATTCTTTTCTAATTATTTTTATTTCTGCCATGTTGTTATTTCTCCTAACTCATTTGTGATTTTATTTGGGTTCTTTCTCTTTTCTTTTTATAAGTCTGGCTGGAAGATTATCATTTTTATTATTTTTGTCAAAGAACCAGCTACTGGTTTCATTGATCTGTTATATATGTATTTTTAAGTTTCTATGTCATTATTTGTGTTCCAATCTTTATTATTTCTTTCCTTGTTTTTGGTTTCATATATTTGTTCTTTTCCTAGCTTCATAGGGTATAAGGTTACGTTGTTTATTTGAGATTTTTCTTGCTCTGAGTAAGCCTGTATTGCTGTATCCTTCCCTCTTAGGATTGGTTTTGTTGCATCCAAAAACTTTTGGACCATTGTGTTTTCATTTTCATTTGTTTCCAAGAATTTCTTTTTTATTTCTTCTTTGACTTACTCAATGACCCATTCATTGCTTAGTAGCATGTTGTTTTACCTCCATGTATTTAGGGTCTTTCCAAATTTTTTTCTTGTGATTGACTTCTAGTTTCATAGTGCTGTGGTCAGAAAGGGTCTTTTTTGTATTTGTTGAGACCTGTCTTGTGACCTAATAAGTGATCTATTCTGGAGGAAGTTCCATGTGCACTTGAAAAGAATGTGTATTCTGCTGTTTTAGATGAAATATTCTGAATATATCTTTTAAGTCCATCTGGTCCGATGTGTCATTCAAAGTCATTGTTTCCTTGTTTACTTTCTGTTTAGATGACCTGTCTGTTGATGTATTTGGGGTGTTCAAGTACCCTAGTAGTATTATGTTATCAATTAGTTCCTTTGTGTTTGTTATTAATTGTTTAATATATCTGGGTGCTTTCATGTCGGGTGCATAAATATTTACAATTATTATATCTTCTTATTGGATTGTCCCCTTTGTGAGTATAGAATGCTTTTCTTTATCTCTTTTTACACTTTGTTTTAAAGCCTACTTTGTCTGATATAAATACTGCTATTCTGACTTTCTTTTGACATCCATTTGTGTGATAAATGTTTCCCCACTTCCTCATTTTCAAACTGCAGGTGTCTTTAAGTCTAAAATGAGTTTCTTGCAGATAGCATACAGATAAGGCTTATTGTTGTTATTGTTGTTTTATCTATTCAGTTACCCTATTTATTTTTATTGGAGCATTTAATCCATTTTCATTCCAGGTAATTATTGATAGATATGTACTTATTGCCATTTTATTACTTGTTTTGTCATTATTTTTGGATATTTTCTCTGATCCTTTCTCATCTTTGTCACTTTTTGATCTCTACTTTAAGGAGTCCCCTTTAATATTTCTTGAATGGCTGGCTTAGTGTTCACAAACTCTGCTATGTATGTCTGGGAAACTCTTTTTTTCTCCTTCTGTTCTGAATGAAAGCATTGCTGGATTGAATATTTTTTCTGCAGTTTTTTCCCATTCAGCACTTTGAATATATTATGTACTTCCTTTTGGCTTGCAAAGTTTCTGTTGAGAAATCTTCAGCTAGTCTTATGGATTTTTCTTATAAGTTAAAGATTTATCTTGATGATTTTAAGATTTATTCTTTATTAATATATTTTTCAAATTTAATTACAATATGTCTTGGTGTGGACCTCGTTTTGTTGATGTTGATGAAAGTTCTCTTTGTCTCCTGGATCTGGATGTCTGTTTCCTTCCTCAGATTAGGAAGGTAGAAAAATATTTTTTTTAACTAATAGATAACAACCTCTCTGAGGAACTAATTTGCAGATTGAAGAAAATTAATATAAAACAAGATAAAATCAAAGAAGCAGTTTCTCAGACATATATTATACACCTAAATTAAAGATAAAAATCTTGAAAATAGTAAAAAATATATATATCACATATGACAAGAACTCCAATGACTAAAACCCTTTCATATAAAAGTTCCTATAGTGAAACATCTTTAAAGTACTGAAAGAAAAGAAGTACTAATAGATGATTCTATATATAGAAATATATATATGTGTGTGTGTGTATATACTAAAAATATCCTTGAGTAATGACAGCAAGATAACGACCTTGTAGAATAAGAAAAAATCAGAGAATTCAATGATTATGTATCCACTCTACAAAAACTCTCTTTAGGCAGAAATGGCATATGTTTTATACCAGAGGGATTGCACACTGCCTCACTTACCAACTAACAAACTGTTTTTATGGTTACTCTGCAGATTTTGAGAGTGTATAATCACTACCTCTATTATATATTTCCTGACATAATTCCAGCTTCTCTCTGTATTGAGTTCTATATGTCAAGTATTGCTAGGTCTGTACATTTACTCAGGCTTTTCTCCTGGCATCTTTTAAATATTCTGTATTCTAAGATTCTTCATGAGTTTTTGTTTTATCATTAACATAAATGATAAAAAGAATCTATCCAATTCTATTCAAAGTTTTTTCCCCAAGTCTACTGAGATATTTAAAATTCTCTTCTTGTCACAGCTTCCGGAGGCACAGAATATAGTTAGATTTAATAGTTTATTCTTATTAAAGAGATTCAAGTTTGTAGAGTAAGTTTTCCTATAGTATCTCATTAAGATTACACACCAGGGCACCAGGGTGGCTCAGTCTGTTGAGCGTCCAGCTTCAGCTCAGGTCATGATCTCACGGTTCATGGGTTCGATTGGTATCTGTGCTGACAGCTAGCTCAGAGCCTGGAGCCTGCTTCAGATTCTGTATCTCCCTCTCTCTCTGACCCTTCCTGCTCATACTGTCTCTCTCAACAATTTTTTTTAAAAATAGAAGAAGAAAAGATTACACAGTTTTTCTGTGAAGAAGTTATTTTACAGATGAGAGATTGAGAAAATCAAGGCTCAGGTGAGACTGAGTGATGCTGACTTTCACACAGTTTTAATGTGTCAGTGGTGCACGTGCAAATGTCTGCTGATAATCTGTTCTGGGTAGAAGAGCTGAGGTGACTGATCCAGAGAACTGAATGAAGTCCAGTTTTACTGGTTTATATGAGGCAGGAGAAAAGCAGGGGACGAAATTAAGGACAAGCTGTTCCATATCAAGCAGGGACTACCAGATAACTGCAAACCAACTTGTTTTCTCTCAGTACAAACTAAAGCAAGTAAATGGTATTAAACAGGAAAATGGTGTGATTTAACTTATGATTTAAGAAAGATTATTCAAGGGTGACTGGGTGGCTCCATCAGTTAATCGTCTGACTCTTGATCTGAAGCTCAGGTCATGATCTCACATTTTGTGAGATCAAGCCCCACATAGGGCTCTGAGCTGATAGCATGGAACCTGCTTGGCATTCTTCTCTCCCCCACTGTGTATGCTCCTCTCTAGCTCTTTCTCAAAATAAATAAATACATTTTAAAAGAAAGAAAAAAAAAGATTATTCTATATGTTTATGGAGAATAGATTAAAAGACAATCCTGATATCAGTAAAACCGAAAGGTGGCTTATTGACAATTTAGGGGAGAGATCATGTTATCTTGAACCAGAGTATTGAGGAAAAGAAGGAAGATCTATGTGATAGACACTGACTTACTTCCTGGCTTCAGTGAACAAGTTTAGTAGCTTCTAGTTGTTAGTTTTGTCACAATGTAGCACAACTTTTGATCTGAGGTCTCCTCTTCAGAGGATGATCCCCATTTAGTAATAATATGCCAGGAGCTGGCTCAAGGACATTGGCATGTGTGGCCAGCAGGGAATCTCTGGAATGTGCGGTATCCCAGTGGGCAGACCGAGATGTCCACAGACCAACATCCCAGTGGGACAGCCTCTCTTGTTCAACACCGCTCTTCCCTTTTTCCTCTATAATTGCTCTTTCTAGTGAACTCTTTCCTACCGAACCTGGCTCAACATCTGCTTCCCACAGCACATGTTTGAAGTGAACAATACTTAGTAGATGCCAAAGAGTAAATTCCATTATGCTTTCTGAATTCACAGAATTCCCAATTTCTCACTTGAGGTGCACCCTTGTATAATAATTTATTTCATTAGACTCTCAGTGACAGTATACTAACACGATGTGTGAACTCACCACTAAAGTAGGAGAGTAGAGTTTAAAGATGTTATTTGGAAATAAACAACAGTGTAAGATTTCTAATATTTTGGTGTTTTCCTCATTATAGAGATATTACTTAGTATAACTTGAAAAATATTTCATTATAAAAGAAAAAATTCTTATTAAAATATTTCATCTTGGGTAATGTCAGAATATTTGTAGTTAACTTTTTTAGCTATATAAAATTTTCATAGATTTCAGAAAAAGTATGGAAACAACTTATAGTGAGTCTTATTTATAAATGAAATAATAATCTAAGTATTAGACTATAAACTCTTTAAAAACCAAAGTGTCATTAATTCAACATTAAAACCGAGTCTTAAAAAAAGTGGAAATAAGTAATGACCAACTAAGAAGTGTCTTTTCTAGTGATTCAAGAAATAAATTTATGAATATAGAATATTTAACTTTTATATACCAATTTATGTATATTATATAATTCATACTTGTTCCAAATAATATGTTTTGCATGTCAGGAATTTTAGATTGATTTAATATTATTAAGTTGTCACTCAACAAATACTGAACTAAAGCTTGATGATTACATGTATATCTGATTCAGGCAAGCAGATAAATGGCAAAACACTTATTATTGCACAAATATTTATTAACTTCTCCAGCTGTATTGGCTTATACTATTTTTATTACAACCTAAATATTTGCACGTTAAATCCCTGTTATTCAGATATTCATAATTTGAATAAGGATTCTAAGGAAAAAAAGATAGAGTAATTTTATGATAATTAAACATATTTTAATTTTTATATTTTGAGGTATCACATGTCTTGTATAATAAAACTACTATATATCATAAATAAGTATTTTTTACATTATAGTTTTCAAAATATGTTCATATAGTTACAATTTTTTTCTTTTTATAATAGTAAAAGGCATATGATGCCTTTTGAATCATTTACCTTTGACACTTGAAGGAATTTTATAATGCAACACAATTTTGCCTCATGGGAGGGTTTTAATTATTTTAAATCAAAAAGATCCTAAAAACAAACTTTTATTTCCATGTGCTAAATTTATTAAAATAAAATACCTCTTTACATCAAAATACTTAAAACACTTCTCCTTTATTTCAGATGCATCTATATTACTTTGTTGTGCCCAAGTTTGTAATATCGCCCCCAAAAAAGACCAGAGACTACCAGGGAGACCGAGTCACGCCTGCAAAAACAAAGGGTTTTATTACGGGCTTAAGCTCAGGCTCATAGACTCCACTAACCCCTCGGCCACGTGGAGAGAGAGCCTGGGACAAAGGCAGGGCAGGCCTTTTATGCCTTTGGGAGGGGGAGTTACAGGAAATGATGACAGGAGTACAGTGATCCAATCCCTGCCCCCCATCAATACTGGCAGTTGTGGGAGCCAATCACAACATTTGACGTATTGACCAATCAGAGTGGGCCCAGAACCCCCACGTGGGGTGTGACTAGGCCCGCCTCTAGAAAGGTCAAAGGTATTGGCCGGCCTCCCGATTGGGCACCGCAGGAGTTGTCCCTCCTTAATGTGCACCCTTTCATCCAGAGAAGCTGGCGCCTTCCCCTTTAAGTACAGGGGAAGGCTGAATCGGACCTGTGTCCTTACAACTTCACTGTATTTGGTACATCTATATGTGTTGTCATTGCCACTAGAACAAGAAAATATCTTAGTTATTTTTGTATTCCCAGCATTTTGATGCCACTCAGTAGGCACAGCAGTAATTTGAAGAATCATTAACTCAAGTTTATTTAACCTTTTGCTGTACTCTAACACCTTCTAGAATTTGCCTTTAACATTAGCCTTTCTTGGTCTATGGGATAGCCAAGGTACCCTGGGAGTTAAAGGCAATGACTTGTGTTAGTTCAATTGTATTTTGTTCTTCCCATTAAAACGTGGCATTATTCCCTTTCCACTTGAATCTGTGATAGCTTCATGATTAATTTGCTTTAAACAATACAGAGTAGCAGAAGGGGCACTGTGAGTTCTAGGTCTCACGTTTAAAGAGCCTTTGCAGTTTCTATTTTTACCCTCTTGAATGGCACCATGAACCATCATGTTTGGTAGACAGGCCAGCTAACTGGAGGATGGGAAGACACATGAATGAGAACTGAGAACCCCTGGCCCCCCACTAGTACTTGTGAGTGAAGCCTTTTGGAACCTTCTGGCCAAACTAAGATTCCTGCTGAATAGAGCTGTGTGGTTGAGCCTAGGTGAAAGCAACAGAGGAACCACTCAGCCAACCTACAGAATGATGAGAAATGATACATTGTTTTCATTTTATAACTAAATTGTAGGGGACTTTTAATGCAAAAATAGATCATTATATTATGGCTAGAAGAGGAGATTATAGTATGGTAATATTAAGAGGAAAGAACTTTCCATTAGGGATACAGGAAACAGTTCACAAGAGAGTAAAGAACCCTTTTGACTCTAAGGAAATGTAAAAAGAGCCCAGATAAAGCTTTATATTATTTTAAGGTGGAGAGTGAATTAGCTGAGTAAAGGTAAAGAGTACACATGACATGCTTTTTGTATTACTTACTTTATAATTATTAAGTTGTTAAGCCAAAGTCAAATTATTCCTTTTGGCCAAATTTTAAGGTTGACAATTTTCAACTTAGTACATTTTTAAAATGAATTTCTAATTGTGGGTTGTGGTCAAAATATTTGAATGTCACTAATACAAGAGTCTTTCAAATGCGACATCAATTTGTAAGTTGTTTGGGCAGATTAAAAATAGGTAAAAGCAGAGAAAAGAACAAGCTCTAGAATGGATAGTGCTAACAATAGTTCCTTTGTATTATGGGCTTTCTAAATTCTGGGGACTTTAACACATTGTTTCAGCTTCTCTAAACCCGTCTGAAATGCATCCCATTAATAACAATCAACCCTTGAACAACAGGAGAGGGTGTGTGGGGGGAAGGAGTTATGACCACCAATCCCCTCCCCCTGTACCAGCACAGTCAAAAGTCTGCATATAAATTTTGACTCCCCCAAATATTCACCTCTTATAGCCTACTGTTTACTGGAAGCCTTACTTTAGTAGTAAATTAACACTTCTTTTGTATATTATTTGTAATATATACTGTAGTTTTACAATAAAGTAAACTAGAGAAAAGAAAATGTTATTTAAAATTCATAAAGAAGAGAAGATGCATTTATGGTACAGTACTTTATTTCTCTAAGAAATCTGAATGTAAGTGGGCCATATGTAATTCAAACCCATGTCATTTAAGGGTCAAGTATATACATAATATATGGGAAAACTGGAGGTTAGAGAATTTTTATACTTGTTAAGTGGTCAAAATTTCACAAAAGAGAAAAACCTCAGACATATATACAAGAACTTATTGTAAACTTGTTTTAATACAAACATGATAAAGAAGTTAGAGTTTGAGATCAAGAGAGAGCTGGAGAAAACAAAAGTAACTGCCGTATCTGCTGCTCTACTGAGTCCAGTTGAAAATGAGGATGTATCTGGTATCTCTGGGCCCCTTGGAAGCCAGTAGGAGAGGATCATTCCTTGGTTTGTAGGAGTGTGAACTATTAATCTTTGCATCTGTCTCCACCTGGCTATCTCATCTCTGTGACTGAGTTTGTTTGGATCCATCCTAATGACCTCATCTTAACTTGCTTTTATATGCAATGACCCTATTTCCAAATAGTTATACTCATAGGTACTTGGGTGAGGGAGAAGGGTGTGTTAGGACTTCAGCATATCTTTTTGGGGCATGCAGTTCAGCCCATAACAATCACTAATATACAAATCTCAGTATACAATTTCAAAAACGCAGACTTGCAACATCCTCTCAAGAAGGATATTGAAGAAAATAACATCAAGTGGCCCTCACATTGTATTTTGTTTCTAGAAAACATATAAATGATTAAAATCTGACAGATCTATGAGAATTACCTGGGCCCTTTTTCTGTCTTCCAGAAACACACACACACACACACACACACACACACACACACACACACACTTGTTTAATTGATTGATTGCTGAAGCCACCAGAGCCTTACTGATTTCAGAATTTCCAGAGAGCTACATACCATATATATATATATATATATATATATATAAAGTCCCAGATGATTCCATTTGTCAAAACAGTTCTGAAATCATTTCCTTGAAAGTACTTCACCTTATCTAAGAAGATGGATGTGTTAAACTTAAGGCATAAATATACCTTCTTTTTGATGTATTCTTGAAATAACACTGCTGAGCTGCAAGTGGTGACCATAACAGGGCAAAAATGTTGGATCATCAACTTCAGGCACAGTAGAGAGGACTAAAGACTGTCAAAAGCAAACATTCTGCATCCTTTGATATCCTAGCTCCAGTTCTTCCCATATTCCCCTGACAGGAAATTATAGATTAGCCTAGATAAATAGTAACAATATTTGAAAGAATAAGAACATCAATCTAAATCTATTTTCTCTTTCTTAAAATAACGAGAAGGAATTTCATTATGAGAATTTTTCAGTGTCATTCTAAAACCCCTCTACTTAGAAGAAAAAATAAGGTCATTCAATATTTTAATAAATTTAGCAACTACCATCTTTTGTTTTCACATCCATCTTGAAATATTTATTACCTAAAGAATATACAAATAAATTTGGTTAAAAATTCAAACAAGAAAGAAGAGCTCATCTATGAGAATCCATTGAAAATCATTATGAAATGTTTTCTTCTATCTGTATCTATATTTGGATATAGTATTTTATACATACTTTTGACTATTGGTTTCATCCAATACTCTGAGATTTAGATTGATTTTATTGATTAACACCACTTCCTGATATCTGTTTAACCATAACCTTTTAATTGTTAAAACAATTTGCTTATAAAATAATGATGTAATGAGTTTTCTCATGCATTTTATTGTGAATAAATGTATTATATCAATTGTACCTCAGTTAAAAGTTTTGCCCACTTTTAAATTTTATGAAAAACTCAATTTTTACATTTAGTTCACACTTAACTGGATGGGCTCCAAAAGTATCATGTCACATTTCCTCCACAATTTCACAGAGTATGCGACGAATGATTTCCTAAAATATTCACCAATACTGGATATTATCAATCTCTTTATTTTAGAAATGTGAAGGTTAAAAATTATATTTCCCCCAAACCTTAACTACATCAGGTATTATCAACCTATTCATTTTTGAAATAGCAGTGTTAAAATATTATATGATAATTTCAGTTTTGTAGTCCTGATTTTTATGAAATAATTTTTTCATGTGTTTATTGTCCATTTATATCTCCACTGTGAGTTGGTTGGTTTTTATCTTTTGCATATTTTTCTTAAGCTCTCTAGTAATTTGCATATTAATTTCTAAGTGTTCTTTATATGTTTTGGATTTGGGATAAGTAGTGCAAATATTCCCAATCTGTCACTTTTCTTCTAATTCTGTTTACTGTGTCACTGTTATAAATAAGTTCATCTTTGCTAACATCCATCAATAGCTTTTCTTATTTCCATGTAAATTACAGTAATTATAGAAGAAAATCTTAATCAAAAATAAATTTCCTTATGTTTATTAAAAATAAAATTAAACCTGTTTTAAAAGAAAATTAAACAGGATGTTTGTCCTACAATAAAGAAAAGCAATATAATCAGTTATTGTCCTCAACCAAATGTAGGCCTTAGATTGAATTTTTAGACACAATGGGATGAAGGCCAAAATGAACTGAAAAATAACTTGAACAGGTGTTTGTATACGTCTGCCCTCATTTGTAATGGGCAAGCGACAAGACCTCTGATTCTAACTTTGTCTTGTAATTTATGCTTATTGCTGTTAGAAATGTAAATACATTGAACTCCCTCAAGTTTAAGAGTTCAAATGTCGAAAGCAATTAAAACTTGTATTTAGAAAACACCACTTGTACATAAGAACTCTAGTGATGTTTCAATGGTTTGTTTCAAGATTTAAAACATTGTGTATTTGGTTATTAAATAACTTGTTTGTGTATGCTAAAATATGTATTTTTATTTTAAAATAAAATCATATGCATTAATTGGTGGACTCACACTAATACATAAAGTAGGACATCATTTTCTGCCATAACTGAATTGTGATTTGAAAGTACACGAGTAATTTTCTTAGGACATTGAAAGGAACTCTTACAAATATGCAACAAAAATTGGTATTTTTGATATTTAAAATTTAACATATGGGATAGAATCATGGTCTTGGGTAGAGACAATTTTTTTATGAATGCTAGAAGTGCTGCGTTGGCATTTTTAAACCTTGTAACCTCTTCTCTGTACCTATAAAGTGAAGATACAAATAACTTACATCCTAGGGTAATTCTGAGGATTCATTAAAATGACATGATAAGCACTTAGAACAATGCCTGATGTATAATGATAAATATTAGCTGTCATTCATATGTTTATTAATTTATTTTAAAATTGGTTCTCTTATTCTTCAGGTACACTATTTAAAAGGCAACTTACTTGGAAAGCTATTCTATTAATTTTAAAATCCATTTGGCTTTTGACAAACTTCTCAATGTCTTGTGATGAACCAAAAGCAAAGTATTAAGGAAAAAAAAATCACCTTGATTGATTAAACGGATCTGAACTCTACAATCAAGTGTAAGATTTTAAGAGGAAAATTCATATTACTTCACTTAGTTTTTAGTTCTATATGCTCTAGCAGAGTTAGAGTTTTGCTTTTGGTATGAACAACTAGTTGTAATAATTAACCTAACTATAACAGTATAATAATTGAGCAATCAACATTCAAGTGGGCTTTCAACTTTCTCCTAAAGCCTTAAATTTCAAAGTGACTACAATATCCATCTCACCTGGATAGAGTTCCTTGGGTTATTTCTGAATGATATTCACTTCAATATTTTGAAAAAGAAAGAAATCACTGAACACTAGCACAAAGCACATTGTAAGCCTGTATTTCACCTCAGTTAGTGACTAGGGAAGACAGTTCAAAGCTTATCAAAATTCACTTGGGTATATTTTTATTCTTCTATTTACATTTTGGATGTAGTTTTGTTTCTAAAAAGTTATACTCCTTCCATGGGTATACATTAGAAATAAGTTTGGGGATAAGACTGTGTTAGAATAGAGAAAAATGGCAAATAACTGATGCCTTTGACTTCCCTATGAAGTAATCCTTGAACAATAATTGGTGTGATCTCTGCTATCCAAAAAGGAAATAACCTCTTTCAGTCACTTACTCCAGAGCTGCATTCCATCTCCTCTGAGGGCTGGAGAAGGTAATTTTATTGTGTATACAATGCCTCACATCACACTTCCAATTACTCCATCACTCCTGTTAGGTTTGAAAACTTGAAACAACATGACAATTAAAAGAGTAGTTAAGGTCTACGGAGGGCTGCAGAGACTCTTACTTGTGAAAGGAATGGAGAAAGAAGATTGTGAAATAATGTGCTTTGATAAGAAGGCTGAATTGAAAACACCAATTTGAAGAATCAGAGGAGAAAAACATAGCAGCAATTGGGGTAAAAAGAAATCTGTTGAGAGGGAAGGCGATCTCTTAACACTCTAGAGAAATTCCTTATCAGAAGAGAAATCTGCCTAGATTTAAGAGGAAAAGAGTTTTAAAAGGAGACTTGTGATTCTTTTTGGTGATTTGTATTTATTATTGCTAGTAGAAGAAACAAGTGATAAGGTAAGCTAGAGTCTGAGAGCAAAAGGAATGAGGTCATGTTTATATAGTTCCATAGGACAGTTGTTTCGTGGACATTTTTGTGTTAATTGTCGTTTACCTACTTCTTTACTGCAAGATGGTATGATTCAGCTTTGAAAAAGCATTTTGTATAGTCATGTTTTACAATCTCTTTATCTACAATCTTCTGTGTTTTTGCCCTTCAACTGACACCATCATTGCTTTGAACAGGAAAAATACAGCAGGAACTCCTAGAGCTGGAAAAGTAGAATGTTGACAAGTAGAGAATCTCAGCAAGAATTCTTGCTTTTGGAAGAATTAGGGCTTTTATAATATTATCATGGTTTATTTGATAGTGGGGACTGAAGTAGAAGTCAATAAAAAGTTATTGAAAAAGATAAGAGGTAATTTTTCTCAGTCAGGGTCTGGATGGGAAACTTTTGTCATAATCAAATTTTTTAAATAGGTAGAGGATAATAATGGAGCTATTTATGAATATGTGGGAAGTATCAAGAGTTGACTTAACATTTTCTGGACTTTTAGCCACTGTGGGCTTCAGAAACAACTGGAAGAAACAGTCATTGAGACTGAGAAAGAAGAGCTGTAGGTCTAAGATCAGTCTTACCTCCCCTGATAGAAGTTGTATTCTTTGGTAGAGAGACATAGTCAAATTCCAATGACCCTTCTGGTAGAGAGACACAGCCAAACTCTGAGGGAGGATGTGGAAATAAATTGTTTTTCCATCTTATAATCTTTTACTAGTTATACCTAGTGATTGAACCAACCTGGAAGCCAGAGGGCAAAATAGCCCTTTGGTGAAGGCCACAGAGTTAGCTCTATATGGCACAGACAACAGCATTTGAAGAGTGGCAAGTGGGTCTTGGGGGCTCACGGAAACTAGAACACACAAACCAAGTGGCTAGGCTATATACCCAGGATATACATGTGTTTAAGAAATAGTTCTTTTACATGATAGGTACCTTTATAGGAAAGGTGAGAAAGTCAGTAAAATCTTTGCCCTCCTTTGGGTTCATAAATAGTGCATATTTTTCACATAATGTGAGTGTACTTATATTTTTACCTGGATACACATATATGCATGTAGCTGCATAAATCTTAGAATGTGTACTTTTGTGTTTTTCTTTTTCCCAATTTCCAAGTCTTCCTCTGGTAGTCAGAAAAATTCACATTGCCTAGAGGCAAATTAGGAGAAATAAACAATAATACAAGGAGAAACTAAGTTGTTTGTTTTTGTTTTTTTAATTTCCAAGCAAAACTTTTACAAACTAAAAAGGAAGTTATTGAAGGGGGAAGAATTTTCAGATAATGCTGTAAGATTGGAAAGCAAAATGACGGAAATGAAAACCATTCTCCCCTGGCCTGTACTCCCAAGATGGAGGCCTTTCGCGCTGCCAGAGCGCCTTCTGGTGGTAGGTCCTGACCACTAAGAGAATCGCATAGACTAGATAGAAATAAGGATGTTGAGACAGCTGAGCACATTTTGGCTAAGGCCAGGGTTCTACCTTGAAATTGAGCATGCTTGTGGTCAATCCCTTATCATTCAAGTAGACATGTAACTTCCTCTTTGTGTGAGCACAGAGGACATTTATATGTTGTTGAGTGAGGGTTTCAGTAGCCTTATTAGGTACACACTGCCTGTGGGGCCTGCTTATTATCTAGTAGAAGAATCTTACCTCTTCGGCCCTGACACCTTAGCACCTGTCACCTCTGCCCCATATCAACCATCCAGAATCCTCATTAACTTCCTCTCAATTTTCCAAAACACGAGTTGAGGCTCTTGAAGCACTCACAAAATGGACAGTAATGATATGGAAAGGGAAGTCTCAACTGGACAATGCTGAAACTTCCCCTAGTTAGACAGGTATGCAAGAGAGTCTATGTGATTTACCAAATATTTGTTATGCTGCATACTTACTACACATAGAGTTCTGAAAATTATAATTACATATAATCCAGTTACTAGGGTTTGTTTGAACTTTCTTCTTTTCACTGATAATCATGTTCCTAGAAAACAGCCTCTATATATGCGTTATTGTTTTGGCATTAATTGAGAAATAATTTTTAATCTTTATTTTTCAGGATTTATTGAAAACAAACACAAAGTAACCTCTTGCTGTTATAATAAAATAAGCAATTTAGAAATGTTTGGAGAAGTCATAAATTTGTACTCTGATTTTGATAATTTCTTATTTTTAATGTAAGAGTAATAACTTCCAAACTTGTATGGATATTGGAAGCATTAATTGTGTATGAAATCTTCTAACCCTACCACTCTGTCAATCTTCCTTTTCACTTATCATCACCAATCTGGCAGTATTTCCCTAGGTCCTTTCAAAGAGACTGAACAACGGTGTAGTTTTCTCTATTTATCCAGTTCCAGATTGACTACAAATGTATTCCATTATTCTGGAAGACCTCAGGAAGTTATAGATATTAAAGCTTGAGTGGATAGAAAGCTATTTGCCCCCTATTTTGCTGCCTCTTATCTTAGTTCACATCTTGAACACAGAAAATATTGCCCACATCCAACGTGATTTTATTCTCTAAGATTTCCTCCAGATACAAAACTAAAGATTCCTATGCTCTTTCCACTTGCTATCAAACTACAATGCTTCATAGACACAGCCAGTTTTGAAGAAAGTCAGACCAAAATGAAGTCTGTTCTTGTCTATCTGTGTCTAAATGAGAGGACACAAATGTAAAATACAGCAAATTTAATCTCACATTCAAGACTACTTAAGCAGATAAACAGAAGGAAAATGAAGGAACTCTGTTTCAATATTAATTCCCATCAGTATTAGAGATAATTAATTCCACAAAAACTAGAATATAAAATATAACCATAGCATTATGATGAAAATTGTGAAGTTAATAATATATTCACCTTACAAATACTATCATGTAAGGATACTGGTAACCATTACTAGAAATTACAATGAAACATTAAACTCCAAGTCAAATTTATATTGAGGCAATTATTCCAGATTCTTCAAAAGCAGTCAAATTCCTTAAGTGTCCTCCCAATGCAATATGCCTGAGGACATTTTTAGATACCTGAGACAATATTAAATTCACTATATTTATATAATTCTACGTAAAGAATGTATATCATCTAGTTAATTTATTTTTTTATATTTTTAATGATTATTTTTATTTTTGAGGGAGACAGAACATGAATGGGGGAGGAGCAGAGAGAGAAGGAGACACAGAATCTGAAATAGGCTCCAGGTTCTGAGCCATCAGTACAGAGCCTGATGCAGGGCTTGTACTCATGAACCATGAGATCATGACCTGAGCTGAAGTTGAACACTCAACCAGCTGAACCACCTAGACACCATCTAGTTAATTTATTATTAAGAAACTTACCTTTGGAAGAATTAAGGCAAGGAAGCAAAGCAAAGAATGATTATAAATGTAGTATGATTAATATATTTAGATAAAAATGGATTTTAAGTGGTGGAACCAAAATGTGTTTATATGAAAGGGAAAGGTATAGCTAATTTTCAGACATTTAGCATATACTTCTATACATGATCACACATATATGTGCACACACACTCATACACCTATATATGTAAAAGTGTCTTTATGTAAAATTAAAAAGGTTTAGAAAAGATTAATTAACTCACTTAGCTCAACAAAAAGAATAGATAGTTAATACCAACCAATACCCTGGTTTGAGGTTGTACTAAATTATGGAAGATACTACCACTGGGATAGGCTGGATGAAGAGTGCACAGGCCCTGCTGGCACATTTCTTTGAAACTGACTGTGAATCGACAATTATAAAATAAATATTTTAAAAAATAGGATATTGTTGGATATTTTAAAATCCATTTTTCTTGTATGAAGTGAAAAATTGCTTGTATGCATTTGTGTGGACTTAAAGGATATCATCATAATCTATAATTTTATATGGGAAGTATGGCAGAAAGAAATGGATGTGAAATATTTTCTAGAGAACATTTTTAAACAGGATTATGAATCAGTTACTGAGGTTCTCTCTTTGAATAGGAAGTCTATTTTGATATACAACAAAATAATGACTATTTCTGAGTTCACTAATCATCTTAATTCTAGATAGTGAACTTAAAAAGTCTTAGTATCCTCATTTGAAATCCAGGGCCATAATATATTTTTCAAAATGTTATTTTTATATTGTTTAGCACCACAAAATATTTGTTATAAGTAATTTATAAATTAATGAAAACAGTGAAATATATCTTAAAATGGTCTGATAAACAATTTTTTAATGTTTATTTTTAAGAGAGAGACAGAAAGACAGACAGAGCATGAGCGGGGAAGGGGCAGAGAGACAGGGAGACACATAATCAGAAGCAGGCTCCAGGCTCTGAGCTGTCAGCACAGAGCCCGATGTGGGGCTCAAACTCACAAACTGTGAGATCATGACCTGAGCTGAAGTTGGACATTTAACCAACTGAGCCACCCAGGTGCCCCTGATAAACAATTTTTGAAACATTTTAAAATGATGTTAAAGAATGAAATAAAGTTGTACAGATTCATCTGAAATATTTATTTTCTAAATAAAAATTAAAAATAAAATCTTATTAACATGCAAAGATAGTGTAATTTTGTTTATATAATATTCAAAGTTTTTTTAAATGTTTATTTTTGAGAGAGAGAGAGACAGAGATAGAGTGCAAGCAGGTAGGGGTCAGACAGAGAGAGGGAAACACAGAATCTGAAACAGGCTTCAGGCTCTGAGCTGTCAGCACAGAGCCCGTCGTGTGGCTTGAACTCACACACTGCAAGATCACTTACTGAGCTGAAGTTGGATGCTTAAACGACTGAGTCACCCGGGGACCCCATATAAATTTTTATTTGACATCAATGTGGTCTAGTTGTATAAAACAGAAATGGAGTGAATCATATGAATTAGTGATTTTTCAGTCCATACATGTAGAGTATCAGGATTTCCATAATGTCCTGGAAGAAACACCTATTGAAGTAGATTGGTCATTTGTAATAGCCTCTTTTCAAACTATTAGCTATGATCTCTTCATCTACTAATATCTGCCCACCAATGTACATGATCATGATAACATTGTCTTGAATTCATGTTTTCTCTTTATTACTTCACTCTGGTTAAAATAGGAATGTCGGCTTAGAAATTTGCTTGGGTCACTAGATGTACAATTTCTTCTTGCTTCTATGTACAGGTTTAAGTCCACTCGACTTTTAAAAAGAGTAGTATTCCTCCACATAAACATTATTTGGGCAGCTTTGGGAACTTAGATAGATATTAATATGGAAGAAGAGTTGGAAAGAATAGCAATTGGACTGCTGAGGTAATTCCCATCAGCTGCAGTGCTCAGAACTGGCTTGTGTCCATCTGACGCCTTCTGGTCCTGTTGTCTCACTGAAGGCAACGTTCTGCATATTATCTTTGATGGAGCTACGCTTGAATAAATTTGGCTGATGATGGAACATTTCCCCACTCTTCAGAACTTTACTGTTGCACTTGCTACATGGAGTTATTTGTTTTCCTTTTAACCATGAGTCAGTGCTGAATTATAGTTCTGCATTTAAAATTTACAATATAAGTTTTCATTTGTAGGAATGGTAAAAATCTATAGTATCTAGACATGATAACCCAATGAATTCCTAGTCTTGTTGTTGGTTTTAAACTATAAAATTAATATAAATCATTATTATAATGTATTGTTTAGTCTTAGTCTGCTAGAGCTGTTGTACAAATATCATAATTTGATGACTTAAAAGTCAAAATTTATTTTCTCATGGTTCTGGAGTCTGGAAGTCTAAGATCAGGATAACTGCATGGTCAGCTTACAGCGATGACTCTCTTTCTGCTTTATGGATTGCCAGCTGCTCTCTCTGTCCTATCTGGAAGAGAGAGAGTGAGTGAGAGAGCACAAGCTCTCTGATGTCTCTTCTTATAAAGGCTTTAATCCCACCATGAGGGTCCCATGACCCTCAAGACTTCATCTAACCTAAACTACCACCCAAAGTCCCTGTCAACACATACCATGGCATTGGGGGTCAGGGCTTCAACAAATAAATATTGGAGGATATAAATATTCAGCCCATAAAATCTACCGTATTAAGAATGTCTTAAAAAATTTTTAAGCAAAGACCATGGCATTTAAAAGTGTCCAGAGAGGTAACACAGCACTTAACAACCTTACTAAGAGCGCCATACCATTTGGTACTGAAAACAAACATAGACTTTATAAAGGGCTTATAAGTCATTGTGGTATTTGCTTCCAGGAAACATAGGAGTGTTGCACTAATGTTGCACTACTTGCACTAAGTGATGATACTGAGACTGAGAGTTGCTGTGACTTGGCCGCAGTGCCACAAGAACTGAGGCCCAGGTTTTCATGCTTGCTCCATGAAGACCAATGTTCCTGAATTTATTACTCTGTAATAAAATCTGTTTCCCAACAGTTCTGTTTCTTCTCTCAATAGAGCAGTAGAAAAAAAAAAAAAACTTTGGCTAAATATTGAAAATATAAAATTTTCTCAATTTTACTTTTCCACAGCTAATCTTTTCCTTTATTGACTAATGGTTCAAATGTTATTTCTTAGGCAATAATTATCTATCTTAAAATTTTAGGATTATAACTTTCTAGTAACCTGTCATGAGTAGGAAACAAGTTTCTGTAACATATTTCACCAGAACATTTTTTTGTGATTAGACAGTGGGGAAATTCTGATCATGCTGCTAAAACGTTCTTAAAAAGAGAAGAAAAATGTGAAAACCCAATTTTCATGTTATGAATATATTTTCCTATTTCTTGTTTTAGTATACTGTCTATGTCCTGTCAGATTTGCCTATTTCTCTCAAGTTTCTATTTCTTTCAATATGCAAGACTTCAAACAAAGAAAAAATTCACAGGGTATCTGAAATGGGCACTCAGTGTTGTGTCTAATAGCATTTGGTTTGACATCTGAATCTATATCTTAAGAGCTATCTAATTATTAGCAATTTAATTTTACATTCATTTTTTAGCTAAAAAATAAAGGAAAATAATTACTCTAATATCTACTATGTAGAATTGAAGCAAAGATTAAATGGATTAAATGACATACCTCTCTAGTTAGTAGCCATGTACATGGTAGAAAGATTAATTAGCTAAAAATTTTCATTTGTTATTAAAATTTTAGTACTAGTTCCTGTGTTGCATAGGGCATTGTTTTGGGACCAGCATATTGTTTTCAGTTTTGAAAAAGAAATTTTTATTC
>NC_043704.1:100902394-100916050 GCF_006229205.1 Suricata suricatta | reverse complement strand
TACTATGTAGAATTGAAGCAAAGATTAAATGGATTAAATGACATACCTCTCTAGTTAGTAGCCATGTACATGGTAGAAAGATTAATTAGCTAAAAATTTTCATTTGTTATTAAAATTTTAGTACTAGTTCCTGTGTTGCATAGGGCATTGTTTTGGGACCAGCATATTGTTTTCAGTTTTGAAAAAGAAATTTTTATTCTTAATCTAAAAACATTATTGCAGGTGGTGATGATTACTTAGAATATTACAAATCTATTCTTTATGAATGAAAATAGGAATAATTGGTATTAATGTGAATACTTACTTCAATAAGGTCTTAAGCCTCTTAGGAAATTACTATTTCTAGCATATTGCTCATAATGATTAATGGCCATATTGAATGACCACTCTAGTAGTTAAACCTGTGTATTTAAATTTTCATTGGGCTGAAATCACAAGCTGTCATCAGGAAGTATGTCAGATTAGAAAGCACAAGCTTATCATCCATTTACATGTCAGAGAATGAGTTGGGGGTAGACATTCCCAACACAGAGTATTGGGAGTTCTTGAAATTAGGAATTTATCTCAAGTAACCTTTGTATTAACACTTTATACTGATATACAGAAAGTGATAGTAAAGAGGAATCAACAGACAAATCTGTTATTATTCAGCCATAAAACAATGGAGTTTTGTTATTTGCAATGACATGAATGTTAAGTGAAGTATGTCAGAGAAAGACACCGTAAAATTTCATTTAAATGTGGAATTTAAGAAAATAAAAACAAATTGGCAAATGGGGAAAAAAAGGAGTGAGGGAGGCAAACCAGGAAACAGACTCGGAACTGTAGAAAACAAACAGAAGGTTACCCTGGGGGGTTGGGGGATGGGTGAAATAAGTGATGGGGATTAAGGAGGACACTTGTGATGAGAACTGGGTTCTGTACGGATTGTTGAATCATTATATTGTACACCTGAAACTAATACAACACTGTATGTTAACTTCCGGAAGCCCGCTCCGGCTGGTCCAGGGCTCCCTGAAGGGGTAGCAGCATCAGTGAAAAACGCAGTTTCTTTCTTTCTTGGTCACCAGCCTGGTATCATCTCTCTCTCTGGTGTCTCTCTGGTCTCTCTTGGCATCTCTCTGGTATCTTTCTCTGGTATCTCTCTATCTTGCCAGGTTTGGGGCCTTTATTTATAGACTTAAGTGTTAACATGACATCAAAAAGTGGAACTTTTACAAATAATTCTCAGTTGATAAAGATGCTTTGAAAAGGGTGCAGAAACAGGTTTTACAGAGGCATTTTTTCAGAACTATTCTAATTACAATGAGGTAACTTACACATCATAGGATAACAGGATATTCTCAGTGAAAAGCAGATAACATACACATTTGTTTGAACCGGTAGTAAATCTTACAACTAAGAAGATAGCAGGATGTTTTCAGTGAGAAGCAGATAGCAAACACATTTTATAACAATAACGCTAAGATTCAGGCATAAACAGGGCTAGGAGGCATTCTGTTTGACTCACAAGAGTTAGAATGTACTCGCGATGGTGAGTAATTTTGTTAACCTTGATCTTTGATGTTGAAGGTGTAAGCGCCATAGGCACCCTAGACCAGCCGGCCTTTGCATAGGAGTTTAAGTTGTAACTACTCTTACCTATCCTCACAATGGGCACCAAATTAGCATATGTATGCGCAGTAACTTATGCTTGGCTCTTGTTTGTTTCTTATTTCTAAATTAGGCTTTTTCTCTGGGCCAGAGTAAATATTATTTTTGTGTTCTTTAACCCCCTTTATTATCCATGTCTTAAGTTTGTGAAGCTCCATAGATGAGCCTTTCGACAAACATCTGCAGTGCCTCGTTTAACTTCCTCTTCATAGAGGTGGGAATATGCTTTTTCCCATGAGGTATCTGTGTGGGGAATATCGGTCTGACTTGGAACATTGTGAGGCCTAATCAACAGCAACAGGCTTCATTTCGCATGAGCAGTAGTAGCAGAAGGAGATGCTAGTTTCCGCCACTCATGAACAGGAGCCGTGCAACGTCTGCCATTTCCTTACTGTGACTGTGTCAACGAGCAAGGCCGGTGTGGCTCCCAGCAGTTAACTAGACTGGAATTAACAAAGGAATCTGTTCTTTTGTCTCTTTTTCCTTTGTTATTTTGTTTCTTAATTTCCACATATAAGAGAAGTCATATGGTATTTTTCTTTCTCTAACTGACATATTTCCCTCAGCATTATACCCTCCAGAATCATCCATATTGTTGCAAATAGGAATATTTCATTCTTCCTTACAGCTCCATGGAGAGACACTTGAACTGCATCCATAATTTGGCTATTGTAAATAGCCAAACATGAGGGTGCATATATATTTTTGAATTAGTGTTTTCATATTCTTTGGATAAATACCCTGTAGTGGAATTATTTGGATTTTTGTGTTGAGTTCTATGAGTTCTTTATCTACTTTACATACTAGCCCCTTATTGGATATGCCATTTGGAAATATCTTCTCCCATTTAGTAGGTTGTCTTTTATTTTTGTTATTTGTTTCCTTTGCTATACAGAAGCTTTTTATTTTGATGTAGTTCCAGTAGTTTATTTTTGCTTTTGTTTTCCTTGCCTGAAGAGAGACCTGTAGGACAATGTTGCTACAATGGATGTCAGAGAAATGACTGCCTGTGCTTTTAGGACTTTTATGGCTTCAGGTCTCACATTTAGGTCCTTAATGCATATTGAGTTTATTTTGTATATGGTGTGAGAAAGTGGTAAGATTTGATTCTTTTGTATGTAGCTGTCAAATTTCCCCAACATCATTTGTTGAAGAGACTGCCTTTTCCCCCCCCTTCATATTCTCGCCTTTGTCAAAGATTGACTATATAATTGCGGGTTTATTTACAGGCTCTCTATTCTGCTCCATTGATCTACGTATCTGTTTTCGTTCCAGTATTGTACGCTTTTGATTACTACAACTTTGTAGAATATCTTGAAATCTGGGATTGTAATACTTCCAGTTTTCTTCTTCTTTTTTCAGATTGCTTTGGCTATTTGAGAACTTTTGTAGTTCCATACAAATTTAGAATTATTTGTTCTAGTTTTATAAAAAAATTCTGTTGGTATTTTGATAGGGGTTGCATTAAATATGTAGATTGTTTAGGGCATTAGGGTCATTTTAACAATATTTGTTCTTCCAGTCCATGAGCATGGGATATCTTCTATATGTTTGTGCCATTTTCGGTTTCTTTCATTGGCGTTTTATAGTTTTCAGAGTACAGGTGTTTAACCTCTTTGGTTAAGTTTATTCTTAGATATTATAGTATTTTTATATAATTATAGATGGTATTGATAATTTCTCTTTCTACTGCTTCACTATTAATTTACAAAAATGTGTGGATTTCCATATTTTGATTTTATATTCTGTGATCTTACCGAATTCATCTGTCAGTCTAACATTTTCTGGTGGAGACTTTAAGGTTTTCTTTTAATATACAGTATCATGTTATCTGATAAGGTGGAAGTGAGTGCATAAATATTTATAATTATTATAATTGTAATGTTGGATGTTCTCTTTATGATTAGGTAGTGTTCTCTTTGTCTCTTATTATGGTCTTTGTTTTATAGTCTATTCTGTACAATATAAGTTTGCTACTCAGCTTTCTTTTTGCTTTCATTTACATGATAAATGATTTTCTATCCTTTCACTTGCAATCTGCACTTGTTTTTATATCTGAAATGAGTCTTTTAGATACCATATAGATGGGTCTTGCTTTTTTACCCATTTAGGTTTCCTGTGTTTTTTGATTGGAGGATTTAATACATTTATATTCAAAATAATTTTGATAGGTATGTACTTATTGCCATTTTGTCACTTGTTTTATGACTTTTTACATAGTAGTTCTTTGTTTCTTTATTTTTTTATGGTTTCATGGCTTTCTTTAGTGATATGCTTATATCCTCTTCTCTTTATTTTCTGCATATCTATTAAAAGCTTTGATTTGTGGCTGTTATTAATTATGTGTGTGTGTATAACACATATATATATAACACATCCAAAGTAGATAGCAGTCTATATTAGATTGATGATCACTTAAATTTTAACTCATTCTGAAAGTATTAAATTTCTACTGCCTTCTCCCATGTTTTATGTATATAATGTCATACTTTATTTTCTCTTATTTTGTGAATCCTTTGAGTGAGTTTTTAGATATAATTGTTTTCACTGCTTTGTGCTTTCACCTCCTTACTGGTTTTATTGGTGACTAATCTACTATCTTTATTATGTTTGTATGTACCTGAGAATTTTTTCTTTTCCTAAGTTTCTTTTTCCTTTAATGGCCTTTCCTTTCCACTCCAAGAATTCCCTTTAACATTTCTTTAATGTGATGAATTCCGTTAATTTAACTTTTGTTTGCCTGGGAAACTCTTTATCTCTCCTTCTATTCTACATGTTAGCCTTGCCTGATAGAGAATTCTTGGTTGTAAGATTTTATTAAATGAATTAATTTATTTTGAGAGAGAGAGAGGGTAGTGCAGAGAAAGTAGAGAGGGAACCCCAAGCAGTCTCCACACTGTCAGCACAGAGACTGATGCAGGGCTTGAACTCATGAACCGTGAGATCATGACCTGAGCCAAAGTCAAGAGTCAGATATTTAATGTCCTGAGCCACCCAGGAGTCCTAGAGTTTTGTTTTTCAGCATTTTTAGTATATCGTGCTACTTGGTCTTAGCCTGCAAAATTTCAGTTAAAAATGTTAGCCTTAAGTGGTTTCCTTATATGTACTTTTTTCCCATTTTAATTATATATCTTGGTGTGAACCTCCTTGGGTCATTTTGTTCAGGGCTCTCTGTGCCTTTTGGGTCTGGAAATGGTTTCCTCCCCAGATTAGGAAAAATTCCAACTATTATTTATTCAAATATATTTTATGCCCTTTTCTCTCTTTTTTTTCGGTATCCCTCTAATCCAAGTAATCCGTTATGTTTAATGTTTTCACTATGTTCCCTTAAACTACTCTTATGTTTTATTCTTTATTCTTTTTCCTTTTCACCTTAGTTGTTTTCCTTTACAGTCTTCTAGCTTGCTCATCTATTCTTTGTCCTCCAGTCTACTATTTCTTTCCTCTGGTGGATTTTAATTTTAGTTATTGAATTTTCCATCTATGACTGGTTCCTTCTTACATATTTTTTATTTCTTTGTTGAGGTCTCACTGATATATGCTCTATTTTCTCAAGTTCAATATTTTTATGGCCCTTAGGAATGTGGAGAGTGGTAGCTGGCCTTCCCTGATTGGGTGTTGTGCAGGTGGTCTCTCTTGCTCTAGGCAATGTGTAACTGCCTGTTAGTTTCGGGGAACTGAAACCTAGGCCTTCTAGATTAGAGGGGAAACTTAAAGCCTGTCATGGCGTCTGTTTGGTTTAGATTCGTGTTCTTACAAGGTGTTGTTTTTGTTTTGTTTTGTTTCTGGTAGTGGAGTTGACAAATCAGATATCTACCCCCCATGCTGGGGCTGCAGTGGAACTGGTGTGGTTATCTTCCTTTATCTAGGGTAAGAGTTCCTTTGGAGTTGTGCCAGCCACTGCTGGGGCTGTTTGCAGAGTGAAATGTGTCCAGCACTGCTTTGGAGCGACTCCTGTGGAGCAGAAGTGGTGGGTTGGTTGGACAGTCCCCGGGAGAACACAGAAACAAAACATACAGTATTAGCAAACCAGGCAGTGAGTGTTTATGCTGGTTCCTGCACCTGTCTAGGTATCCAGCCTGGGGTATAGGGGCTAGAAATGGTGCCTCTTAGCTCTTGTTCTTTGAGAAGTCTCCTAAAGATCCCTGACCCTCCATGGAAATTCTGATATGAGTAAATAAATCTTTTTCCTCTATACCCACAGACATTTCTATGTTCTGTCTCAGCAGGGTAGTTTATTATGCTGTCTTTTTAAGCATAGGGAGTGTTTTCTATCACCTTCTAGTTCTCCCAGTGCTGAATCTATTGATTTTTTTAAATTCTAGATATTATTCCCCACTGATTGCAAAAACTCATGAAGTTAAATCCCTCTGATTTTCAAAGCCACACGTTATGTAGTACGTCTCCTGTGTTTGGGGTGCCTGTGTGGGTTCTGTTCCTCCCCTTTCTTTGTGTTTTTGGTGTCCCCTCTGTTTAAGTTTAGTCTCACAGCTAGTTTGGTTCTAACGATGTCTCTACTCTTGCTACCATTTTTTTGATGTGACCTGCTCCCTAGTATTGAGTGAGAAGTCTGTTCTTCCAGGCTTTTATTCATTTTATTGGTTGGTTACCCTGATGTGCCTGTTATGTAAATGTCCATGGGGTGGGGTGAGCTTGTGATACTCTTCCCCAGCCATCTTCCCAGGCTACCTCCCTGGTCATTCATGTATATGAACTTTGTAATCTTGATTTTTGAAACCAGTCTAATAACAACCTTTCAGTATTTTAATTGAAAATTTTATATCATTGGTGGGAATTGGGCCATATGTTTACAGTGTTATATATTCACTATTATATATCTATATCTATATGTTTATATCTATATTTAAGATTCTGTATTCTATATTATATAGAATAATACTGTGTTATGTATTAACATTGAGGTACATCTGGAGCGATCCATTTATTTCACAGTTCATGATTTTCTTAGTAGGATTTTGAAGTTGATTTTTGGAGAGCTTGGACTCATTATTTTTTAAATTTATTCCATTAATTTATAACTTTCTTGGGTGGATCGTAGATATGATGTTTCTGCATTATGTCTTTTCAGTTGTTAATCATATAGGGAAGAAAACTATTTGTGGCGAGCATTGTTATCTATCCTTCTTTCATCCCCTATTCTTTTCCTCCATTATTTTTCTTTAGGCTTCAGACTCCTTCCACATAACTTCGTAAATCCAACTCCAGTTCCAAAAGTTTGATCGTGATTATACAAATTTAGTCATGGTATTCGTATTGGTCTTCTTAATGACTGAATTGGGAATGCACACATGGCCCAATTCCCACCAATGATACGTATGACAGTACCTTTTGTAGGATTTCAGGGATAGTATCATCAGTCATAATACCAAAACTGACAACTTCATGCTTTTTTTTTTTAAAGACTGTTGCTTTACATGGTAAAATTTCTCAAATCTTCTGCCATCCTCTTGTTATCAGGCCAAAGATTAATTAATATAAATGAAGACAGATCAAAAGAATCGTAAGAAAAGTAGAGCTAGAATATGGAATGTGCTAAACCTGAAGCCTATTTTACCTATAAATTTCTTGTCATATAAAATAGTGTCTTTGTATCTTTATATCAGTTTGAATCAGTTTGAATTCTTCTACTGAAGCCAAAACCAGCTTAACTAATAAACTATTATGTTTATATTTTTGCAACCTGATACCCTATGAATGTTCTTATATCACATTTTTGGGGTTTTTTTTAGGGTTTTAATTATATCACCTGAAAATAATTATGAGTTCTAACTTGTGAAGAGCTTGAAAGTCATTACTTACTTTTTTGCAATAAAAGAAAAGGTGAAAAATACCCCCCAAATCAGCAACTATTCTTGCTGAGTTTGCAGGGCAGACTACTCTTCTGAAATCTGAGAGTACAGGTAGATCTAAAGAGTCACAACTGAGATCTGCTTATCTGGATCAAAAGCTGCTGAGGCTGTATATTGGTAGGAATTCTCTAGTCACCATTTTGACAAAATTGCTAGAAGCTGAGTGAACCAGTCAAGTGTGAGAAATTCCTAAGGGCCATGGTCATAAGGTTGGAGACACACTTTCCTGAATTTACCTCCAGGAAATTTACCAGATTCCTACGGTTAAGGGCCAATAAAGGCCCTCTTCTGGCTTTGACAGGGGAAGGGGAAAAGCAACCATGGAAAAATCAATTGGAATATTCTTAATTACAAAGGTCTCTCCAGGGGAAAATACTTAATCAGAAGAACATCTCACCATGGGCAAAACGCTTCCCTGAATTCAGCACTCTCTAGCTTTCCTGTGTTACTTATGGAAGGGTGATGGCTAAGCAACATTTGTGAAAGGCACAGTTCAGGGACCCAAGCCCACTAAAAGACTGAGATTTCATAGGAAGGTGCAGAATGCTTCTGTTCTGCCACACTTACCACACCAATAGAATTCTAGTATAATCATAGTGAGTTATACCTAAAAAACTAAAGAAAGGACAGTAGAAGGCTTGAAAATGCTGGCACCTAATGATAAAGCAAACATTAAATATAGCCCAAATTCTAGCCTGATTAATATAAAAACTCACACCAATAGCCTCTTTACTTCAATTACTTTGATACAATTTGAATGAATTTGAACAAAAATTACAAGTATGTTAAATGGAAAAGAGTCAAAGTAATTATCAAAACTTGCCTCAAATATGACATAAATGTAGGAAATATTCGATGTGGAATTTAAAATAAGTACAAATAGTATGTTAAGGTTTCTAACAGACAAAGTAGATAACATGAAAGAATAGAAGGGTAATGTAACCAGAGAAATGGAAAGTTTAAGAAAACATTAAATGCTGGAAGTCAAAACACTAACAGAAATAAAGGATACCTCTGATAGAATCATCAGTAGACTGAGCATAAATGAGGAAAGTATAAGGAAGATTAAAGATATGTTCATATAAACTTACACATGAAAATGAAAATGAAATGAAGGAATAAAAATAAAAAGAATAGAACATCCATGAACTATGGAGCAATTATAAAAGGTGACATGTGTAAAATTGGCATTTCTAGACAAAAAATAAAACAATCATTATGTTTGAAGTATTGGTTCAGAACTTTCCAAAATTAATTACAGAAACCAAATAATATATGTCAGAATCTCAGAGAACATTAAGCAGAATAATACCAAGTCATTTACATGTAGGTGTATTATATTCACACTGAAAAACAATAAAGATAACAACAACAAAAACATTTTGAAAGGTGTTGAAGAATAAAAACACTCTACCAATTGAACACAGATAATAATTACCTAAGACTTTTTGTCATAAGCCATGCAAAGAAGAAGAGTGGGGCAGGAAATGTAAAATATTAAAAGAAGAAAATTTAAAAAAGAACATTTAAATTCTAGATTTATAGTTTCAGAAAAATTATTCTTGTAAAATGAAAGAAAATAAAGACTTTCTAGACAAAAGCTGAGGGAATCTATACCAACAGACTTGTCTTGCAGTTAATATGCAAAGTTCTTCAGGAAGAAGGAAATGATAGAGTTCAGAAACTTGAATCTAGATAAAAAGGAAGATTGTTGAAGAAGGAACAAATGAAGGTGAAATAAAATATTATTTTTCTTCTTACTCTAAAATATAATTGTTTAAGATAATAATCTACAAATATATTAGGTAATAATAGCACATGGTTATGTGAAATCAATGACAGCAATAAAAGATGGGGGATAGAAAGTGGGAATACTCTCTGTTATAGTATCAGCACTACACACAAAATAATACAGTAGTTTTTGGGGTGACTGGGTGGCTCAGTCAGTTAACTGTCTGGCTTCGGCTCAGATCATGATCTCATAGTACGTGAGTTCGAGCCCTGCGTCGGGCTCTGTGCTGACAGCTAGCTCAGGGCCTGAAGCCTATTTCAGATTCTGTGTCTCCCTCTCTCTCTGATCCTCCCCTGCTTGTGCTGTCTCTCTCTGTCTCTCAAAAATAAAATAAAAAACATTTAAAAAATTAAAAAATAATACAATAGTTTCTGAGGTAGACTTAGATTAGTTTAAAAATGTGCATTCAAACTCTGGCTCATTCATTAAAATTAATTTTTAAAATGTATAATTAATATGCTAAAAGTGGAGATAAAATAGACTCATATAATAAGTTAAATTAAAACTAGAGAAACCAGAAAAAAGATACAAATAACAAGTACAGCAAATTGGAAATAGATGCAAACATGTAGATATTAACTCAACTCTATCACTAATTAATTGTAAAAAGTCCATTATGCCAATTAAAATCAGAGACCATCAGAGTGTGTTTTTTTTAAAGACTTAATTATATGCTTTTTACAAGCAACCCAGTTTAAATACTCAGGTTAAAAAAATAATGTTATCATAAATAATAGAAAGCTAGTCTAGCTATGTAAATTCAGTCAACTAACTTCAGAACAAGTTAAAAATAAGAAGTAGAGAAGATACAAAATGATAGAAGGTCCAATGCTCCAAGAAGACATAACATTTCTTAAGGTCATGTATTATGGTAGAAGGTGAACATATCAAGGAGGTGCTCACTGGCACCTCCAACCCTGGAGAGGGGTCCCTTCATTTTTTGCTGATTTGATGGACACTCTCTATTAGTAAATCCACCACCTTCACTCTAGTCTAGTTGCCCTTTAAACTGCTCTTTTTTTCTTTTTTTCTTTTTTTTTGCTGTACCCCAGGACAGGCAAGTTTATGTGCAGTGATGTCTCCCTACTTCAGGTCACCATGTCAAGGCTGGGATTCCTTGTTAATAATAATTGTTATCCTATAAAAGTCTATAATATTCAATTATATTTGATAACTTTAATTCCTAACTTTGTTCAGCATTTAGTCTATATTTAAATATACCTAAGCCTCACATGGGGTTTTCACATATTATCTCTATTCCTGAGACATATCCATCCTCTTCTTAATTGTCTATATACTCAATACTAACCATTGTTTTCTAGAAGGAGTAGTGGGTATTATCTTTTATGAATTCTTACATGTTTGACAATATCTGGCTATTTGATTCATGTGTTGGTAATATATTTTCTTCTTTTAAAGTTTATTTATTTATTTATTTTGAGAGAGAGAGAAAGCACACATTGAGGAGGGACAAAGAAAGAGGGACAGAAGAGAATTCCAAGTAGGCTCTGCACTGTCAGTGCAAGCCCAACATGGGGCTCGAATCCATGAACTGTGAGATCATGACCTGAGTAAAAGTCCGACACTTAACCAACTGACCCACCCAGGCACCTCTCTCTCTCTCTCTCTCTCTCATTTATTTTATTGTTGAGGGAGAGACTGAATGATCACATGTGAGCAGAGGATGGGCAAAGAAACAGGGAGACGGAACTCCAAGAAGGCTTGCGTTATCAGTGCACAGCCAGATGCAGGGTCTGAATTCATGAATACTGAGACCATGACCTGAGCCAAGTCAAGAGTTGGATGCTTAACTGACTGAGCCACCCAAGGGCCCCTGGGAATATATTTTCTACCTAAATAATAAGGATGTTGAAATATGACCAAGAGCAAAATGCAAAACTTATAATTATATGGCTTGATGAATTTTTGCAGATTGAACACACATGAATAATACATCCAGTAAGGAAAAGTCCTTTATTAGCAATCCAGAAGTTTGTCCTGCACCTTTTAGTCAATATTCTTCAATTGCAATATTGCACATTTGTTTTGTTTATTTTTAAACTTTTAAAAATTAGTCATATAGCATATTCTCTTTTGTATCTACCTTTTTTGTTCTCCATACTATCTTTGTGAGATTTTTCCATATTGTTACATGTAGCAAATTTATTCATTTTCATTGCTTCAGAAGGTTTCATTGCACAAATATAACATAATTTATTTATCCATTCAACTGTTTCTGACAGCATTGTTATGAGTTTGAGATTATTATGAATTGTACATTCAGAAATATTCCTGAACATATCTTTAGGTGAACACATGTAATCATTTTTATTTAGCAATAGAATTATTTGGTCATAGAAATACGTGCATATCCAGGGTTACCTGATAATACTAAACAGTTTCTAAACTATTTGAAGTGGTTTATTCTTACATTCAGTATAGGTGAATTCAGTAATTTTACTAATATATCATCTATCTATCATCTATCTATGTATCATCTATCATCTATTTCAACAATTCTGAAAGGGGTAGCATGATTATTTATTTATTTTTCACTTGTATCTTTTCTATGACAAATGAGACGTGGAAACCTTTTAGATTATCGTATACCTTCTCTTTTTGCTGTTAGATGCCTCTTCATTACAGTTTGTCCCATTTTTTAGTTATTTCTTCCCCTATGACTTGTAGAAATTATCTGTATATTCAGGATATAGGTTTTTGTTATATAAATGTATTACAAATATGTTCTCCCACTCTGTTGGTTGTGTTTTAACTATTTCAATAATGGAACTTTGCAAATAAGGGTTTAACCTTAAAATTCAATTTACCAATTAATCCCTTAATTGTTTAAATAATTTTCATCCTGTTTTAGAAAAAGTGGCTGCTCTGTTATCATGAAAGTGTCATCTTACATCTCCTAGAATCTTTAAATTTACCTTTCACATTTATATCTACCACTAACTGAAATTCATACTGTATAATGTTAGGTATAAGCCAAGATTAGTCTTCCCATAGGGAAAATATAGTTCACCTAACACCACTTATTGAAAAGCCTAGTATTTCCATAAACATGTACAGTGCTACATTTTGTTATAAACATTTGTATAGGTATGGTTTCTTGGCTTTTTATTCCATATCATTTCTATACATTAGTTTTAATTACTTCAGACTTCTGGTTTTAATATCCATTAGAATAAATCTTCCAACTTTGTTCTTCCTCAAAATTGTCTTAACGGTATTTACACCTTTACTCACATGTCATTTTCCCCAAGCATGTATGTGCATAATTCTTGCATATCTTTATACATATATATGCAGACAGATATGTTTATTTAATGACTTTGATGCTATTACACTTTTAACATTTTAAAATTTATTTTTTAATGGTTTATTGGTTTCCATTAAATACAAATTGATTTCTGTTCTTTTATGCATTATACTTAGACTGTCCCTATAAATGTTTGCATATATATATGCTAATCTTAAAATTCATCTCTTTTGCACAAGAATCTCTGGGTACTGTTGAATAAGAATGGTGAAGGGGCATCCTTTACTTTTTTAAATATAGTAGAAAATATTTGCAATATTTTTCTATTAAATATAATTTTGTATAAAATTTGTATACATATCAGTTACCATATTAAGGAAGTTCACATCCATTATATATTTGATTAATAAATTATCAGATTTGTTGACACTGTATTTTAAAATTTAATATGATTAGTTATATTAACATTGTTGACTATCAAATAATTCTTGCATTTCTAGAATATTCACATTATGATTGTATTTGTTATCATGAATGTATATATTTTTGACTAATTTGCTACCTATAATGCTCATTTCTCGGAATAGACTTTTGGTATCAAATGTAACTTGGACTCATGTAAATATTGGGAAGTACTTCCTCTTTCTGCTAATACCTGTGAAAGTAAATATTTTAAAAAATCTCTAGTGAAACTATTTGCATGTGAAATTAACTTTATGAGAACTTGAATACTCCCATGTATTTTTTTTATTATCTTTTCTTTTCTTTATTTTTTAATATATAGTTTATTGTCAAGTTGGTTTCCATATACCACCCAGTGCTCATCCCCACAAGTGCCTTCTTCCATGCCCTCACAACCCGCCTTGTCTGCTCCCCCTACCCCATCAGCCCTCAGTTTGGTCACAGTATTCAAGGTCTCTTATGGTTTGCTTCCTTCTCTCTTCCCAACTTTCTTTCCCTCTTCCCCTCTCCCTGGTCCTCCATTAGGTTTCTCCTCTTTTCCTGTTAGACCTGTGAGGGCAAACATATGGTATCTGTCCTTCTCTGCCTGACTTATTTCGCTTAGCATGACA
>NC_043704.1:100826188-100902294 GCF_006229205.1 Suricata suricatta | reverse complement strand
GTCAGGTGATGGACATTTAGGTTCTTTCCATGTTTTGGTTATTGTTGTCAGTGCTGCTATGAACATTGGGGTACATGTGCTCCTATGCATCAGCACTTCTGTATCCCTTGGGTAAATCCCTAGCAGGGCTATTGCTGGGTCATAAGGGAGTTCTATGGATAGTTTTTTGAGGAACCTCCACACTGTTTTCCAGAGCGGCTGCACCAGTTTACATTGCCACCGACAGTGTAGGAGGGTGCCCGTCTCTCCACACCCTCACCAGCATCTATAGTCTCTTGATTTGTTCATATTAGCCACTCTGATTGGTGTGAGGTGGTATCTCCGTGTGGTTTTGATTTGTGTTTCCCTGATGATGAGTGATGCTGAGCATCATTTCATGTGTCTGTTGGCCCTACGGATGTCCTCTTTGGAGAAGTATCTATTCAAGACTTCTGCTCATTTCTTCACTGGATTATTCATTTTTTAGGTGTGGAGTTTGGTGAGTTCCTTTTGGAACTAGTTTTTTATCTAATATATCATTTGCAACTATCTTTTCCCATTCCATTGGTTACCTATTAGGTTTTTTTTTTTTTTTGATTGCTTCCTTTGTAGTGCAGAAGTTTTTATCTTGATGAGGTCCCAATAGTTCATTTTTGCTCTTGATTCCCTTGCCTTTGGTGTTTTGTCAAGTGGAAATTGCTGCAGTTGAGATCAAGGAGGTTCTTTCCTGCTTTCTCCTCTAGGGTTTTGATGGTTTCCTGTCTCAGATTCAGGTCCTTCATACATTTTGAGTTTATTTTTGTGTATGGTGTAAGAAAATGGTCTAGTTTCATTCTTCTGCATGTTGCTGTCCAGTTCTCCCAGGACCACTTGTTAAAGAGGTGTCTTTTTTCCAGTGGATACTCTTTCATGCTTTGTCAAAGATTAATTGGCCACACATTCGTGGTCCAGTTCTGGGTTCTCTATTCTACTCCACTGGTCCATGTGTTTGTTTTTGTGCCAGTACCATACAGTCTTGATGATGACAGCTTGTAGTAGAGGCTAAAGTCTGGGCTTGAGTTGCCTCCTGTTTTGGTTTTCTTCTTCAATACTACTTTGGCTATTCGGGTTTTTTTGGTGGTTCCATAAGAATTTTAGGATAGTTTGTTCTAACTTGGAAAAGAATGTTGGTGGAATTTTGATTGGGATTGCATTGAATGTGTAGATTGCTTTGGGTAATAATGACATTTTAACAATGTTTACTTTTTTTTTAACCATGAACCTGGAATGTTTTTCCACTTATTTGTGTCTTCTTCAATTTCTTTCATAAGTTTTCTTTAGTTTTTATTTTACAGGTCTTTTACGCCTTTGGTAGATTTATTCCTAGGAATTTAATGGTTTTTAATGCAATTGTGAATGGGATCAGTTTCTTGATTTCTCTTTCTGTTGCTTCATTATTGGTGCATAAAAATGCAGCTGATTGCTGCACATTGATTTTGTACCCAAGCCACCTACCTGAATTCATGAATCAGTTCTAGTAGGCTTCTGGTGGAGTCTGTCTGGTTTTCCATGTACAGTACCTTCAAAAAGATAAAGTTTGACGTCATCTTTACAAATTCTGATGCCTTTTATTTCCTTATGTTGTCTGCTTGCTGATGCTAGAACCTCCAGCATTATATAGAACAACAGTGGTGCGAGTGGACATCCTTGTCGTGTTCCTGATCTCAGTAGAAAAGCTCTCGGTTTTTCCCCATTGAGGAGGATATTAGCTGTGGGCTTTTCATAAATGGCTTTTATGATGTTTAAGTAAGTAAACCCTCTCTCCCAATTTTCTTGAGGGCTTTTATTAAGAAAGGATGCTATATTTTGTCAGATGCTTTTTTTGCATCTATTCACAGGATCATATGCTTTTTATCTTTTCTTCTGTTAACGAGATGTATCACATTGATGGATTTGTGAATATTGAACCAGCTCTGTAACCCAGGAATGAATCCCACTTGATCATGATAGATAATTCTTTTTATATGCTGTTGAATTTTATTTGCCAGTATCATGCTGGGTATCCTTGGATCTGTATTCATTAAGGATATTGGCCTGTAGTTCTCTTTTTTTGTTGTTGGGTCCCTGTCTGGTTTGGGAATCAAAGTGATGCTGGCTTCATAGAATGAGTCTGGAAGTCTTCCTTCTATTTCTATTTTTTGGAATAGCTTGAGAATAATGGGTATTAACTCTGATTTAAATGTCTGATAGAATTCCCCTGGGAAGCCCTCTGGCCCAGGTCTCTTAATAATTGGGAGGTTTTGATAACTGATTCGATTTCTTCACTGGTTATGGGTCTGTTCAGATTTTCTATCTCTTCTCATTTGAATTTTGGTAGAGCATGTGTGTTTGGGAATTTGTCCATTTCTTCTAGGTTGTCCAATTTGTTGTCATATAATTTTTCATAGAAATCCCTGATGTTTGCTTATATTTATGAGGGATTGGTAGTAATAGATCAATTTTCATTTTTAATATTGTCTGTTTGGGTATTCTCTCTTTTCTTTCTGAGGAGCCTGGCTACAGGTTTATCCATTTTGTTTATTTTTTCAAAACTCCAACTCTTGGTTTCATTGATCTGTTCAACTGGTATTTTTTTTTCTGTTTTGTTTATTTCTGCCCTGATCTTTATTATTTCTCTTCTTCTGCTGGGTTTGGGGTGCTCTGGCTGCTCCCCTTCTAGCTCTTTTAGGTGCTCTGTTAAATTTTGAATTGGCGCTTTTTCGAGTTTCTTGAAATAGGCCTGGATTGCAGTATGCTTTCCTTTTAGGACTGCTTTTGATGCATCCCAGAGAGTTTGGATTGTTGTATTTTCATTTTCATTTGTTTCCATACTTTTTTAAATTTCTTCTCTAATTGTCTGATTGGCCCAATTATTTTTTAGTAGGGTGGTTTTTAACCTCCTTGTTTTTGAAGGTTTTCCAGACTTTTTCCTGTGATTGATTTCAGGTTTCATAGCATTGTGCTCTGAAAGTGTGTGTAGTATGATCTCAGTTCGATTATATTTATGGAGGGCTGCTTTATGACCCAGTATGTGATCAGTCTTGGAGAACGTGCCATGCACACTTGAGAAGAAAGTGAATCCCCTAACTTCAGGATGCAGAATTCTAAATATATCTATCAATTCCATCTGTTTCAATGTGTCATTCAGGACCATTGTTTCTGTTGTGATTTTCTGTCTGGTTGATCTATCCATTGCTGTAAGTGGAGTATTAAAAACTCCTGCAATTAGCACATTCTTATCAATAAGATTGTTTTTATTTATGATTAATTGTTTTATGTATTTAGGTGCTCCTGAATTTGGCATGTAGATGGATGGTTATAATTGTTAACTCTTCCTGATGGAGAGACCCTGTAAACATCCTTCTTCATCTTTTGTGACTGCCTTTACTCTAATGTCCAGTTTGTCTGATATAAGTATGGCTTTGCCAGCTTTCTTTTGACTTCCAGTCATATGATATATATTTCTTTCTCCCCTTACATTCAATCTGACTGCGTCTTCAGGTCTAAACTGTATCTCTTTTAGATAGCAAATAGATGGAGCTTGTCTTTTTATCCATTCTGCTACCCTGTATTGTTTGATTGGAGCATTTTGTCCATTTACATTCAGTGTTATTATTGAAAAATATGGGTTTAGAGTCATTGTGTTCTCTGTAGGGTTGTAGTGGTATCTCTGGTATCTTGTATTCTTTGCAACATTTCCCTCATAGAGTCCCTCTTAGGATTTCATATAGGGCTGGTTTGTGATGAATTCTCTCAATCTTTGTTTATTTGGGAAAATCTTTATTTCTCCTTCTATTTTGAGTGACAGACTTGCTGGATAAAGGATTCTTGGCTGCATATTTTTTCTGTTCATCACATTGAAGATTTCCTGCCCTTCCTTTCTGGCCTGCCAAGTTTCAATAGATAGGTCTGTAACCACTCTGATAGGTTTCCCTTTGTATGTTAGGGCCCTTTAATCCCTAGCTCATTTCAGAATTCTTTCTTTATATTTTGGCAGTTTCACTATGATACATTGTGCTGAATGTTGGTTCATGTTACGTCTGAGGGGAGTTCTCTGTGTCTCTTGGATTTTAATGTCTATTTCCTTTTCCACATTGGGGAAGTTCTCAGCTATAATTTGATTAGTACCCATTCAGGACCTTTTTCTCTTTCTTCTTTTCTTCAGGAATTCATATGATAAGAATATTGTTCTGTTTGATTGTATCATTCAGGGTCAAATTCCTTCATGCTCCTGGAGCAATTTTTCTCTCTTTTTCTCAGCTTCATCTTTTTCTATATGTGCCTTTTAATTCACCTACATTCCTCTCTGCCTCTTCAATCCATGCAGTGGCCACCTCCATTTTATTATGCACCTCATTTATAGCATTTTTTAACTCATCATTCATAGCATTTTTAACTTGTACAGCTATTTTGAAGGTCCCTAGTCTTTGTATCAATAGCTTTTCTGATGACTTCTATTGTTTTTTTCAAGACCAGCAATTACTTTTATTATAATTGTTCTAAATTCTTGCTCAGTTATATTGCTTATATCTGTTTTGAGCAGTTCTGTGGCTGTTACTTCTTCTTGGAATTTCTTCAGAGAAGAGATCTTTTGTTTCATCTTTTTGGTTAGCTTTCTGTCTCTTGTCAGTTTTAAAACCCATTATGTACTGTGCACCTGTTAGTATTGCTCTATTAAAGGAGGCCCATTGTAAAAGGTCTGTCCATTCAGGAAGTGTTCTTTTAATGGTGTCTCTCGGTTTCTCTTGTTGTTCCTTTGGTTATTTTATTTCCTTACTCAGTGATGTTTGGGACTTTCCACCATGTGTACTTTGGCTTTTTTCTTGAGGTAGCCCTGAAAAGGTGAACAGACAATCACAGAGGGAGCAAAAGCATGAAATGCATAGACAGATCAAACAAACTAGCAAACCAAAAGGGGAAAAAAAAGAATAGAAGAGAAAAGAAAAGAAAATGAAAAAGAAAAGAGGGGAAGGACATAAACAACAAAACACAAAGGACACTCTAAATGCATAAAACCAGAAGAGGGGAGAGATAAGAATTAGTTCAGGGAAAATATATCTGAGTGGCAAGAATTCATCTATTCATGGCAATGTATCAATGTTGGTTCTTCCTGGACTCTAGGGCAGAAAAGGAGAAAAAGAAAAAAAAAGGCAGCCCTACAGCACAGATGGGTGTGGTTTGGTGTAGGTAGATCTCAGGGGACTGTGGTCTGAGGCCCCTACCTTTGTGGTTGTGGAGAGAAGAATGGTGGCACCCCAAGCCTTTCTCGAACCAAGTATTGCAAGCCACTCTTTTGAGTCTGATCTCTCTGTGCCGCAGGCAGGCCAAGTTGTATTTTCCAAACCCCATCTCGTTTCCAAATCCTACTCCATGCACTTTAATGCTACCACTGGAGAGAAGGTGTACTCCCGCTGGTGGGTGGTTTCCTAGCCAGAATTGAGTAGAGGGAGTCAGGGAACAGTTTTCTCCTACCTTTGCCTAGAATCGATGGACTGCCACCAAGGGCCCAATGAAAAATGTGCCAGCTAATAGGGGTGGATTTCTCTCCCCATGCCTAGCAGTTATATATGGGATGATAGGATCCCTCTCCATCCAGGTGGAAATTTTTCTCTTCTCTAGAGACAGTTCTATGGGTATTTTAAGTCTCTCTTCCTCTTCCCCTTGTCTCTCCGGGCTTCACTCAGTCTCCCCAGCTCTGAGCTGGGGAGGGGCTCCCTCTCCTCGGCACCTCTGGGCCTGGCCCATTTTTATTTTCCCAGTTTCCACTCACTCAGGCACCTATGAGGCTGTTTTCCATGTGGACTCTGTGTGTTTGCCTCCCACTCTTGCAGTTCAGAGTGTGTGGTTTCAGTTCTTCTCAGTTTGGTAGGTGAGAGCTGGTGAAAATTACAGAGCTCCCTACTTCTATGCCATCTTGCCCCTTTCTTCACTCCTATGTATTTTCAAAGAAAGTGTATTTGGCAGTTTAATGCAGTGTTCTACATGAATCAAATCTAATTTTCACTGTTTAATCTAAACTATACTCTTGCTATGTTTTTAGATTATTCAAACCAGTTTTTGAGAGAATTTTTTCAAATTTTCTATATGATGCTATGTTTATATATTTCTCCTTTATATCTTCTAAGTTTTTAAATATTTCACTCCATGTTATTAAATATATTAAAAAGTTAGGGTTTACAATTACATAGTTAATTGGATATTATATTATTATGAAATAATTCTACCTCAAAATCTATGTAGTCTGATATGAATATAACTATGACAAATTTTTTGTTACCACTTACCTGATATATATTTTCCCATCATTTTATTTTTACTTTTCTTTAAATTCATTTATTTATTTTGGGAGAGAGAGAGAACATGCAGGGGAGAAACAGAGAGCAAGCGAGAGAGAAAGAGAAACAGAAACCAAGCAGGCTCCATACTGGCAGTGCAGAGCCAGGCTTGAACCCATGAACTGTCAGATCATGACCTAAGCAGAATCATGACTCAGATACTCAAGAGGCTGAACCACCCAGGGGCCCCACCCATCATTTTATTTTCAACTTTTCATTATCTTTTTATTTAAGCTGTATCACTTTAGTAAGCTATTTTGTTAAATATTCAATCTTAGAATCTATGTCTTATTGTCTACAATTTACTCAAATATAAAAGCTTAGTCTTAGGTTTATATTTGTTCTATATATTCTATGTTCCATTTTTACTCTGTTAAAAAAATATACATTTTGTGTCAGTATTCACTTGTTATTTATACATTATTTTACATTATTTTAATGAATAACTTGGAAATAAAGACATGTAGGGGCGCCTGGGTGGCTCAGTCAGCTAAGCCTCTGACTTTGGCTCAGGTCAGATCTCATGTTCGTGGGTTCAAGCCCCGTGTCAGGCTCTGTGCTAACATCTCAGAACCTGAAGCCTGCTCCCGGTTCTGTGTCTATTTCTCTCTCTGCTTCTCCTCCTCTCAGACTCTGTCTCCCTCTGTATCAAAAATAAATAAAACATTAAAAAAATTTTTAGGAAATAAAGACATGCATTTTTGACTTATCAAAACCTGATATCAATAATCACTTTCACCATGTCCCAGACAATGTAAGAAGCTAAAAGACTGTGTCTTTATTAGCCTTCCTCTTTTGTACAGGTTTGTTGTGTATTTTAATATAATGTACACCTTAAATCTATGAAGATATTGTTTTATACAGATTTATATAACTGTTTTGGTTTTCCAGTGATCTTTATTTTTTTCCTGAATCTCCATTCCATTTTCTATAATTTTCCTTATGACTAAAGAACTCCCTACAACATTCTTATTTTATTTACTAAAATTCTTTAGATTAAAAAATTTTTTTATGTTTTTTATTAATTTTTGAGAGACAGACACAGCACGACCAGGGGAGGGTCAGAGAGAGAGGGACACACAGAATTCAAAGTAACCTCCAGGCTCTGAGCTAGCTGTCAGCACAGAGCCCGACGCGGGGCTCGAACCCATGAACTATGAGATCATGACCTGAGCCGAAGCCGGATGCTTAACCAACTGGGCCACCCAGGCACCCCTAGATTTTTTAAATATATTCCTTTATTTATGATTTTAGAATATTAGGTTGTGCTGATTTTTTTCTCAGTATTTAAAAAAATCTTTCAACTTCAGACTTTATTTTGTAACATTGGCTCTCATTCTTATTTTGTTCATTTGAGACTACTGTGCAATGGCTTACCTCTTGCTGCCTTATTCCTCGACTTATTAGAAATGCAATTTGTGTTCTTTGATGGTGCACTGATTATGTCTGATTAAATAGGCTTTTTCTTTCTTAAGCGACACTCTAGGCTTTGGCTGCAGTGTTAATTTGTATAATTATCAAAGATAAGAGCAGGACAGACTCTTACTGAACCTATACAAACAACTATATTTCCATGGAAAGAGGGTCAGTAAAATATTTGTTTACATGATTCAAATATTCTTTGTTCCATAAGAATCAGACACCATTCAAAACTATCCACATCAGTTTACACAGCAGAGTATGCCACAGTGGTTCTCAAACGTTTTGGTGTTAACACGACTTTACAATCTTAAATATTTCTGAACATTCCAAAGAGCTTTGTTTACATAAGCTATATTTATCAACATTTACTATTTAAATCTTAAAATAACAAGTCCAGTACTTAAGCACATATATATTTTTATGAAAAAACTGTCACCCCAAGAAAAAAATTAGTAGGAATAGCAGCATATACACTTTTCTTGAAAATTTCTATAATGTCTCCCTTAATAGAAAACAGCTGGACTAACCTGGCTGTTTCTGCATTTTATCTGTTGCAATATCACAGATTGTATAGCTTTTGGAAAACTCCTTTGCAAACCCCAAAGAGCATAAATTTGAAAAACATAAATAACATTTAATTTTATTATAACAATAATGTTGACTTAGCAGAGCCTTTGAAAGTGTCTCTAACATCACTAAGGGTTACATAATATGAGAATAAAGAGGAAGGAATTAATTATATATCCACCAGAAAACAGATGCAAATTGGTATTTAAAATAATGCCAATAGGATTCAAGAAAAATAATAGCTGCCAAAGTCTAGGTCAGTTGATTAAGATAGGATCATTTGTAGCAGCAAACAATAGTTGACTGCCTATCTAATCAGTACGGTAATAAAATATTGTAACATAAATACAGAAGTTCATCCGACTTAATAAAGACTTAGCCAGTTCAGAATTCAGGAGAAAACTCTCTTTGTTTAAAGAATTCATCAAGGACATGAAGAGTCAACACAAAGAAAAGCATTCTGGTAAGATACAGAATCTCTGTTTCCTGGCCAGATTTCATTGAAAGTACATAATAACATGATAATACTTCTGGATAAGAAAAGACTGAAATTTTCAAGATCAATTGTTATTCTAATGAAGAAAGCAAAAGTCTAATTTTGCATTAATATAATATTTGAAAGTAGTGTTCATACTCTCTAAAAAATTATTTTCTTATGATCAAATGCATAAATGATGGGCAAAGATTGACAAAACTTGGACACATTTCATAGCTTTTTCTCATAGTACAACATTAGAAACTAAGACAAATAAAATTCGTTTTCCTTAATTCCCCACAACTTGCCCTACACACTGGAGTTTTGTCTTTTGCTGTATCATATTCTAAAACAAAGAGAAATTTTAGGATAGAACTCTCTTTTCTCTTGAAAATCAAAAGCTCACCCCATAACCTTATCTATACAGTTGTATTTCTCTGTTACTATTGATTCTATCCATATTAATGATAACGTTTTAAACATTTATTTCTTTATTTTGAAGTTGGGGAGAGATAGACAGACGGACAGAGAAGAGAGGGAGAGAGAGAATCTCAAGCAGATTCTTCAACTCAGCATGGAGCCCAACCTGGGGCTCAATCTCACTAACCATGAGATCATAACGAGGGCTGAAATCAAGAGTCAGATGTTTAACTAGCTGAGCCTCAGTTGCCCCAGTGATAAATTTTAACTAAAATAATTACCATGTACTTGACAAAAAGAGTGGGTAGATAAACAAGAAATATCAATCCTATAGAAAAATTTTGCAGATTAACATAAATATATGGCACAACAATTTATAGCCACAAACATCACTTTTATAATTTCTTAATGTGGCATGAATGTGCACAGTCCTGAATGTGGCCTGAGAACTTCTCTAATCTACAACATATAAAAATAAGCAATATTTTCAAGTGGCATTTAATATATATGGAACCTTATATTGAATACATATTTTATTTATAAGTAAATTAATGTGTTATACATTATATAAAGACATAATTATATCTTATCCAAATATAGACGTATGTAACTATATAATATAAATATGTTATATATAAAATATATCACTATATATGTGTTTTAAAATTATGCTTAATAACCAAAACATTTGTATTTCATCTTACTTAGAAATCATCTACCAAAAGATTATTTCGTAATTAAATCAGAACATTAACCCAACTTAAATTAAGAATTGATCTTGGAAATTGTATTCAAGCTAACATCCTAAAAACATAGTTAATATTGGGCACCTGGCTGGCTCAGTCAGTAGAGCATCTGACTTTCGAGCTCAGGGTCATAAATTCAAACCCCGTACAGGGTGTGGAACCTACTTTAAAAAATAAAACAGTATAGTTATTATTATTAAAATGTTTTATAGAATAATTATTTAATTGAATTTAACATATAATTATATATTTTCACAGTCCTAAACATTGTTAGATTAATAAATTCAACTCTTATAAAAACTCTACACATGTCTCACACTAATAAACACAGGGGAAAAAATAAGATATGTGTTTTTAACCCCATGTTATTAACATGTCCTTGGTCATAAGAAGATTCATGTGAATGTGGATTCTCAGGTAAATAGGACTTTGAAGTAGAAATTTCTGAGAAAATAATTTTTCTATCTCTTAAAAGCCTAGTATATTAAAGTATTATTATCAGTTTATTTTCTATTTATATTTGAAATATTAGACTTACATAAGTATCTTTATTCTCTACAAGGCAATTAATACAGAACCCTTTGAATTTGAGTCTTTATGATTTATTAGTACCTTCTTAAACTAAGAAAATATTTCATCTCACAAAATCAGAGAGATATATTCTTATCAATTCAGACATTGAGACACAGAACTTGGAGATTAAGTTCTATCACCTCCATAATGGGTCAAAATAAATATAAAAACATAACACTCTGCTTAACCTTCCAGGAGGCATGGAATATTTTCTCAATCATTTTGTTACCCCAAATAGAAGAGCAAATTAAAAATTTTTTTAATGTTTTATTTATTTTTGATACAGAGAGAGACAGAGCATGAGAGGGGGTGGGGCAGAGAGAGAAGGAGGCACAGAACTGGAAGCAGGCTCCAGGCTCTGAGCTGCTGTCAGCACAGAGCCTGACGCGGGGCTCGAACCTACGAGCGTGACATCTGACCTGAGCCGAAGTCGGAGGCCCAACCGACTGAGCCACCCAGGCGCCCCAGAAGAGCAAATTTTAAAAGATCATCAAGAAAGATTCCTTATCAGCTCTCACATAACAGAGAATAGATCACCATCATTCACTAAAAAAGACCATTCAGGAATCAGATCATAAAACTAGACTCCTAGTAATCTTTGCCCCCACCAACAGGGAATAAATTATCAGCCCCAAACAAAGGAGAGCCAGAAACACACTTGGTCTGGAGCTTGGAAACAAGGTAAAAACCACAAAAAGCTGGGAAAGAGGACAGAAACTAAAAGTCATCCAGGTAAAGATCTAATGCCTATTGGAAATTATCCTGGGCTCCAAGGCAAAATGTGTGATCAGGTGTTTTTCTCAGGTGATGTGATGTAATTTTCTTTGAGAGGTAAGTGTATAGAACTTCCCAAACTGTTATAGTTTCCTAAAGTTAAAAGTATGACTACCATACAAACATAATAAACATGCTTCAATGATTTTAATAATCTTATTCATCAATGAGGGAGCCAATAAGTTGGTAAAACTGGCTCAAAGGATGATTCAAGGAACAGAGATGTCAATCATCAAAGGATTCCTGAAAAGAAACTGATAGAAACAAAATGATTAAATGTCCTATAAGCTTTGAAAGTGAAACCTTGAAACTTCTGAGTTTATCTATTTTACCTGACAGAAACCTGTAAGTTAACATTGAATTTCACAGTTTCAGGGCTCCAATAAAATAATAAATAGTAAAGTAAAACACAGGTGCATCCTCCTAGATAATTAAATTCTTGAGTGAGCCTGTTAAACAATGACATTGAAAGGACATACAGTCATCTTCCTGCTTTATTTCCAAGTTATGGATATTTTTTTTTCTTAACAAAGTAATGGTAAAAAAAAAATCTTGCCACACATAAAAGGCTTAAGCAAGGTCATTCGAACATGGAAAGCAATTCATTTTAACTTTCACAATCTGGCATGATATTGTAACTCTCACAAGGGAACTACGTAATCAACTGCTAACAACCACAAATGTTAAGTGGAAATAGTGTTGTTGGTGCCGGCCTATATCTTTTAATTAAAAATGTAAATTATTAGTGAGTGATAAATATTAAAGATATAAACAACACATTCTACACAGTAATATATACTTTCAAGCTATTTCCTTGACTCTAACCACAATGGCATAAAGAAAGCAGGATAGTTTTACATCCCTATTATACTGATTATATTTTAATTTGGGGCCAAAATAAAAGAAATCTCTGCTTATGTTGTATTATGAAGAACTAGTTTAAATACAAAACTGTAAAAGTAAAGAGCTGATGTATTATCAAAATGTCACCATAGTCATCTGTGAACATATATATTAAGGAATTATAATTGTTTTCTTTTTTTAAATGTTTATTTTTGAGAGAGAGAGAGAGACAGAGAGAGAGAGACAGACAGCGAGAAGGAAAGGGGCAGAGAGTGAGGGAGACACAGAATCTAAAGCAGGCTTCAGGCTCCAAGCTGTCAGCCCAGAGCCCAACATGGGGCTTGAACGCACAAACTACAGGGTCATGACCTGAGCCGAAGTCAAAATCTTAACTATCTAAGGCATCCAGGCACCCCAAGGAATTACAATTTTTAATACTCAATTGAATTTCTTAGAGAAGATACTATTGTTAAATCACGTTTAAATGGAACTTAATTTCCTAAGTTGAGAAAAAATCCTGAACAGGTTAAATATAACGTTCTATGCCCAGCACATATTTTTCCACTTGCATAGATGACCTTTTTAACATCTGCTGTTGTAAATGGTTTTATTATCATTAACAGTCAAATTCGTGAATGGCAGAGCTCTTACTGCCCTCCGTGTTCAAATAGTCCACCTGTTTTTAATTAGTTAAGCCATTAAATTCAACCTATAGCAAGCCATTTTTGGTTATATTATGGGAGTTGCTAGAAGGATAGAACTTTCATTTAACCCAATAACATTTTCCATTTTCTAACTGTATATGTTGTATGTATATAATTATACATATACATTATTATGCATATATAATTATACATATATTTTATATATGCCTGCTATATACACACATACATATATGCCTATAGTGCAGTGTACAAGTTTTTAATGAGATTCCACATGGTTGTAAGATAATTTATATTTTCAATAATATTTTGAAAGATTCTTTAGGGCGACTAAGGAACTTAGAATCATACTGTTCATTTATGAGATAATTTTATATCTATCCCATTGGTTTTCATTTTAAGGTATTTTCCTAAGGCTAAGCAAAGATCCCAAGGCAAAAGAATTTTGGAAAGAAAACTAGTTTATTTCAAACAGCTTCGTTCAAGAGGATTCATGTTTTGTATATTCAGGCTTAACAAATAAAAAAATACAAGCATTTAAAAGAAAAACAAATTTTAAAAGGCAAACAAACAGAAATCCCCGCTAGGTGACCAGACACAATTAATCTGTGGCAGATGTTTTTTTCACCTGATTATTTTTCCTGCAAGAGTTAACAGGAATAAGGTTGTTAGAATCAGTAACTTACAGAAAAGGGCCAATGTTTTATTTATTTGGGGACAGAGCTAAAGAGGATTACCTTTTCTTTTCATTATTTTTTTCTCTTTCCCTGGGCAAAATATTTTACTTTTCTGACTGAGGGATATGATGTAGAGGAAGGGCAAGATGTGAGTTTTGTTTCTAAAATACTGATAGGTGTGAACGAGGAAAAAATAGCCATCATAACAAAGGTATAATGTTATTACTCTTACTCAAAAATATTTATTGTGCATCTACTTTGGGTCAGACTCTGGCAGGTAATGAAGCTGCTGCTTTTGAAAAGCTCACAGTTGAGTGGTGGAGGCAGAGAATAAATAATTAAGCAAACAGATGTGTCAAGTATTGACAATACCTGCCAAGGAGCACGGGAGCGTCTGGAGCGCGCACAGCTAAATTCAATCAAAATGTTATTTAGTTTGCTGCAGAAAAGGAGAGCACGCTCCCAAGAAACGTTGAGAGCGTCTCAATAAAGGGAGTTGGAGAGTCTGCAGGAGTTAGTATGTGCTGAATGGTTCTGAAGAGGAATTAGGAAAGTGGGTGTCCGCTCTAGTCCTTATTTTCTGCCTGGTGTTAGAAGGAGTGTTCAGACATACCAGCGCACAAATAATATTTCAAGCTCGAGAAAAGGTTGAGCTCACTTCTTTGGAGTATGAATGGAAATAAAGAATATTCTCAAGACTAAGCCCTGGAGCAGTTCATAACGGGGAAAAACATCCAGTAAGGTAAGAGAAAAACCGAGAGGCTGATGCCCTGAGATACAGTTAAGTGTTTGTAGTAATTTCGTTGTTATTTGTGAATATTGATTGAGTCTGACTCCAGAGCCCAATGAGGTTCTATTACAGTAAGAACAGATTAGCTGGGATTTGGCTACAGAAGAAAATGGCTTGACTCTGTCTATTATTGTTGTTGCTGCTGCTTAAAAAGTAAGACTTTTGTGCCATGTTTAATTTTGACTTTTCCTGTTTCATTAATTCACTAATTTCTGTAAGTTATTATATAGTCATTAAGTGAATTGCAGGGCTAAACCTGAGGCGTCTAATTCTTGTTGTGGCTTTTATCATTATACCTATCTGAAACGGTAAACTGATAGTTTATCGTCACTGCCAGTACATTAGAATTATGGACGGAAATCTTAAAATTTGGAGCCCAGGCTTTTCCACTAGGAGCTCTGAATGTTTTCCTTCATTGATTTAACTGGATGAACGCTAGAGTACCTGGATTGGGAAAACTGCTGCTGAAATATTTCTCTAAAACCGGTAGCTGGGGGTACCTGGGTGGCTCATTCGGTTAAGCGTCTAACTTCAGTCAGGTCGTGATCTCACGCCATGTTCAGCTTTGTCACGCCAAGTGCTGACAGTTCAGAGTCTGGAGCCTGCTTCTGATTCTGTGTCTTCCTCGCTCCTTACCCCTCCCCCACTTGTGCTCTGTCTCTTCAAGGTTCTAAAAAATTTTAAAGTTAAAAGAAATTAAAAAGTATCTAGACTGCTTTTGTAGAGTTCAGTGCAAGACCACACTAGATTTTCTGAATCAGAATCTCCTAGGATAGAGTATATAAATCTTGCGATTTAATTAACTTCCTAGATTATTCTTAAAGATTAAAAACCAAAAATGTATAGCAAGCGAATTTTCCAACTTTGCTGCACATTAACATGTCTGAGAAGATTAAAAAACTTTTTGACACAGGTTTGTTCATATCAATGAAATCAGAATGTCTTGGGGTGAGAAGCATATTTAGGTCCTAAACATCAGGGTGCAGCGATGTTTGGGAACCACTGGTACAGTGACACGGGCAAAACAGAAAAGTGTAGATTTTGTGAATTGATAAAGACAAGGTTATTAGGTTTGAAATATGTGAAACTACTTTGACTTTTGAGCTATAAAACAATTTCATACAGTTTAATTTAAAATACAATAATATCAGAGAAAGACAAATATCATGGGATTTAACTGATTTGTGGAATTTAAAGAACAAAACATGGGCAACGAAACAGTAAGACAAGCGAGAGGACAGACTCTTATAACTACAGAGAACAAACTGATAGTTACTAGAGGCGAGGTGGGTGGGGGGATGGGTGGAATGAGTGAAGGACATTGAGAATACACTTAATGTGAAGAGCACTGAGTAATGTATAGAATTGTTGAATCACTATACTTTACACCTGAAACTAAGGTTATATGTTAACTACATTGGAATTAAATAAAAATCACAAAGATGGTATCGAGGATAACTGATTTATTTGTTTTCCACTAAATATTTTGCAGAGACCACAAAAAGAATATGAACTTTATTCTGGAGAATATAAACTTTAGTTTTACAGACAGAAGGATAACTCATAAATCTGAACTTGGTTGGTTTAGTCTGCCTCTAGCTTTTTGAAGAAAGTCTTAATGTTTTGTAGAACAACACTTAAAATTACACCATCATTACACCATCTTTTTTTTCATTTGCAGATAATTTCATTGCAGAATTACATAAGTTGGCATTTATCTCTTCAGAAATTAATTTTCTCGAAGCTAAAATAAGTGTTTAGTTGGGACACTTTGAACGCTTTGCCCTGTGATTTAAAAAATACACATTGCAGAGTCAAATTCATGGTAAAGTAACTGAACCAAGTGAGACTGAAAATGGTGAGAAGAATTGGTTTAGCCAAACTTTACATACATTTGCCCCTCGGTGTCCTTTTGCTAATAAATCCAGAGTTTGCACCTCATCTACAAACCTGCCCCGAGTCACTTCCTATTATGAAGAGGCTTTCATCTTAAGTGGCAAAGTCTCTCTCTGCCCTAGAAGCTTTGTGGCTCTCTGCTAGGCTGAAACATTCCGTTTTTTCCTGACCATGAAGCAAATGGGAGTTGCATCTGTTCTCTGGAAGACACTGGTGGGGCAGAAGTGAAACCATCTAAAATTGGAAATATAATAGGTGTGTTGAACATAATTGAGATTTATGCAATTTTTTGAATTTTAAAACGTCAAAAATGAACATAAATGATATATGCAAATATGTGAACAGGGGAAAAAAAATCTAAACCTGCTATGAATGACTCAGAAAAGGTTTGTGAAAAACTACTTGCATATTTTATGTAAAATCTCATTTTGTTTGTTGGCATTAATGACTCCTAACAGACTTTCATGAGTATATGTGCATTTGGAGAAACCCTACCTGTGCACTAAATATAGTTTTATTTTTTTCCATATGAATTGTGAGCTGTAGAAATACAAGCAAACAGGAAAAAGTGTGGGAAATACAACTACTTGATGATTAAAGTACACATGTTCTGTTTTACTTTTTTCCCCTAGCTCAATAGTTTTGAACTATTTTATCTGGCCCAGGCTGCTATTTTTATTCATTACTTTGTTTCAATTACTTTGGAACCTATTTAGTCAAAATTCAATTTTTACCTCCTTTTGCATTTGAAGATGGTACGTGCTATTCATAGGGAAAGATTTTTGAGTCATCTCAGATGTGAGCTATTTATGGAAGCATTGCCTCATTTAGTTCAATATGTTTTCCTTAAAAAGATTTTTGAGGTGCTCTTTCGTTAGTGGCATAATATAAGAAATGTATTTTAAAGTAGTACTCTATTAGGCACTTCTCCAAACATTTTACATGTATTATTTAATCACTTAACAATTTTATATTAGGGTAATTATTAGCTCTGGCAAAACTCCAATAAGACTCAGGGAGACCACATATTTACTCCAAGATTATTAGGCAAATCCCCAAACCCAGCTTAGAAAGTATATTTATTTGACTTAAACGGCTCTGGTTTTCTATTATGACGGAAGATAAATTTTATGAAATGAGTATAAGAAGATTCTAGACTTAAAGTGAAGGTTGAAGATTTAGAACTTTAGATTAATGGCCAAGTTGAAATGATGAAGCAACTTTTTCTTATTTTAAAAAATGCAAAGAAAATCTGGAAAAGATATAAATGTTAAGTCTAGATCTTTTTAGTGATAATAAATAACTACGGTGTGCTTGTGCATGTGTCCATCCGTGTGTGGCAATTCAGTATAAAATGTCTAATTTGATATACCTGAGATGTTCTAGCCAATCGGGGAAAAAAAAGATCTCCTATAATATCAGTTGAATGTGTCATCAGACAATTCTAAAGGGATATTTGTATCTCATTTTTGATAACCTGATTAGGGATGTTAAGGAAAGGGAGGAAAAACTGTTGTTTATCTGAATCCTAGACCCACTTTTCCTTTGCTTTGCCAAGACCTCCAAAAGGTAGCATCTGGATAAACTAAAACTAGCTGTGAGGCTTCATCTTGATAAAAAGAGGAGCAGCTGGAGGAGTTGGCAAGTGGTGTCCTATTCCTGCCCTGGCAACACATGCCGTTTCCATATCATTGAGCTTGGAGATGTCAAACAATCTTGAATTTCTCTTTGTTCCTGGAATCAGATGTTATAAAAACATTAAGTTTGCAGAGGTCAAGCAAGGAATCTGCTCAGAAGACACCTTTCTCCGATGATCACCTTAAAAAATCATTATTCAGAACATCATTGCTTATGTAACTTAATACTAAGAGTATTTACATAAAATGGGCTTGTAAAGATCTGTGAGCAGATTTGAAAGAAGATTCTTAAGTTTAAAATATGATTAATATATGGGAATTGAGTAGTTCTTTTAATGGTATTTTTTCTTCATTACACTAATACATGACTTCTCTATATGGATAGAATGCAACAGAAATTACTTTATCCATTGACACGGGGCAACATGACTTAAGTATTCTTTCTCTTAAAATTGTTTAATGAGTGAGCAGGGGAGAGGGAGATAAAGAGAGAGACACACAATCTGAAGCAGGCTTCAGGCTCCAAGCTGTCAGCACAGAGAGGGGCATGGGGCTCAAATCCATGAACTGTGAGATCATGACCTGAGCCGAAGTTGGACAGTTCACTGAGCCACCCAGGTGCCTCTATGTATTCTTTCATTAATCTACTCATAATGTAGCAAGCATTCATGTAGAGTCTTCTATATCCCAGTACTATATTAATGGATATATTATACATTATATATATATTTACACATGATCTATGTTATCCATGATCTAATTCACTTTATATTCAATAAAGGGAAAACTGACCACCTATACATAAAATTTCTGATCATACTTATGAAGGAGTTAAGCAGGTTATTGTGGAAAATGATTATCCAACAGCCCTCTGAAACATGACCTCTAAACTGAGACATATGAGGTTAAAATGACCTTCCTGGTATTAAAGCAGTAAGATGAAGTCCACGAAGTGAAAAAATGCTTAAAGTTTCTACAAATAACTGAGTGGGAGTTAGTGAAGGTGTAACATGATGGAGGGGGAGACCAGGGCTATGTCACAGAATGAAGTTGGAAAGAAGGTCAAATGCCATCAAGATGGGTGTTGCAGGCCTAGTCAAGGGATTTAGGTTTTATTCTGAAAGCAGTGAGGAGCCACTGAAGTTTTTAAATGAGTGAATTTAATGATTTATAACTTATAAATAATGCCATGGATGTTTGTAGAGAATTAACTCCTTGGATCATGACCAGGTTAGGGAAACCTATTGGAAAGCAATTTCAGTAGTAGAGGAGATACAGTGGGGGTTGTGGAAGTGGAACAGGATGGGTTTGAGGTTGGTTTGGGCAAAAATTGGAGGAACAGGAAAAGTATTTGCTAAGTGTGAGGGTGAGGGTCCAACAAAAGAGATGAATGAAGAAACTCCTTAAATTTTGATTTCTAGAACTCAGTAAAGATTTGAGGGATAGTCAATATTTTACACAGTAGGGAAAGACAAGATATTTAAGGAAGGGGAGCAGAGGGAATCCAGGGATGTAACAGTTTGAAGTTCAAAATGGTGTTTCCTTGGTGTTGAGAAGCTAAGGGAAAGTTAGAGAGCTCGGAATCCAGCTCAGTGGTAGCACAGAAAGTGAGGAGAATAGTACTGGGGAATAGTAGCCAGAGGGGTAGAAGGAGAAGCAGAGCCATTGAGTGCCAGGAAATTGAAGACCGAAGAATATTTACAATAGGTTGAGTGATCCACTGTGTCAAATGCTGCACAAGTTCAAGATTAACAAAAAGAGGTTGCACTGAATATATTCGTCTGTTACCCAAAAAAAGCCTTATTCACTATATTATATAAAAAGGGAAGATTTTTCATTCATTCAATATTTACTTAATTCTAAAATAAGAGGTCTCAATAAATATAACAAAAATGTTTGTTTAGAAATTCAAGAAACAACCACTAAGACATTGATCACAAAAACTCCATAATAAAGTTATATGATAATTCTATTTAAGCAAATTTAAACAGATTTTTAAAAATCTCAAATTCATGTCCCAATTTCAGTTAAACATGCCAAAGAGAGGGGAGAAGCATATCCTTATTTCCTTGTTTTCTTGCTGCACAGAACACAATAGAAATAGTAAAAAAAAATCCACTTTCTAAGCCCTGTTACAATGTGAGAAAATAAAAAAATCAAGAGTTTCAATTAGAAGTAAAAGAAAGACTAATTGACCACATGGAGGGTTTAGCTCGAAGGAAAGTAACTTAATTTCCAGTCGGAAAAATAGACTTTTAACTATAGTTTATATTTTTTGTTATTTTGTGAATTTTAAAGCATAATGAATGCAGTAATAGAATTCTTGGTAATCTGAAAACTCTGGCATATTTTTCAAAGTTGGCCTTGAAACTATCCTTTGAGTATGTAACCACAGCAAGATTATGAGTTGAACCATAAATCTACAGCGTGATTAATTTAAAACTAAATTTGTACTTGGTAAAGAAGAGAAACTGCAACTCTTATTTCTATTGTGCTATACATAATTTATAACAACCTTAAGGCAGTTGCAACCCCTGAAATTAAATAGGAAATGAAATTATTCCCTGAAGGTAGTGGAGGTTGATGTTAGAAATGCATTTAAAAATGAGTATACAAATAGTTTATGCTATTTTTGTGTACATTGCTCAGCAGCTGTGACCTCCTTACAAACCCCTCATTGTGTTTCTTAGGATATTACTTCAACCTCTTTGAGCATGACAATTCTAGTACACCTTATGTCACTCTTAAATATTTTTATGGCAAACATGACTAGTTGCTATTATAATAGACCAATGCATATCTTGATTCCCTTTAGTGTAGCTGAAGTAGTACAATCATTGGGGATGTTATTATAACTAAACACTATTATTCTGAAGGACACATGATGAAGTTGGTAGGTTCAGTCATTCAGCTGACAACTATACAAAGTGTCTACTATGCACCAGGTCCCCATCTAGATGTTAAGGATCTATGATCAAATAGACCTCTTCACCTTTATAAAGACTATAAAAATTATACATGTCTGTTGAAGAAAACAATGAAAAAGTTTAAGAAAATGTATGGAATAAAACTTTGAGTGTCTGATTACTCTTCTTTGCATAGTCCCCTACAAGTATTCTGTGGACTAATACTATACATATCATATTAAAATCCATTATCATTTAGGTACAGATAAAAAAATAGTTCTAGTTCTTATAACTACTTTGACTCCATGCATTACAAATTTACTATGTGTTTGGACCTGTGCTCAGTGGAAGAAGGATGAGCGTGACCATGGGTTTCTTGCCCTCATGCATATAGTTTATAGGCTAAAGGGTAAGACTGAATGATTTCACACCCACATGCGTTGTTGTTAGTTTTATTCAGAAAAAGGTACGTGAAAACTAAATGATAAAATGTGTGTTGGTATTAATATCTTAACGTCTTGATGTAACTCAATTCATTCTTCCATTAATCCCAGGTGTGCCTGCATCATAATCTTAATATAAACAGCTCTGAACCCTCCTCTCTAATACTCTGCTCTTTGTATTGTTTTGTGCAGTATTTCCTCTCATACAAGATCCTGTGGCTTTTATCCATTCAAGAAATATCTACTTTTTCCTCTGGAACGTCAGACAGTGCTCAAAACAGAACAAAACCCAGCTACATTCTCAATCCCCTCTAAAAACTGCTTCCACCTCTCCCTTGGCATTAACTGAAACTCCACTTCCTGTGCAGCCTTCAAAAGGAGACATGCTTATTGTCCTACATTTCACAAATGTCAGTGTGGCAGATGCGAACCAGCCATCCCTAGTGCTGCTTTCAGATCATTCAGTTTCCATTAAAAACACATTTATTTGGGGGCACTTAGCTTTACCATTAGCTTCTCTGTTCTTCTCATGCACTGAATACTCCATTATCTTTCTCTCCCTACTCTGCAAGTCTTCAAAGTTTTTTGACAAATTTCTAGGAATCCATCAAAATTTTAGGATCTTAATTCTTTGATTCTTGTCTTGAAAAACACTCAAGCCATTTTTAATACAATAGAAACTGTGGCCATCAGTCCAAAGCCTATGCTTGTTTCTCTTCGTCGTTTGTTCCATCACCACCATGTTATATAAGCTGATAAATGTTGTGATCTTTTTCTCATTTAGGTACCTTTTGTCTCCTCACCTTGAATAAACCCGTTCCTGAATATCAAATCTAAACATTTCTTTATTCACTGCCACTGCTAGACCTTGCTCCATAATCACTAGATTTTAGATTTGACAACACTGTTATTAAAATACTAGGGGCACCTGGGTGGCTCAGTTGGATAAGTGTCTGACTTCAGCTCAGTTATGATCTCATGATTTGTGTGTTTGAGCCATGTTTCAGGCTCTGTGCCGATGGCTCGGAACCTGGAGCCTGCATCAGATTCTTTGTCTCCTCTCTCTCTCTCTCTCTGCCCCTCCCCCACTTGTGTGTGCTCATTCTCTCTCTGTCTGTCTCTGTCTGTCTCTGTCTCGATACAACTGAAAAGACCAGTAGTTAGTAAGATTTGGTTTCACTTGTAGTAAAAATAGGGATTTTCATGCCAGCTTCTTCTCAATCTTGGGACATTATCATGATCTCTTTAAAACCACCCCACATAAAATACTTTCCCTTGAAGTTCACTAGGGCTTTAACATAGGAGGAAAATATAAACTTGGAGAGTTTGCCTAAATATTTTCAAAGTGTTGCTTTTCCACACGGCCTAATCCTAGGTCAGTTTCTGTGAATTACTTAGCTTAAATGTTGTGTGCTCCACCATTTTAACAGTAGAACTAAAACATAATTTTTGTGAGAGGCATATTGTTCAGTTTTTCACTAGTTTACTCATATATACCTGAACAATAACTTGAAATGTAGACCAGACAGTCTCAATATTTGATCTTCTGTCATCAGAATGCAAAAAAGGTTGGTATCTGTATTGGATAATTTTAGCTATTCAAAGTCAACCTAAACATTGTAGATTGGAAATTACTTTAAACCTTTTGCTAGTTAAGTCTGTGGCTATATGACAATCAAACTTTTGACATGTGAGGGTTACAATTTAGAAGATGAACACTCATGGATTCATAAAATACTATGAAGAGATTAGCCTTAATTGTCAACATGTGGCTCTTTCTGTTGGCAGTGAGTGGGGCACCCCCTTTCCCAGGCTGTCTGAATGCTCGAAGAGAAGTGGGAAATATGGTTTTGCTATCTCAGTGACAATGTCACACTAAAAATGTCAACAAGTAGAGATAGGTTGCAAAGAACTCATTCTTTATCTCCAAGCACAGAATATGTCATTAAATTTGCTATCTTGGAGCAATGCCTGGGCAGTACAGTAAGTTGAGTGTCAGAATCTTGATCACTGCTCAGATCATCATCTCATGGTTTGTAAGTTGGAGCCCTTCATAGGACTCTGTGTTGCTGGTGCAGATCCTGCTTGGGATTCTCTCTCTCCTCTTTACTCTTCTCCCACTTATGCCCCTTTCCTCTCTCTCAAAAGGGATGTATAAACTTTAAAAAAAAATTGCTATATAGGTTTTACAAATTTCTTGGCATAAGAAGACTTGGTTGTTTTAAGAGGAGTGATTTTTATTTTTCCCCTATGGTTTCAAGCTTTTTCAGAAGGGGGGGGCAAAATCCTTCAATTTTGGACAGAAAATCATCCTTTTGTCCTGGTACTTCTGGGGGACAAAAGCTCAACTGATATATCAGAGATGGCTGTATTTTGTTAAAAATGTTGCGAGACCTCTATTGGCTTTCCAGTACTGTTTGACGGTTTCATAATAGAAAGTTCACTATGTCCTGGAGGTAAATGGATACTCCCAATAAGAAAATCCAATCTACAGATATTTGTCATTGTACTTATAGTTTTTTTTTTTTAGCTGTTTGCACAAAACCACTGATAGCTGGAATACTATTTTATCATTAACCCCAAAATAAGTCTCAGAGAAGGCAAAATTATTGCCCAAGGTCATAGATCCAGAATGTGACTGAGGATAAATTAAAACCCAAGTCCCTGAACACCATATGATTTGTTTTCTGTTCTGTTTTCCAGTATTCTAATGGTTTAAAGCATTACTTAAAATCTCATAAGTGCTGAATGATTGATAAATTATTGTTTTACAAAGATTAATTCAAAAACCACACACGACAGCTTTTAGATATAATTTTATTAAAGGTGTAAATATTGTAGATTATATCTCAATTTTAATTTGTTTATAGTGGTAGATATCTTAAAATAATTATTTAATAATAAAATATTTGAAGGACCTAACAGATAAGTTGCAATTTTAGATTTTCTATTTCTACTCTAGATATGATCTTGACTCTCTATAATAGTCTCTCTAGCAATCTTTAAAAATAGACCATATGCATTGATCCAAATATTGTGAAGTTGTTAACATGTGTCACTTTATTCTTTTCTTGATCTGACGCTTGTAAGACCTTCAATAGGGAAGCTAGATAACTTAATTATATGCTGTCATGATGCTTCTATCTTGAGGGATCACATTATTCCAGAGTTGGCAGTTCACTCTGCAAGTCATTCAGGACTTGGATGGTCTCTTGAACAGATAGTAGAGAGTCGCAATGACTTGTTCATTGTAAACAACTGTCTTACAGTTTGTGTTTTAATCCGTATCACTCCTGCTCTGTTGGATTCTAGTTTCAAGAAAATGAAGGTCAGGATATAAACATTAGTTGATACAAGATCATAATTTAAAGAAATAAAGTTTCTGAAATATACTTAAATGTAGCAAAATATTTTAAAGTTCGTTTGAATTTTCTGTTTTCAAGCATGTTCTCCTTATAAAGTAACATTTTAAATAATATTACTACATAAATAAACACACTCTATCACTGTGCTGCTTTTGTGAATTTTTTTAAATTTGAAAAACTCAATAAATGCTCTGTACAGTGATTAAACCTTCTACATGATATATTTTATCCCTTTGACCTGGCTAGTTAATGATATCCTTTGCTTTTCTCTAACACTCAACTGACAATACAGTTTTTCACACATATGTGTCATTTGGATACTTTATAATGACTGTGTGAATAGAAATGTTATAAGATGTAAAGTTATGGGTAATGAGAGTATGTTACATTCATAATTTCCTATTTTATTAAATATGGTATTCAAAGAAATTGAAGCTATTTTTTGACTGGACTACTTATATAAGTTAGATTGCAATTTGGACAGTTTAAATGCTTTACAGGGAAAAAAGATACAAATGAAATCATCAGTAGGAAGAGCTATCATTTATTAGTAGATGAATATGATTTTCTTCTTTTTCTCTTTTAGTAGTTGGGGTTTCTGAAGTTGTTTTTGAATTAGCTGTACCATTTTTGGATAATAAAACCTGCTAAGGAATACTCTCAACCACACCTATAAGGTTTAAATGAAAACATTGACCTGGTTTATGAGCATAACAAAAAATAGTGGCACCAACTGCCTGTTCTATATTTTCTGAGGCTCGTTCTAATGTAATATTGGCCTGAGAATCGCACAACATTAAATTTTACCTATTGATCACAATTTATGTAAAATTGTATTTGGAAGTTGTGCTTTATCTCAATTCTACTGACGTACTGCTTTTTGATTGCTCCTTTAGCTTTCTTTTACTCCTACATAGCTTTAGCTTCTGTATAAACTTTTACTTCTCTCTAGTAAAGTATTGCAATGCTTACTTTATTTACATAAATTCATATAATACACTTTCAGGTTAACAAAGACAATAGAAGAGCTGTACCTGAAATTTCAGATGACATAAAATTTTTAACTTTGAGATCTTTGACATATAAAAGTTATGTATATTTAAAGTGTACAATGCTGTTGATATATATGCACTGGGAAAATATCACCACAGTCAACTTAAACAATTTACACATCATTTCTTTATGGTCACTATTTGTGTGTGTGTGTGTGTGTGTGTGTGTGTGTGTGTGTGTGTGTGTATTGAAAAGGTTTAAGATATGTCCTCTTAGCAAGTGTGGAGTATTCAATACAGATTAAATAACATATAAAATACTTAATTGTCAGTGTTTAACATATCTTCTTCACTTTTTCTGAATTTTAGGCTCTTTGCTTTTGTATGTGGCTTCTGAATTTTGACTTAGACTTTACTTCAGTATTAAGCTTTTGGTAATTTAGTCCTAAGTGTTTTGGTAGGTAGGTAACTTTTTTTTAAATTTCTACCAGTGTTTACTAAAGCTTTATGAAATTTGTGCAGCTATGACTGGAAAGTGACCTATGCTTATCTGTGCAGAACTCTTAGGTTCTTTGCGGTAAATAAACTTAGCTACCAAAAGGTTTGGGAAGAGGTAGTCTCACCAGGAGAAATTCTTCTTCACATGCAGGTGTTTATTAAGTAAGTATTAGCCAGTAATGGGTGGGGAAACAACTATGGTATAGGTTTGAAGTGAGTTCATCTTCCCTGTCACGTAGGTATTTCAGCTCCCTCAGGAAGGGCATGACAGTACTTCTGAGAAGTATCTGGTTAGTCTTGCTGTTGGTATTAGACAGAGACCTATCCAATGAGTAAGACAATTCTTAAGGTAGAGGTTATGGGGCTTGCTGGCTTTTTCTACCCCATTCATGTGGCCACGGAGCATTTTTCTACAATGCTTTATCCAACTAATGTATCTTGAATGCTTCTCATTTTAATAGTGAATATACAATTCTGACTTCTCTTTAGTATTAAATTTACAAATGAAAACTCCTTTCTGATATTCATCATGCTAATTAGAAAACTCTTGGTCAATAGCTCAGACCCCTGTAGTGTGTTTAACTGTAACATCCTATTATCTATGCTAAAATATTTTAAATCAATTGACTATAACATAACAGCTAAAATTTTCTTGTAAAAAAATTAAAGGCAGATTTGTAGAATAATGATGACAAATGTAGGTTGTCCTCTAAGCCCTCTTTTGTAGACATAAACCTCATTGTGCTTTTGTTTGATCGGTTTCCCCAACTTTGAACAATGTAGAGCACTACATCCAGCTTTGGCATTTAGCCACGCAAAGCATTCCTAGTCTTCACTGTGTACTCTGTGTACTCTTTTGATACTGTATTCCTGGTCTTCAGGTTAAAACTAAGAACCAGTTTGTACAGCATCCCTAGTTAAATTTGTAATGCCTAATAAACACTTATGTCGTAAAATCTACATGACTGAGGTAGTTATTTTCCTTTAATTTTGTTTTATGACCAACAGATCCAAATGTAATAATTTGCATTTCATTAGTAATTTAATACATGAAAGCACTTCTTTTTCTATTCCCTGTTCCCATCATGTTTATTTTCCCCATTCATGAATTAACTGGAGTGTGGCTAAGGTTTGCCTCTTCGGTAGGATATTAAAAAACAGGACCTAAGTCTCCAGCAATAGGGAAATTGTTAAATAATCCCTATTTATTTTTATGTGTAGAATTTAGCTGGTGACCCCATTTAAAGGATTATCTCATGATAAAAAATAGTTTTAATATGATTAGGGAATAAAGCAAACTTTCAAACTGTGTATACCTGGTCATTGTTACCTTGATTTTAAGTAAAAAAGGAAAGAAGACCTATTAGGCATAAGCTAGCGTAAACAGTTCTTAAAATATTCTGGAGACCTTTGAGAGTTCATAAGACTTTCATTGCAAGGCTATTTCATGGGCAAAATTCTATTCAAAGTGCGAGATCAACCCCCATGAATTTTACGAAGATAATACTTAAAAACTTCATGTGATTTCAAATTCCACACTAAAACAATTTGAAAGAAATCCCGCATGGAGTTTTGATGTAGTGCCCAAACAAATCCTTTAATTATCTGTACAGGCTGCTAAGTTACACTTTGTTTTTCTAACTATGTAACTGCAAAAGACTGGCTTTTCTTTATATATTTCCACAAAACCATGTTGTAACAGTTTTAATACATGATTAGAAAAACACAATATATTCATTGAGCCAGTAGGGAATACTAGCAAACTAGCATCAGTTAACAGTTTAAAAACCTACCGTGACACCAGCGAAGTGGTGGAACAGAAGCCTAAAACTGTTTTCTCCCACGGCCGCACGAACTTGACGATACACGGACCAACGGCCTTTATAAGAAATCTCTAAGCCAGTTAAGAGGTTTCTGTGCCTCAGGTAAGGGGAAAGCCACGTGAGTGGACACCCAGAGGAATATGTGCTGTACTTATTCTCCAGGGCTCTCCTTTCCAGTGTCGTGTGGCATACTAGAAACCTCTCAGCCCTTGATTCCCCCCACCCCTCCCCGGGGAGGGAGACAGGGTGGGATGTAAATCCAATATTCTGACATTTAAGAATGGGCTGTCCTAAGGAGCTGACTTGCATGAATGGAGGGGTTCACCTGAAAGGGCCATTGGTTTGGGGACCCACTGAAAGGTAATTAACGTGACTTGGTTCAGAGCCTTCAGTACCACTGGCAGTCACTATGGGGAGCTCCTGAGTAGCGTACTGTTACGTCTAGTTTTGATCTCCGGGTCCTGCTGGTCTTACAGAATGTATTAGGGCTGACATTTTATGAAACTAATTATACAACTTAATATATATTTAGGGCTAGTCCTATCTTCTGTTTCTTTGGGTATGCTTTGGTATTTTGTGTCTTTCAAGGAATTGGCCCATTTCATCTATGTTATCAGTTTGTGGGCATAGTGTTATGCATACAGTGCTTTAATTTTCCTTTTAATGTCCATGAGATCTATGGTAATACCCTCCCCTCTTTCATTTAGAATACTAGTTATGTCTCTTCTTCTTTGTCAGACTGACTAGGGGTGTATCACTTTTATTAATCTCAGAGAAACAGGGTTTGTTTCAGTTGACTTTCTCTATTGATTTCTTATTTCCAATATCAATTATTTCCACTCTAATTTTTCCCCTGCTTACTTCGAATTCAATTTAATTTTCCTAGTCTTATGAAGTAAGAGTTTAGATAATTAATTTTATATTTATCTTACCTTCTAATAAGGTCATTCAACACCAGAAAATATCACTGTAAACATTGTTTTCACATATCTCACAAATTTTTCTAAATTATATATATTTTCCCCCTTAGAGGAAGCCCCATCTTCTTATTTTTTTAACCTTTTTCAAGTTTTTATTTAAATTCCAGTTTACATACAGTGCAATATTACTTTCAACTGTAAAACTTAATGATTCAACATTTATATACTATACCTGGTATATATTTTCTCTTAATTTAGTTTTAAATATTGTTTAGTTTCTATAATGTCTATAGCCATCTTTTATTTGGAAGTCTGTTTTTAAATCTCTATATATTTTAGAATTTTCTAGCTATCTTTCTGTTACTGATTTCTAGTTTAATTCCTTTGTGGTCTGAAAGTATACATTATATGATTTCTCTTCTTTTAAATTTGTTAAGTATGTTTTGTCCTGACTGTTCTTTATCCTAGTGAATGTTCCATGTGAACTTGAAAATAATGTGTATTCTGCTCTTGTTTTGGCTAGTCTATAGATGCCAATTAGGTCCCATTGTTTGATGGTGGTGTCGAGTTCAACTGCATCCGTCCTGACATTTTTATCCTGCATTTTGAATTTGTCCATTTTTAGTGCAGGGATTTTGAAGTGTTAAGCTATTAGATGGATTCTTCAAAGTTTTGCATTTCCATCAGATTTTGGCTCCCAGATTTCTTCAGTGCATATGCATTAAGGATTGTTAGGTCTTTTTAAATAACTGACATTTTTATAAATATGTAATGCCCTTATTTATCCCTAATAACTTTTTTTTGGCCCTAAAATTGGATCTGTTTAAAACTAATATAGCTACTCTTGCTTTTTTTTTTTTATTGTGAAGCTAAGCTATAGTTACATTATAGTTATGGTTATATATCTCTATCCATTTACTATATATGTCTTTATAAAGGGAGATTCTTGTAGACAAGATACATATAAGTAATGTTTTATGGTTCATTTGGGCAGTCCATGTATATATATATATATTTATTTTTGTGGGAGAAATCATGGGCAGGGGTGCACGGGGGGAGGGGGAGGAGAGATTTTCTATTTTGTATCCTACTGTTTGTTACTAATTTTGTCTTTCACATATTTTTCTTTCATGGTTTTAATTTCACATTTCATGTTCATCTCGCTTCCCTTTATTTTTTTTAGCACATCATTTTTAAATTTTTTACTATTTTTTGATATTTTTCCTAGAGTTTGCAATATACATTTACACCTAACCCCAATGTACCTTGTATCATTTTGTTATCCATTTTCCTTAGACCTAAGGATACCTGATTGTCCAAAATAATGGTAAAGTATATTCAAACGATAGTGTGTGAAATCAATTTAGGTAAAATAAAAAGTCCTATTTTACCCTTACTTATTCATTCTCCAATGTTCTTTATGAAAAGCCAACTATTGGCTTATGTCCTTTTTTTTCCTCACAAAATAACTTGGTTTAACATTTCTCTCAAGGAAGGTTTACTGTCACCAAATTCTGTTTTTGTTTTAATAACTTTTTTTCACTTGAAGGATAATTTCAGGGTGCAGAATTCTAGGTCAGTGGTTTTTTTGTGTGTGTGTTTTTTTTTTCTCTCAACACCTAAGATACGTCACTCCACTCTCATCTTGCTTGCACAGGTTTTGAGAAGCTATCTTTTTTTTTCCCCTCTGGTTTATTTCAGAATTATTTCTTTTACTTTGATCTTCTGTAGTTGGACAGTGATAACCCCAACTGTAGTGGTGGTTGTGTGGTATTTTGTTTGTTTCTTTGCCATTTATCCTGCTTGGTGCTCTGACTTTGCTGGGACTGTGTTCTGGTGTCTAACAAGTATTTGGGGGAAATTGAGTCTTTTTTTTACCCCCCAAGTATTTCTTCTCTCTGTGGTATTTTTCACTTTGTATATGTTAACACTTTGTATAGCTGTCCCCAAGTCTTCTGTTTTTTGTTGTTGTTTGTTTTTCTTATTTGCATCTTTTTTCTTCTTTGTAGTTTTAGAGATTCCTATTGAGATCTCAAGCTCAGAGGTTGTTTGCTCAACTACGTCGAATCTACTATGGAGTCTATCAAAGACATTTTTCATTTGTGCTTGTATTTTATATCTCTAGGATTTTCTTGTACTTAGAATGTTCATCTCTATGCTCACATTGCCCATCTGTTCTGTGTTTTATACAGTAGATCCTTTAGTATATTAATCATAGCTGTTTTACATGCCCAGTGTGATCATTTCAACATCTCTGCCATGTCTGGGTCTGGATCTGATGCTTAGTTTTGCTCTTCAAACTGCATGTTTTGCCTTTTATTATGCCTTGTGTGGTTTTTTTTAAAATTTATTTTTACACCTTGTGAAATAATTGCCACAATGTTTAGTTGACCTCAGTCATCAAATGTTTAGAAATTTAACTTTTGTGATAAGACCTTTTTAAGATCCACTCTCTTAGCAAGTTTTAAATATACAATACAGTACTGTTAACTGTAGTCAGCTGTACATTACACCCTAGGGTTTATTTAATTTTTAAACTGGAAGTTTGTATCTTTGAACTACCTCCACCCATTTTGCCCACCTTTTGTAATTTTTTTTCTTGATAGCCAGACATGATGTATAAGATAAAAGGATCTATACACCAGCCTTTAATAATGGAGTGGTAAGTTATGCAGGGATAGAAAGCTGGCTATAGTCCTATGTTTAGAAATTGGTCTCCAGGTCATCATCTCCTGTTCATGGGTTCAAGCCCTGGGCTCTGTGCTGACAGCTCAAAGCCAGGAGCTTGCCTCCAATTCTGTATCTCCTGTCTCTCTGCCCCTCCCCCTCTCATGCTCTGTCTCTCTCCATCTCAAAAATTAATTTAAAAAAGAAAAAACAAAAAAAGAAATTGGCCCTTTGATGAGTTGTGCTTCTGGACTGTAAATTCACAGAACCTTAAAAGAGTTTTTCAACTCAACCTTAGAAAGGACTGCATAGCTGGAGGGGGCTGGCGTTGGGAGGGACTGGAAGCCTCCCATATACAAGGCTAACACAGGCTGCATTGGATGTGTCCCTTCCTCTAGATCAGTAGGCTCTGATAAACCCCAATGAGTTAGTCTCTGGTTTAAGAGTTTCTCCTGAGGGCAGACCTTCTTAAGAACAGAAAATGCTCTGATTGGTTTCAAAATGATTCCTTTTCCTCTTCCTCTGTCAGAAGCATGAAGGAACTTGTCTCCAGTATTCACTGTAAGGACCTAGAAGAGCTCTGGGGATAAAATACACAGAAATGTAGGGCCCTCTGATAATTGGGTCCTCCTGAAAATTTTAACTCTCAGATTTGTCCACCTGAGTCTCCAGAAATCTATCCATTACACTTTAGCTTTTCCTGATGGGGACTGGTTCCTAGAGGTTTCCACTCATGGATTTCTCTTCCAGTAAATTATGATTCTGTGTCCACCTGTCTGATTATCTAACTTTGGGAGCAGGAGTTTGCCTACCGAACCCAACTTTCTTAGGGATCCCAGAGGATTAGTTGATTTGTCAGTTGAGCTTTGTACTTGTTAGGATAAAGTGGCAACTTTGAAACTCCTTAATTAAATACCAGGCCACAAATCAGAAGTACATATATTTTAAAGTTGTTTAAGATAGTAAAATAGCCATTTTTAGGAGAGATTTACATTTGATGTCATGCCTACTGTATATTTTTTTGGTGAAAAATTACATAGAAAAATAACAAACTAAAAAAAATCCTCTTTTGTTTTCTAAAAATATTTTAGAAGGTAAGTCAAAAAGTAAATATTTAAATACTTAGAAAGTAAACTCATATTTACATGAGATTTTCAGAGAACAAAGTGCCATAATCTTGAAGTCAAAACTCATAAAGTTGTTAAAATGTGGAGAGAATAAATCTTCTGCTTAATGCATTATTTTTATTTTCAATAAATTGTGTAAATGTATTCAAATATTGAGCACCTGGCATTGAGAGTACTGCCATGTTTTCATTTTTGGGGAAAATATTACCTAAAATAGTTTTTTGTTTTGATGGTACAATTGCGGAGGATGCCAGATGCCTTCTGGTAATGAACATCTTCTGGTAACAGAGGTCATGGTAAAGTGGAGTTGTGTCCCTGAGAATATATTTCAGTTCTTGAAAGCAATATTCAGAAACACTACCTTACATTCTTAAGCTGTCTTCCCTCCCCATTACCTGCTTAGAGGTGAGGAGTTTCCTGAATGTGGTGAGAATTTTTGTTACACACCTATTTGAATTAAGTCTATGAATGGTCCACAGCAAGTGTTAATATACAGAGTACACATTGATATTTTCGATTCTTCATGCTGAAGGTTTGATTTTTTTTTTATGTCCTTATTTTTGAATGTATGTTTATTATATTCCATTTTATGCATTACTTACTGACTTTCCATTTTGGAAGATAAGGATTTAGCTCCTTTACAATCCCCAAAACTCTGTACTTCACCACACTTAAAACCACTTCCTACTGCCTTATTTTGCCAATATTTATATGACCTAAAAATAATATAATAAAATTTTATTAAATTTAAATTTGAAATAAAACCAGTGCTTTGAAAGCATGTTAAAAAGTAGATGAACAGAAATTAAATAAAATTAAGTACGTTAAAATTCAATTATTCTTTATATATTATTATTTAAATGCTATTCAGAGCTGAGCCATGCAGTATATTTTAATAATCTTTCCTTTATTCGATCTTTTTCCTTCTAGTTAACATATTTAGTACCTTTTTACCTTCATTTTTGTTTTTTTTCCCCACAAGTTTAACTTCCAGCTCTCTTTCAATAATGTTAATCTACACTCAATAAGTTAAATAATCAAGTTTTTTAAAAAGTTTCATCATCTGGAAAAAAATCTCTTTTGAAGCTTTTGACTTGGTCTAATCTTTGGTTACTTTTAAGGCCTGCTGCATAGTTATCACTTTGCATTGATCCTTCAACACTAAGATTTCCTATCACTATGGTCTTTTTATGAGATCCTTTATTTCCACAACCCAATGTTGTCCTTCTGTGTTAAACTCCTTCTTAGACGGAGCATATATGCTTAAAGCTGTCTAAAAGAAGATGCATTATTTTGAAATCCTGTGCGTGTATAAATTATCATTTCTTGGGAGTTTGGGTATAAAATTTTAGACTAGATATTTTATGTTATATCAGAATATTATATTCTAATATAGTTTCTGAATAGAGTTCTGAAGTACTCTGCAGTTCTGTCCCTGATCTTTTTTGTGAAATGGGTTGTATTTTGTTTTTGATTTCCTTCCTCAAAATTTGTGGGGGGGGAAAAGAAATAAAAAAATTCTGCATTTTGAAATTTCATATGCCTTGTTGATTTTTTTTTTCCTTTCATTTGCACAGTTACTTGGATGGTCCTCTGCATTAGAGTTTGTGTCCTTCCATTCTGGGAAAGTTTTTGAAATATTTTAAGAATTATTGTCTATGCTCTGTAATTTCCTCTTTCCAATTCTTCTGATTTCTTTTGTGTTTTCTCCTATTTTAAAATCTCTTACCTTTTTTTTTAAATCTCTATTTTCTTAGATATTTTCGTGGCCTTCTATCTCTTTTATTGAGTGTTTCATTTCAGTTCTAATTTCTCAATGTTTTGTGGAGGGTTTCTTAATTCATGGATACTATAACCGTTAGCAAACTCAGACTTTTCCGTGCACATGATGCACAGTTACCAATGTCTGAGATACTGGTTTTGAAGCCAACAAAGCTTTATTATCAGAAAGGCAGCCCAAAGAAGGCACGGGATCATCCCAGAGCTGTCTTGAGTCCAGAGGCAGCTTATGTACTGAGAGAAGGGTAGGTTTTTTTGGAATCTTGAGGAAGCGAGGTCTTAAATCAACCTAGAGGTAAGAATTCTTCTGGACAGCGAGACATTATTTGGGACCTGATAGAATCAGCTACTCAAGATAAATGTAACCCTCCAGTCCGTTAGTTTTCTATAATCAGTGGGTAAACAGGGAGTAGAAGTAAAATTGCAAGTTAATGATTGATCATGCACGAGGTTAAGAGATACATAAAATGGAAGTAGGGAACAAATAGAATGTGAAGCCAAGTTAAAAATGTAGTTAATACAATTACAAATCTGCTTATACTTTCAAAACAGGTTCAAGAACCAAGCATCGGGCATCATCATAACATTTATCACTTGTCTGATCATAATGGCAATTCTTTTAATATTTTCTTTTACATTTTCTGCTGAATTATTTTTTTTAACTTGCTTTATCCAATTTCTTTGCTTAATTCCTATGTCTGATGCTTGACTCTCAACTGACATTTAAGAATGAGGCACTAAAAAACTGATTTGAAGCTGTCGAAGTGAATTTGGTCCCCTGTGATCCCTACTTAAAAGCAGTTAGTCTGGTCTGTTTTGTAGAAGAATTGCTGATGTAAAGATGCTTGGACTTATCCTATTGCTTGAGGTTAATCTTGCAGTTTTCTCGAGATAAGGTATACTATTGGTATAGTATAATTAACCAGACTTCCTCCTCTACCCCTATTCATTTATCTCATCATACCTACTTAGTAGCAAGCTTTAAAAGCATTACTAATTGTATTTGTTCTATGAATGCAGGATCCATTTACTATATCAGAAGTGTAATTTCTACATAGGTGTTTTTAATGCTGCAAATATTAAATACTTAAAGAGGTTGCAATTTATCAAGCTTTAGTACATTGTTAGAAATCATGCAATAATTTGGAAAATGAACTAGAATTTTGATATCCAAGTACCACAATTTTAGTGCTAGGAGTATAGACCAATATTCTTACTAAATCATTGCTCTTGTAGGGGACTTCCCAAATTCTGCATAAAATTATAGAATTTGAGGGGAAAAATCTAATTCTGACAGAACTCAAGTCCATTCTTCACAACCATTATCTTTCTTTAGGTAGAAAGCCTTTAATGGTTGCCATGTAATGTTTTCAATATTTAGTTAAGATATCATTTATCTAGAAAGGAAATATAAATTGAAATGATAGGATGGTTTCAGTTCTATTTTATTGAGTCCATAAATGCATCTTATCTTTATGCCTAATATATGCAAAACATTTTACTTCTTGCTAGGGTTTCAAGGAATACACCATGGTCTAAATATCTTAGGTACTTAAAATCAATTACGGCATGCCCACAAATAAAAGCTTGAAGTGGTTTGGTTGAAACTTCAGGTATTTAGGGAGAAAAGATGGGAAGTTAGAGAGGTGGGCGTATTTGGATGGGTTGTTTGAAATGTAAATTAAAGATATCTCCATTAATCAGCAGGCACTCTGGATTTCCCTGGGATAGACCATAATCTATATAGATATTGGAGAAAATAATTCTTTCTGCAGAAACGAGCATTAGAAATGATGGACTGGAATATAGGATAATAGAATGCCATTTAGGTGCTGATTAATATTCTGGTTGGAATAAGATCTCTTAAAGTTCTGTATAATAGTAAATATTTTACATATTCAGTAGTGTATCTTAATTTTTTGTCAGCCTTTTGAGATTTTATGTTCTAGAGTCTGAGTTATCACAGTACCTTATTTGAAAATATACAAAAGAAACTAAATTACTTGACTTTTCCTACTAACCATTCATAAGAAAACTGTGTTTATGTTTACTCAAGAGATTTGGGGTTATCAGACAGGATGATCTGTGATTGAATGACTCACTTTAGTGTATCTATAGTCCTCGGAGCGCGATACTAGCAAGATATTATTATTCTACTCCAGACTTCTAAGGATGAAGTCAACTGTCTTATTTAAAAGAGTGAAATGTGTGGTTTCTCTTATCTGGGAAGAGACCAGAAATGGAAATGGAAGAGTATCTACCCAATAAGCAATTGAGACTAACTCATTATCTCTTTACATAGATGACATCAGTATATACATGGAAAAAAGTTCACAGTAGTTGGTAGAAGTTGTTTTATAACTTATGAAAGCAAACCCATTCTTAAGAACTAAAGAATCAAGATACCTGCCTGTGAAAATATTCCAGCCTGTTTTGGACAATAATGGAGAGTTACTAGATGAGTCTATGAATAGGACAGTGCATGAGGCCAACAAGCGGAAATTGCAGTGTTTCAAATGTGACAGATAGTGTGTCAGTAGTCAGCCAAACTGTTTAAGATTACCTAAGTTTTAGTATTTTTTAAAATATTCAAACCAGCTTAGTTTTGTAAGTGAAATATATTATTCAGTTACAGTAATTGATATCTTCTGTAACAATTCTAAAATCATACTGCTTTAACACAATAAAAAGCTTACTCACTTATGCAAATCCAATGCAGATATTCCTGATTGAAATGGCTCTCTTCCACAGAATGACCTAACCATCTAAAATCCTTTCATTTGGAGATGGTGCCCCTGGACATGTGACCGCCAGAGTCACTATGGAAGAGGAAGGGTGGATATTCTGCATCGGAGGGATTCCCCCCCCCTCCCCATCAAGTACAAGATCTGGAAAAGGCATCATATGTTTGCCTCTCCTGTATTCTTAGGGCTCCAATTACTTACATGTCTTATCCAGATGCAAGGATGCAGGGTGATGTCTTCCGTGTTCAGAGAAAAAATAGGATGGTCTTTTGAACAAACAGCATTTTTTCCCCCTTGTGAGCAAAAAGGAGTTTATTTCCCCTTTGGGGTTGCACATGATAAGAGGTCTAGCACCATCTGAGAGTAAGCACACTAGTGTCGATATGAAGTAGGCAAAACCTAAGGAAAGTTAAAATTTAGAACAGATTCCTTTTAGCCATCCCTTGTCCTTTAAGTTTTTAAGTATAATTTAAGAACAGTTATACCTTCAGGTCTAAGTTTCTGTTTATTTAGTTCTTGTTTTTACTTTTGGTTTCATAATAATCCTATAATTTTATACTGACAATAAAAAACATTTTAAATAAAATTAAAGAATATTTGCGAAGTAATTTTTTTCATGAAGCGCTCCTACACCTGAAAATATTTTACAATGTAACACTAACACTTGTAAACCATACTTACCATGTGGGACCATGTGGGTCCCTGTTTGTTTTCAAATCATGTCAAATGTTTTACATTTGTTTAGTCTTCAGTTATTCTCTTTTCAAGATCCAGTAATACATTTAAGGATCTCTAAGTCACATCATTTTGTTTTGATTACCATTTAAATTCAAAATATGACATTGCAGTTTCCTAAGATACCAAAAAAGTAAAAGAAACTTGAATGATTCTATAGAAAGAAATTCCTGTATCAAATACATTTTAATAGATTGTCACATGCAACTTTAATAAATATACTCAAAGGAAACATCAAATTAGATATTTGTGAATTTAAACACAAACAATATAATCAGCATAATTGTAAAGTTTTATACTAGCCTAACTTCATTATTGACATTGTTCATAATTTTTATCGTAAAATATTAATTGCTTATAGTAGCTAAACATTTAGTGTCTAGTCATTGCTGATCTTCTCTTTGAGATATCTTATAAACTCATCTTGGTGATTTTGTGTCATTTCTCTGACCACCTTTGCCATCTAGACTAGTAACAGTGATCCTTAATCTTAGATATCCCTTGATGGCTATCGAGTGCACAGACATTATTCTGAGTATGAATGTAAGCTGTTTCTTTTTAATTAACACTTGAATAGGTACACTGAATAAAAAAAAGATTTACTTTCCAGTGGAGCTTGGGTCTTGTTTATTGACTTGAAGACCTAAATAGACAAAGGGCTGAGACAGACCGAACTTCATCCTGCCTGCCTGACTGACCTGGAACATAAGCCTTTGCTAGCCCTTGGATTGGAATTCAGATCACCAACTCCCCTGGGTCTCCAGCCTGACAACCACAAATACTGGAACTTCTCAGCTTACATAAGTATGTGTGCCGGTATCTCCAAGTAGAAAGAAAACATACTTGAATTCCCAGTTCAAGTACCACATAAATGATCTGAAAACTTCTCTGTGTTCCCTGAAGTAGACCCTGATCTCCCATAGCCACAGGGCAGAGATTGTTGAAAATCAAACACAAAAATCTCATCCTGTGACTGGCTAAATTACAGTACAAACTCCCAGCCTCCTAGGATGTCCAGTGCTAAAGTCAGCAATACTTAATTCCTGGAGAGGTAGCAGACATTAGTGTTACCATCAAGCCCTTGAAGGATAGAAGGGTGGCAGTTCCTACCATATTCTCATTCAAGGTACTTACTTTACCTATGCAGAGATAAATGGATCTTGGAGAATGACAGTGGCTTATTGTAAGTTTAACTAGTGGTGACTTGAGTTGCTCCTGTGGTTCCATTGTTGAGCAAATTAACACATTTCCTGGTACCTGATAATAACCTGGTCAATGCCATTTTATCCACCATGTCCATAAAGCCCACCAGAAGCCTTTTGCATTCAACTGACAAGACCAGCCATATGCCTTCACGGACTTCCCACAGAAGTATGTCAACTTTCCAGGTCAATGCCATAATTTAGTTCACAGGGATCTTGATGGTCTTTCCTTATTTAAGTGATCACACCATGTCATTAAATTGATAACATTATACTGATTAAAACTTGTGAATGAGAAGTTGCAACTACTCTAGACTTGGTCAGACGTGCATATCAGAGAGTGGGAAATAAATCTGACAAAATTGGGGACCTTCTGCCTTGAGGTTTCTAAGGGTCTAGTGGTATGTGGGGAATGTTGAGATATCCCTTTTAAAATGAGTAAGTTGTATCTGGCTCCTCCTGTAACCAAAAAAGAGGTACAATGCCTAGTGGGCCCAGTTATATTTTAGAGACAACCTATTGCTCATCTGGATGTGTTACCCCAGCCCGCTAAGGAGAAATCTGAAAAGCTGCTATTTTGAGTGAAGCCTAGCATGAGAGAAGGCTCTGCAGTTGGTCTAGGCCTTTGCACAAGTTCCTCTGCAACTTCAACACTTCTAATGACACTTGAAGTGGAAAATAAGGATGACATTCAGAGCTCTGCGGGTCCCTACAGCACAGGCCCTTAGAATTTTGGAGCAAAATTAACCCCTATCTTGAAAACTATTATATTCACTTTTGTTCACATATTCAAAACAGTTTAATTTTTAAGATCAGTTTTTCTTTCCTCAACACTTTTTGAGCAGTTATACTTTGATCCAGGTGGTATTAGTGAATAATGTATTCTTCAATAATGTATCGTCCATGATGTTTTGCATTGATATGTGTTAATCTAAACAATGGCTTCTTTTGTTTATTGAAAAACATATACAAAACTGTCAGATATTCACAAAAGTCCCATGAGATAATTAAAATTTATAAAGCAATGTAGAAAAATTTATCTAAAATCTCTACCAACTGAAGATGCGATGTCAATTTACTTTTGATCCTTAAAAATACAGGTTATGTGTAATTATATGAGCTAACACTAAGAGGATATTAGATCATAAACTACTGCAATGGTATTTTGATAATATCTGGCACAAGTCTCATAAAGTATATCAATTTCTTAAGAGAATGCAGCTATTTAGTACCTTGAGAAAGATACTTTGTTCTTACTCATTAATATTTTTGGAGAAAAGGAAAAAAAACCTGTAGGAGGAAGTGAGGAACACATTCCCTTATAAATATTTAAGGGTCGTTTTGGAAGGGGGTTTGATATGAAGAACCCAAGAAGAACTATATTCTTTAACCTTTATCACTGAATTACTGAGATCTCTTGTTATCTAAAATTTTAACACTTAAGTATTATTAAAAATAATATCAATGTTAAAATGATAAAATAACTTATTCACAACAGAAAGACAAATAATAGACAAAACTGATTAAGAAAGTAAATTGACCCTGAAACCCCCAGTATATATGCCCAGGAATTTTTCTAATTATCCTCCATCAAGGAAAAACTCACATATGATCAAAGGAGGATGGCCTTAAGGATATTGATTGAAATATTGTCTGATATGAAGGCAGAGGATTTTATCTGTTTGACTCAGCTATATCGTCTAAAGCAGATGGAGGATTCGTGGTAGGTGCTCATGAACGATTTCAGGTATTTGAAAATTTGTAATGATTCCAGGTATTTGAAAAAACAAGTTAGGGATAGGGTGGTTGACATAGTTAATTATTTATTATAAAAAAATAAAGTGAGATCTATAGTATTGACAAATTAAGTGGACAGTACAGCATTAATTAACTATATGTGCATTGTTATACAATAGCATTTTAGAACTTTATCTTGGATGATTGAGCTACAATTCCCATTGCATGGCAACTCTGTTTCTCCTCCAAGACCCTGGCAACCACCATTCTACTTTGTCTTCATGAGTTTAACTACTTTATGTACTGCATATAAGTGGAGTCATGCAGCATTTGTTCTTCTGTGATTGGCTTATTTCCCTTAGCATAATGTCCTCAAGTTTCATTTATGCTGTTGTATATGATAGGATTTCCCTTCTTAAAGTTAAATAATATTCTATTGTATGTACATAGGACATTTTTCTCTATCTGTCCATCTGTAGATAGATATTTAGATTATTTTTGCCTTTTAGGTATTCTAAGTAATGCTCTAGTGAAAATGGAAGTGGAGATACCTCTTTGAGATTCTCATTTGAATTATTTTGGATAAATACTCAGAAGTAGGATTCCTAAATTGTATAGTTGCTCTATTTTAATTTTTTGAGGAAACTCCATCTGTTTTCCATAACAAGCTGCACCATTTTGCGTTTCTAACAACAGCATACAAGGGTTCCTGTTACTCCCTGTCCTTTCCTACATTTGTTATTTTCTGGGTTTTTGTTTTTGTTTCTGATGATGCAATCATCAACTGTGAGTGACGATAGCTCATCATAGTTTTGATTTGCTGTTTCCTGATGAGTGATGTTGGACTCCTTTCATATTCCTCTTAGCCATTTGTATATATTCTTTGGAGCAAGGGCTGTTTAAGCCTTTTTATCTATCATTAATTTTTTTTTACATTTAGTTGTAAGACTTCACATCAGAATACAGAAGTCATACAATCTGCTCTCTGAAAGCTGGAGCCCTAAGAAGGATCATGGTAGGATTATTCCCAATTTAAAGACATGAGAACATGGGGAACCAATATATAAATCCCAGTCTAAGGGCAAACAAAAATGAGGCAAGATGTACTAGCTCAATTAATAAGTTAGGGAAAAAGGGACCAATTTCTTCTCCTCCTTTTGTCTATTCAGACTCTCTACTCAGTTTGCTCTGTCTCTTTATGTCATTGCCATACTGTTCTAATTCCTTACAGCTTTGTAACATCTTTTAAAGTCAGGAAATATGAAGCTTCTAGATTTGTTCTTTTTCAAGATTATTTTGGCTGTTTGGTATCCTTTGGAGTTCCATATAAATTTTAGGAAGATATTTCCCATTCTGTAAACAAACAAGCAAACAAAAAATGATACTAGGATTTTGGTAGGGACTGAATTGAATTTGTAGATTATTTTGTGGAGTATGGATATTAAAAAATTTCTAATACATGAACACAGATGCCTTTCCATTTATTCATTCTTTTTAAATTTCTTACAACAATGTTTTATAGCTTTCAATGTACAAATTTTCACTCTACCCCCTTGGTTAGTTTATTCCTACATATTTTATTTTTGATGCCATTGTAAGTAGGATTATTTTAACAATTTCCTTTCTGGTTGCTCATTGTTATTGTATTGAAATGCAACTGATTTTTGTATATTGATTTTGTATCCACATATGTTTACTTGTTCTAAAGGTTTTATTATAGAATATTTAGAGTTTTTGAGGCTTAAGATGGTTATATGTGAAGAGAGATGATCTTATTTCATATTTGAATGTCTTTTACTTATTTTTCTTGCCTAATTATTCCAGTTATGCTAATAATTTCCAGTACTATGCTGAATAGAAGTATAAGAATAGAAATCTTTGTTCTTTTCTTGATCTTGGCAGAAAAGCTTTCAGTTTTTCACCATTAATGATGGTGTTACTTGTGGATTTTTGATATATGGCCTTAATGGTGTTGAGATAATTTATGCCTATTCCAAGTTTGTTGAATGTTTATCATGAAGGAACTTAATGTTTTCAAATGATCTTCTGCATAAATTGAGATTATCATGTGGTTTTTGTCTTTCATTCTCTTAATCCCATTATCTGTATCAAATTGTTTTCTGCATGTTGGACCATCTTTGTAACTTGATCAATGTATACAATCCCTTTAATGTGCTATTGAATTCAGTTTCCTAGTATTTTTTTTTTTTTTTAGGATTTTTACATCAATACTCATCAGGGATATTAACCCCATTTGTTAAGTTTGAGCTAGCTGTTATTAGGAAGTCCCTAGTGAACAGGAAGGTATACTACATTTTGGGCAAACAAAAACCCTAGTTTTTTGTGTTATGCCAACATAAAACTTGTATGTCTGTTTCTCAAATACTTCTGGAAGGCCTGACTATATGATGGTTTTGAACTAGTAAAGGAAAGAGGGCAGAAGCAGGCAGGGGGACCAGATGCTGAAGAACATGAAAAGTTTACACATTTCACTCACTAATCTCAAATATATTAACACTCTGACCAATACCATCTGGTCCTTTAGGCCATAACTCTGTTTCTCATTATCTCTCTCTGTTAGTAACTTTTTAAGCAACCTTCATCTATCAGTTGCTGCTCCTTTTCATTTATTCTCTCCTAATCTATTAATATTTCCCATTATTTGCTCAGAGTATTCTGAAATAGGAATCTGATTTAAGGAAGAATTCATTCCACTGCTTATTAAGCCCCACTCATAAATTATTCAAGTCTTCCATATGAGCTGCCCCAAAGAGAGAGGGTATCAACGATTTGGCCCCGGCTTCACTATACAACCCTGTCTCTTAGCATGTCTCCACATCTCCTCTCTACATAACACTCTGCTCAGGCATAGTGAAATCAAGCACCTCCCTAACTATAACATGTTCTCTTTCACTTTTTTCCACATTGCACCGAAATGCTACTTCCTCAGTGTGCTTTCCTAATTCTTTCTTCAATCCCCCTCAGATGTCACCTACATCAAAATACCTTCTCTGATTTCCTCACAAACAAGTTAGGGACCACTATTTTGGGGCCTCAAATTCACATTTGGTTCAAAACCATCTATTTCTCTTTTCCAGAGGTTCTTGCCTCTGAGAAACTTACATGCATGACTTAGAATGGAATAAATGGAAGCAGTTAGCGTCATTTGAGAACCTACAGTTGATCTCAGGTGCCTCACTTTGGGTCTGGATGATGCAATTTTGGTGTGTTGTGCTCCCAGGCAGAACTCTTTTTTTTTTTTTTCCTTCAGGCCTTTGCCGGATATACCGCTGCCCTGCTTCTCTTTTCATTTTAACACTATGTAGGATTCTTGCCCAGGGGTATCACTGACTTTGTTTAGAAATAAGATCTTGAAGTTTTATCATAGTTTCAAGTTCTGTATGAAGCCATTTTTGACGCTGCCTCTTCCCCATCTGAACCACTGAAAAGGAGTTAAAATCCAAGAGGAATGTTGTTGATCATCCTTATTATACTTCTGCCTTAAAGTGTGTTATTTGTGACCATGATCAGGAAATATCCTTTACTTATTTAAATTATTTTTTAAGTTTACTTATTTAGAGAGAGAGAATGCACACAAACAGGATGGGCAGAGAAAGAGGGAGAGAGGGAATCCCAAGTATGGGATTTGATGTGGGGCTCAAACTCAGAAACCAAAATCTGAGCCAAAATCAGGAGTCAGAAGCTCAACAGATTGAGCTACACCAGACCCCCTCCCTCTTTATTAAGAGAAAAATACAGGGATATTCACCTGGCCTAATCTGTATATACATGTCCAAGGAGAAAAATGGGTAATTAATTGTTTTGCTGGCAATATAAACTCAATTCTGACTGTATTTTCCAGGTAAAATTTTGCTGTTTATGTTAATTAGCATTGATAATAAACTGGAAAAATGATAGAATTGAAACTTAATATTGGGTTTTAATTACACATACATTTAGAACTCAATCTATTTTCCTGGTGGGGATGGGAAGAGGGGACTAAAAATAATTAGAGATTATAGCTCATTGTTAAACTTAGGATATACTTTATCTTGTAAAAGTAATTCAGAGTGAAACATTGTCCAAATTATAAGTTAAGGACACCAAAGCAATGAAATGAGTGAAAGCTTTGCTTCTGAATTGGATCCCAGATTGTGCAGCAAAATGAATTCATGGCATCAAAATTTGCATAATATCTGTAAGTTAGATAATGTTATGTCACTGATAATTTTCTGATTTTGGTAATTATGGTTATGTAAAACATTTTTTGAGAAAATACATTCAAATATTTAGAGTTAAATGGACAAAAGGATTATAATTTTTAAAATGTGTTAGAGAAATGGCATTTTGTATGCACATGTGTATACTAAGAATGAATGTTTAAGTGGAAATGTAATGGTGTTAGAAAGTGGTTCAGTTATTCTTTTTCATGTTGGCATCTTGTTTTCCCAGCACCATTTGTTGAAGAGACTTTCTTTTTTCACTTGGATAGGTTGTCCTACTTTGTTGTAGTTGACCATAGAGTTGGGTGTCCATTTCTGGGTTTTCTATTCTGTTCCATTGATCTAAGTGTTTTTATTTTTTGGTGGAATCATTAATATTTTCTATATAGAGTATCATGTCATCTGAAAATAGTGAAAGAATTACTACTTCTTTGCTGATTGAATGCCTTTTACTTCTTTTTGTTGTCTAATTGCTGAGGCTAGAACTTCCAATGTTGTGTTAAATAACAGTGGTGAGAATGAACATCCCTGTCTTGTTTCTGACCATAAAGGAAAAGCTGTTTTTCACCATTGCAGATATGGGATTTTCATATATGGCCTTTATAGAGGTATGTTCCCTCTAAACCTGCTTTATTGAGGGTTTTATCATGAATGGATGTTGTACTTTGTCAAGTGCTTTTTTGGCATCTATTGTAATGAACATATTATTATCCTTCCTATATCATATACATTATTGATATATGATATATGATTATTATTAGTGTGGTGTGTCACATTGATTGACTTGTGAGTATTGAATCACCCTTGTAGCCCGGGAATAAATCCCATTTGGTCGTGGTAAATAATTCTTTAATATATTGTTGGATTTGGCTTGATACCTAAAATTCAAAATGGATTAAATACCTAAATAAGACACATGAAACAATTAAAATCCTAAAATCCTAGAGGAGAATAGAAGCAGTTGCCTCTTGATATCTTCTTTCTAGATAGTGTCCTGAGGCAAGGGAAATAGTAAAAATAAACTATCAGGACTTCATCAAGATAAAAAGCTTCTGCACAGCATAGGTAACAATCAACAGAACTAAAAAGCAGCCTACAGAATGGGACAAGATACTTGAAAATGACACATCCGATAAAGGGTTAGTGTCCAAAATTTATAAAGAATTTAAAAAACTAAATACCCCCAAAATGAATATTCCAATTAAAAAATGGGCAAAAATCATGCATAGACATTCCTTCAAAGAAGATGTCAGATGGCCAACAGATGCATGAAAAGATGCTCAATGTTACTCAGTATCAGGGGAGTACATATCAAAACCATGATAAGATACTCCCTCACACCTCTCAGAATGGCTAAAATCAGCCACACACACACACACACACACACACACACACACACACACACACACAACAAGTGTTGGCAAGGATGTGAAGAAAGAGGAACATTCTTGCACTGTTGGTGAGAATACAAACTGGTGCAGCCATCCTGGAAAACACTATGGAAGTTTCTCAAACAGTTAAAAATAGAACTTCCCTACTATCCATCAATTGCACTACTAGATATTTACCCAAAGGATACAAAAATACTAATTCAAAGGGATACATGCAATAGCCAAGTTATTGAAACAGCCCAAAATTCCATCAATTGACAAATGGATAAATAAAATGTAGAATACAATGGACTACTTCTTAGTCATAAGAAAATAATGAAATCTTGCCATTTGCAACAGCATGGTTGGAGCTAGAAAGTATTATGCTAAGTGAAATAAGACTGAGAAAGACAAATGGTTTCATTCATATGTGGAATTAAAGAAGCAAAACCAATAAGCATTGGGAAAAGAGAAACTGCAGCAAACGAAAAAACAGACTCTTCACCGTGAGGCACAAACTGATGGTCACCAGAGGGGCAGTGGGTAAGGGCATGGGTTAAATAGGTGATGGGAGCTAAGGAGTGTTTGTTGTGATGGACACCAGGTGTTGTATGGAAGAGCTGAATCACCAAATTGTGCACCTGAAACTAATATTATACTGTATATTGACTAACTGGAATTTAAATAAAAAAACTTTTAACAAACGTGGAAATGTAAACTGTTACCATTGAGGAAGTTGGGGTATGGTAAGTAGGAATGGTCCTATTTTTTGCAACTTTCCTGTAAGTCTGAAATAGTTAAAAATAAAAGGTTGAGAATAAATGGAGTATATAGAAGACACATTAATGGGATATAAGACCAAGGCATAGCATTGTTTGAAGAAAATTTAACACATTTGTTTCCTATTAAATGCTATCTATAGTGCATTTTATTTTTTTCTCTTGGATTCACTTTTTTAGGAAACCTCTATATTCTATTTTTCTAATCTGCCATATCTATCCCATCTTAATATTTATGTATTATCTCTGGTTAGTAGGAATACTCATCATGTTTTTAGTTAATTATATTAATTTCTTGGCTCAGAGATCACATAAGAGATCTCCTTGTCAGTTGATTGACTTTCTGTGTCTGAGTATGGGGATGTGGAGCATGTTAACACTGACTGTACATGAAGGTTAGCACAGAAACTTGAACTATGGTTAGTGTACAGAGGAGCTGAATATTAAATTTTAGTTTAATATTGTGGGTTTTTTCTTTTAAACTGTGAAGACAATATGAAATAGTTTTCTGTTTAACTCAATTTTATTCTTTTAGTGGGACTTCATTTCAACTGCTGATTTGCCTGTGTTATATTATTGTGTTGTAGTGCAAGTGTTAGGAGTAGACCTCATTTCCCGTGTTAAAAAACACAACATTGATCTAGCTGTTTTCAACAGATTGGTTCAGTTGGAGTAGCTTTTTCTCTATACAAATATGTTTATTTTGAATGTCTTCTACAGGTAGCATTACTATGGATACCTAGGCAAATTATAATACAATATAAAATATCATTTTTTGTTTAAGAAATAAGTAATGATTTTTAGAATTTCAAATGAAAGCAAACAACTGATGTAGAAATCAGTGAAGGTGCAGAAACTAATACAAAATGAGAACAGTATGGGGGGAAAACTGAAAGAAAATATATTGCAAATTTGTTGCAGCAGAAATGGGAGATAAAGTCATTTGCTATTCTAAAGTAATATGGGCAATATAAAATATTTTCAACGGATACGTAATGAATTGATGATTGCCCCTGTCTAATCAAAACCAAAGAAACTTACTGCCTAAATTAAAAATTTATAAACAAATTTGAATAGGTTGTCAGCTTATAACTTTGACCAGATTTTATTTGTACACAAATGAAAGCCATTTTTTGATGGAGTAATGGTAAAATAGTTACTAAAATTTTGTTAGAAATGAGCAACAGACTACAAATTATATTTCATAAAATGTTAAAGATCTTCAATTAGCTACCTACAATTGATTGCAGAAGACATGATTTTTCTAATATCAAATCAGTTGATTGAAAATTCAGAAAACTGAAAGTTCCTTTCTAGCTTTAGATTAACCATGCAGTAAAACTACTTCCTAGTTAATATCTTGAGTTTTCTCCACAATTTCAAATTTATGAAGAAATATTATAAATTTGCAGCCTGAAATGTAAATTATGTGGCATAGTAATTTTTGTACATTTTATCTGCCAAGAAAGAATATCAGCTAAATAAAATTAGTTTCTCTCATGACAGATGGGACTCTTTCTGTTAGGCCAAAATTAGGATTTATTGGAATTTCAAAGCCAGAGACTAATGTTTCCCTTCTAGTTTTATTTCATTGTAGGATACATACAGAATATATTTGTTCTCAGTTTTCTGAAGCAGATGCTTAGAAAAGTGTCATAGATATAGTTGTTAAAATCTTTCAGTGTGTATATGCAAATGGTATGAGTCATCACTAGTTTATGGAACTGTTTAAAGGAATAGAAGACAATGAATTTAATGATCTTGTGTTCTTTGTTACTGCTCATTGTTTGAGTCATGGAAGAGTTTGCTAAAAGATTTGCTTGTTCTGTTAACTCTAATCCAAGATTTTCTTGAAACAATAGGAATTCTTGCCAAATACTCAACAATCAAGACAAAAAATGTCAATGTTATTTGTTCACCATTATTAGACTGTATACTAATAAGCTCCTAAGAGAGGAAAAGCATATGTGAGCCTTAGTTAGACAATATGAGAATTTATGTTGAAAATTAAACTTTTTATAATAGAAACCAATAATACAAATATACCCATTTTTAAACAGAGTAATATGCAGAATTTAATTTTGTCAATCAATACAATTATGTAATTGTAATTGATAGAATCATGTTAATTTTTTATGTTGATGAGGTTCTTGATTCAATTTATACATTGAATGCAATGTTAACAATACTTTGCATTCAATGTTAATGAGTTGACACAAGAGAGAGAGAGATGTAGGTTCAAAATTGATGTTTTTACTTGAAAGTCAAATCTGTACTTCCAAAAAAGATGAGCCAGTATCATCAGTATGTGTATGAAAGCTAAATGAAATAGGTTTTGGCACTTGAACCAGAAATTAAAAGTATTTTTGGAACAACTTGAGTGTATGAAACTATTTTTATAATTATAAATTTTAATAAATCTATAAATCAGAATGAGTGTACCAGTGAGATGTGATATATATGTAAAATAGGCATCTGTACCTTTCCATGGCATACTATAAAAGAAAATATAAAAGATTTCAGTAATATTATACAGCTTACATATTGAAATACACATATTTATATATATTGGGTTAAACAAAATGGATCATTGCATTAATTTTGCCTGTTTCTCCTTTTAAAAATGTAGTTAGCAGATTCTTTTTTCAAATTTTTATTTAAATTCTAGTTAGTTAACATACAGTGCAATATTGACTTCAGGGGTAGAATTCAGTGATTCATGACTTACATATAATCCCCAGTGCTCATCACAAGGGCTGTCCTTAATACCCATCATCCATCTAGCCCACCCCCCTCCTACCCCCCCTTCCATCAACCCTCAATTTGTTCTTTATCATTGAGTCTCTTATGATTTATTTCCCTCTCTTCTGTGTTCATCTGTTTTGATTCTTAAATTCCACATATGAGTGAAATCATATGGGTATTTGTCTTTCTCCAACTTATTTCACTTGTCATGGATAGAGCTAAAATGTATCATGCTATTGCAAATAGTAAGATTTCATTCTTTTTGATGACTGAGCAATACAGGAGCGTGTGTGTGTGTGTGTGTGTGTGTGTGTGTGTGTACGTGCGCATGCATGTGTACCATATCTTGTTTAACCATTCGTCATTCAGTGGACATTTGTGCTCCCTGAATAGTTTGTCTATTGTTAATAATGCTGCTGTATGCATTGAGGTAAATGTACCCCTTCAAATCTGTTTTTGTATACTTAGGATTGTGGGGTCCCTGGCTGGCACACTTAATAGAGCATGTGACTATTGATCTCGGCCTTGTAAATTTGAGTCCCATGTTGGGTGGAGAGATTACCTAAAAATAGAAACTTTTAAATAACATACATTATTCATTTATCTCTAATCCTGGCACAATTCTAGGCCATGCACAAACTAAGGATATAATGTTAGCTAATATATTTTAAAGAGTCTGAAAATCAAGTTGTAACATTATTTTGTTTTTTGTTTTTAAATTTTTTAATGTTTATTTTTGAGAGAGAGAGGAGAGTCCATGTGAGTGGGGGTGGGAGGAATAGAGAAGGAGGGAGACACAAAATCAAAAGTAAGCTACAGGCTCTGAGCTGTCAGCACAGAGCTTGATGTGGAGCTCAAACCCACCAACCATAAGACCATGACCTGAGCCAAAGTCAGATGCTTAACCAACAGAGCCAGTCAGGTGCCCCATTTTGTTTGTTTGTTTTGTAAAATTATTTTGAATTAAACCTGACCATGACCTTTGGAATTGGCATGTGGCAATATCATTTCTGGTTTGGTTAATTACAGAGATTCTCTTTGGTTTTTGGCCTACAGTCTATAGGCATGTGGGCATGGTACTAGAAGTTTCCTGTATTACCAGCTTGGTTAATTTATAGTGTATATCTACCTGTTTACCATCCCTACCCATGTGAGGAGAGTTATGATTAAAAGCCAACGTAGAGGGGCACTGTGGTGGTCAGTCAATTAGGTGTCTTGACTCTTGATTTGGGCTCAGGTCGTGATTTCATGCTTCATGAGTTGGAGTCCCACATTGGGCTCCCTGCTGGCAGTGTGGAGCCTACTTGGGTCTCTCTCTCTCTCTCCCTCCCTCTGTCTATGCCTCTTCCAAGCTTGTGCACTCTCTTAAAAATAAAAACCCTTTTTTTAAAATTCATTTTTTTTGAGAGACAAAGACAGAGCAGGAGCAAGGGAGGGGTATAGAGAGAGGGAGACACAGAATCCAAAGCAGGTTCCAGGCTCTGAGCTGTAAACACCACAAACCGTGAGATCATGACCTGAGCTAAAGTAGGATGCATAACCAACTGAGCCACCCAGGCACCCCCTCCAAATAACCTTTATTTAAAAAAAAAGTCAACATAGATGTTCATCTTAAAAAAACCTAAAAATATAATTTTATAATAAAAATTAATTTTAAAACTTCACAAAATATTTTTGTTCCCAATTCTTGTAAGAAATCCAAGAATCCAAATTTATCAAATGATGAAAAGTTTCCAGTAATTCTTTATTAATAGTAGATAAATGAGAATGTAGTGACTTTTAACTGTTTATAAGAATGTTCTACAAAATGCATAATGAATAGCTAAGTTAGTTAAGTTAGTTAAGTTAGGTTAAGTGATAATTCTATTATTCAACATCTTAATTTCCTCATATATAAGCCTATTTATATCCCTTCAACCCTTCTCAAGTATTTTAGAGACCTGTGCCTGCTTGACTGCTCTAATAATTGGTAACAGTCTCAAAATTTCTAGATTTGGATTGAATGTATTCTCCAGACAAGATGATTTTATAGGTTCTCTGTTGGTTATTTGAGTAAATGGATGGTAAGAGGGAGTTAGTGGCATAATATTTAAATAGCTTTTACTGTATTCAAATAGATGATGAGGGGATAGTATTTTGTACTCCCAAGGGAGACTGTCCAAAAAGATCACTAATTAGAGGCCTTTTACTTCTGCATACATTTTTAACCTAAGGTCAATTTCATACAGTTTTGAAAACAATAATAATTGATTCTAAGGCCTCTAGCTTCCAAAGTTAATTAATAACTAATGGGCCACTTTTCAAGTAGAAAATGACCACATGTATGTCACTTCCAGAGAATCCAGCTAAAGAAAGATATCTATATTTAATTTCAGACTGTACAAAGAATTTCAATTTAATAGAAGTATCTACCAAATACTGTCTGGTTACTATTTCACAAAGGGACTATCCCTGACATGATCCAAACTGTCATTCGTCAAAGTCTCTTTAAGAGTTGGAATCCACATCAATAGGAAGCATTTTTTTAGAATAAAAATATCAAAAAAATATGCAACAGATGATTTTAAAAGTTATGAAGAATAAACCAACGATGTGGGTATAGACTGTTTTGTTAAATGAATATGGGGGAAAGAGTACAGTGCAACTGACTAAAACATCTTTTGCTATTTAGAAGAGTTGGAAAATTTAAGAGGGCCTGTTTATTCTCTTAGGGAAATGTTTATATCCAAGAGCTGATTATTGTCATTTCCCAGTAAGACCCAACCTATTTAGAGTTTAAGGGCTGTATGTCTTATATCTCTTCCAAAAGATAAAGTATTCAGGTTTTGGGACATGCATATGTTGTTCACAGGACATTAAAGGATGCCTTTCCGCACTGAGAAAACTGGATATGATGTATGAATATCTTAGAGTATTTGGCCATCTTTCCTTAAAACAGAATAGAATCTATAAATAGAGTTGATATTTACAGATGCATGGTATGGCCTGTTACTAAGGAGAGAGCTGATGTTCCCCTAAATGAGTTGAATCATTGCTATCAAGGCCAATGAACATCTTAAGCCATATAAGTTTGAAGATCTCTGAGCACTTTGCTAATTTTAAGAGTTCTGTTCATTTATTCTACCTATCCTGAATATTTGGGATGGTACACACAGTGGACCATCTCCATTATTGACAAGAATTTATAACAATATTTAATGATAGCTGCATGAACATAAGTGCTTCTGTAACTGCAGAAATAAGTTGGAATGCCCCAGAAAACTCTATCAAACAAAAGCTTCAATTTTGTGAATTAGGCGATATTGGTGAAGGTATAGTGGTGTAGTTAACATGTGATCCTGAGGGGATATTCAAAGGAAATATGAGGTTAGAGACTTGTCCATGTCTAAATTTTATAATTTTACCAAAATTAGCAGGAGATAAGAATCAAAACATTAGTAATTTTAGTTAAGATTCATGTATAATGTTGATTGGGTGGAGTGTCCAATTTGTTCTAACATCAAATCACCATAGAAGATTCTTTTAGATTCCTTTCAGATTTCTCTAGCACCTTTAAGTAGCCATCTTGAAAGTGCCATTAATTATAATTACATAATCTGAAAACAGATTTTTCCTGATGTCCCTTTCTGATTCTAGAGCTTATGACTCAAAATCTCTACTGACATACCTGAAACTTTCTAAAACCTTGGTCTCTTGGTTTATCATGGAGGCAGACATCAGAGGACGAATGCATGCCTGACAAAGATTAGCCTTTCTTTAGCCTCCATATATTTCTTTTTGTATTGCCTTTTGCATGGTACTTCATAATAACCATCTCCTTAGAATAATAAAAATAAATATTATATCCTGATATTTTCAGTGCTGCTTTTATTGTGTAGTGCTAAGTTTCTGTCTGGCATTATATTACTTTTGCCTGAAGATCTTCCTTTAATATTTTGTTAGGTCAACAGTCAGTGAAATCTCTCAGTATTTACCTGAAGGAAAAGAAGCCTTTAATGCTGCTTCCTTTTTAAAATAATACTGTCACCAGTAGGGAATTCTGGGTTGACACCTTTTTTCTTTCAACATTTTGAAGAATCCTTTCACTGTCTTGCAGCTTGCATAGTTTCTGGAAAGAAGTTAGTTGTAACTATTTACTTCTGTTCCTTTCTATGAAATTACATTTGAAAAAAATCTGCCCACCTTTAATATTTTCTGTACGCTTTTTGGTTTGAAAGGGGTTTGAGGAGGATATCTTCAGGTATGAGATTTGTTGTGTGGTTGTTCTTTTCTCATCCCACTTGGTGTTCTTTGAGTTTGTTGAAACTCTGGTGTTTGTCATTAATTTGGAAAATTCTTAGCTATTCTTCAAATCTGGCTTCTGATCTTTTTATGTTTATTTCCTTTCTGGGATTTCAATTACATATAAATAAGAATATGTGGTTTTGCAGACTTCTGATTATTTTGGTTAATGTTTTTATTCCTCTTGTGTTTCAAACTGGTGATTGCAATTGATTTTTGTTTATTTTTATGTTGTATTATGCTGTATTGAGCCTACTGATGAGCCCATTAAAAGCAGTCTTTGGGGGTACCTAGGTGCCTCAGTTGGTTAACTATATGACTTCAGGTCGGGTCATGATCTCAGGGTTCGTGGGTTCGAGTCCTGTAGCAGGCTCTGTGCTAACAGCTCAGAGCCTAATGCCTGCTTCAGATTCTGTCTCCCTCTCTCCCTACCCTTCTCCTGCTCCATCTCTGTCTCTCAAAAATAAAGGTTAAAAATAATTTTTAAAAAAGCAGTCTTTATCTATTATGGTTTGTTAACAATTCCATTTCTCTCTGCTAAAAATTTCTCATTTTATTATACATATCATTTGTCTTTTCCACTCATCTTTAATATATTAAACACAATAATTTTCACCATATGATCGTTCAGTGTTATATCTGAGACCAGTTCTGTAGACTCTGCTACCTGTGGATATCAAGAAATGGCTACTTATAAAGCTGAGATTCTAAAACAATGTATACTTACCTGTTGGATGTTTAAGTGGCTATACAAGTGTTGTAAGAACTGGTACAAACTATGATGAGTCCTCCCTGTTAAGCTACTCACCATTGGTTTTAGTCTTCTTACCTTCTGAACTTTAATGGGTTCTGTACTAATTATTCTGTCAATATCACTAGAAAGTTTAGTTGTGTCTTCTCAAATAAGTACATCTGGGGTGCCTGGGTGGCTCAGTCAGTTAAGGATCTGAGTCTTGATCTTGGCTCAGTCATGATCTGTCAGTTCCAGAAATCAAACCCCGCAACAGACTCCACACTGATAGTGTAGTCTGCTTGGGATTCTCTCTCCCTCTCCATCTTAAAATAAGTAAAAATAAGTAAAATAAAATAAGTGGATCTACCAGAATGAGAAACTATTATAACTAAAACATTTTCTGAGAAAGGTGTAGTGAAAAATGCTGTGCTCCAACTTGGACTACAGTAAGTTTTTAAAAAATCTGTGACAAAATCTTTAAGTTTAATTTTTCCACACTATAAGTGCAGAAACCTCTTTGGTTTAGGTTTTAAATATGCAGAGCAAATGCTACGTGAGTTGGAAAGTAGGAATACTGGGTACAGAATGTTGAGTTAATCGTTTTCTGAAACTATGATATTTGTACAAGACTATAGACAACCATTCCAATGTACATTTGCTTGCATGTGTTCTCACTAAATGTACATTGTTTTGCACTCACATATTTTTAAATTACATAAGTTTATATACAGCATTTTGTATATTATATATAAGAATGTAGAATACTATTTCCCTGTCTTTTACTCAACACTATAATTTAAAAATCCACTTGGATTGCTATCATAGTCTTTAATTCTACTTCACAGTAATCTGTGATGTGCACATACCACATTTTGCATATCTACCAACTCAGTTATAGAAACTCATGCTATTGCTGACTTCTTCTCTTGCCACACAAGGGATGCTGTAGTGAGTATCTTTTCCTGTGTGTATTCCTTTACTCATCTATGAGAAGATTTCTTATACTTATAAGCTGATATGAGCATTAGTAGCTCATAAATTATAGAATGCTTGATATGACCATATACAAGTAGATACTCACTCTGCAGAATGGCCACATCTATTATATTCTATCCAGCAATATCCAGGATTTCCAAATACATCCCTACTAGTACTGAGAATAATTAATTTGCTTTACCCTGATTGTTAATGATTTTGGAGCGTTGCTTCATATTTGCATGAGCCTTTTTTATTTTCTCTTCTGTAAGCATTTTGTGTATAATATTTGTACACAGAGTTCTAGTGGATATTATTTTATGCCTTTTACTCTGAAAAAATCTTTTGTGTTTTCTACAAATAGTTGCTAGTTTTAGTAAATAGTTCCCACAATGTATGCTAGGTCTGTCAATTCTGTCCATGATATCATTTATTGAAGATGATCAGTACTACACATTATCAGTTATTTTTTTCCAAGTTTGTCTTAAAATTTAAGAAGATTTTTTCCTTTTATTTCACCAAATATCCTTTTAAAATTAATATAATTACACTTACATTCAGGTTGCTACTCTGTTTATGGTTCATCTCTATATTTGCTATTAGATAGGATGTTTTAATCCCTTCCAGTTTTTCCAGTACAGTTTACTAACTGATCTGTCCTATCACCAATAACGTTTGTTATCTTTATAACATGCTGCACATTTTTGTATGTGTAGGTCATGTCTTACCTGGCTGCTTATTTGTTCCACTGGTCTGTTTATCTCTTTCTGTTACATGCAGTAAGGAAAGTCTTCTCCCTCCCTCTTATTCTCTTTTTATTTTGTTAAAGGATAACTAATTTTTATATGGACCTTTATTTTTCTACATTTTAGAACGTTTTATGTAGGTACCTTAAAAGATCAAAATGGAATTTCAATGATTTTTTTTTTAGGTAGAAATAACTACCTATATTAAAAAAATCCTTCCTTAGTGTTTGGAATATCTCCACTTATTTTGACTATTTTCTCTGAATTTTATTACAGTTTTAAAATTTTCTCCATAGGCAATATTACACATTAATTTCTGTGCTGACTCCTATGTGCTATTTTTGAGAATATCATTTTTAAATCCTATACCATATTACTGATAATTATATTGAGAGTATTATTGAATGTATACATTAATTTTTTATCTGATAAACTCATTGAACTCTTATTAGTTGTAATAGTTTTTTTTGTTGATTCTCATGAAAATCATCATATTGCCTACAAATATTGCATCATAATTCTTGAAGTAATTAGACCTCCTTGTCAGTAATTTTGGGTCAGTGTTAGGCAGTAATAGAAGACTAAGCTTCCTTCTTTTTTTGTGTTTTGCTTTTATGCTTCATCTTTCACTTTTATTTTTTCACACTCAACGGGAAAACACATGAAGCTTATTTATCAATTAACATGTTTAAATTAATAAGTTTTATTTTTATAGCAATAGAACATCACACAAAATGGGTATAAATACAGAAAGTTCCTATATATCCCCATCTCCACATATGCACAGTGTTCTCTGCCATGAAAATCCTGCCTCAGAGTTGTGTATTTGTTAAAATGTCAACCTGCTTTGACATCATTATCACTCAAAGTCCATAGTTGATCTTAGGATTCACTTTGGTGTGTAATATTCCGGTGGCTTTGACAAGTATATAATGATCTGTGTCCACCATTATAATATCATACAGAATACTTTCACAGTCTAAAAGTCCCCTGTGCTCTTCCTATTCATCTCTCCTCCCACCCTATCCCTGGCAGTGAGTGGCTTTTTTTTTTTTCCAGTCTCCGTATCTCCATATCGCCCTTTCAGATGTCATTTTTTGGGAATTATACAGTATTTAGCTTTTTCAGATTGGTTCCTTTCACTTGGTAATATGCATTTAAGTTCCATGTTTTTATGTATTGATAGCTCATATCTTGTTAGTGTTGATAATACTCTTGTCTAGAAGTACCATAGTTCATTTACCCACTCACCTATTGAAAGATGTCTATGTTGCTTACAAGTTTTGGCAATTATGAATAAAGCTGCTATAGATCTCTGTGTACAGTTTTTTGGGTTTTTGGGTTGTTGTTTTTTATCTGTTTGTTTTGCATGGACAAAAGTTTCAAGAGTGCAAGTGCTGGGTCACATAGGAAGAGTAGGTCTGGTTTTATGAAAAGTTGTCAAAATGTTTTATAAACTGGCTGTATCATTTTGCATTCCCATCAGCAATGAATGAGAATTACTATTTTTCCACATCCTTGCTGGCACTTAGTATTGTTGGTGTTCTTCATTTTGGCCATTCTCATCGGTTTGTAGTGGTATCTCATTGTTTTAATTGGTGGTTTTTTACTGACCTACAGTGTTCTAAGTATTTATATGTCATGTATCTTTCTGGTGAGATATCTGTTCAGCTTTTTTGCCCATGTTTTAATTTGGCCATTTGTTTTATTTATTTTTAAGAATTATTTGTGTATTTTGGATAACAGTCCTTTATCATATGTGTCTTTTAAAAATATTTCCCTCAGTTCATGTCTTCTGATTCTCTTGACACTGTTTTTTTTTTCCACAGAGCAAAAGTTGTACATTTAATAGTCCAGCATCTCAATTATTTCTTGCAATGCCATAGGAATGACCTATGAATCTGAAAAGTCATTGTTATCCTCAATGTCATCTAGGTTTTTTTCCTATGTTCTAAAATTTTTACAGTTTTACATTTTACATCTATAACAATTTGAGCTAATTTTCCATTTTCATGAAGGATGTAAGGTGTCTAAGACCTTTTTTTTTCTTTTGACATGTGGATGTCTTGTTATTCACCATTTATAGAAAAAGCTATTTTTGCTCCATTGTAATCTCTTTGCTCTCTTGCCAGAGATCAATTAACTATATTTATGTGACTGTATTTCTGAGCTCTCTATTCTTTTACATTGTTCTATCTTCTGTTTGTTTTGCCAATATCACTAGGTTTATAGTAGGTTTTGAGTATGAGTAGTGTCCTGTGACTTTGTTCTTCTTCATTCTTTGTGGTTTTTTTTAATGTTTATTAATTTTTGAGAGACAGAGCTTGAGGTGAGGAGGGGCAGAGATAGGGGAAGACACAGAATCTGAAGCAGGCTCTAGGCTCTGAGCTGTCAACACAGAGCCCAGCGTGGGGCTTGAACTCAGGAACTGTGAGTTCATGACCTGAGCCGAAATCAGATGCTTAACTGACTGAGTTACCCAGGTGCCCCAAATTCTTCTTCATTCTTGAGTGGGGTATTCTGGGTTCTTTGACTCTCTATATAAACTTGAGATCTATGATTAGTTTTGTATATTTTACTACCAAACAAAGAGAGTTCACTTTTTTTCCCTATTTTTTTTTTTAACCACTCGCAAATATTGAACTTTAGCAAATACTATTCCTGCATTGGTTGAGTTAATGTCCCTTTTTTATGTGATGAGTTCCAGTAACATACTTGTGCTGGTTTCTTTACTGAATCATGTAAGCACTATGAAACACAGCCAGTCCTCATTTTGTGTGGTTCAGAGTTGCACAACTTTAGTTATCACATTTTATTTAAATAATACCAGTCCTCCAACAACATGGTTCAAATTTCTATTACCACAATAGATGTTATGAGTTATTACATAAGGTACAAACTTCTTTGTTAGCCTTTCATATAATTTGTTTTAATGTTAATTTATATTTGAGACAGAGAGACAGCATGCGAGCAGGGGAGGGGCAAAGAGAGTGGGAGATACAATCAGAAGCAGGCTCCAGGCTGAGCTGTCAGTACAGGGTCCAACCTGGGGCTCTAACCCACAAACTGCGAGATCATGATCTGAGCCAAAGTTGGATGCTTACCTGACTTAGCCACCCAGGCGCCTCTCTTTGTTAGCCTTTCAGGTTACACATCACTACATATGTAACAGAGGCAAATCCTAATCAGTGACCAATCACCTAAATTCTTTCAAAGTGTGTTGATTGTTGATTGATAACAGAATATCTATTTATCGGTTTTTACATACAGACAACAAAGCACACATTCTGGTTGCCTTATTGCCCCTAGTAATGAGACCATCTGGTGTTTTAGAAGATAGGATAATTAGTAAAGAATATCAGCCAACAAAAGTAAAAATGCAGCCCCAACCCCACCCCTCTCCCTTGCAAAGTGATAATTTTGAGCGTGAAATTCAAATCAAAGGTAGATGATAATATACAAGAAATAGCTGACCCTAAGTATGTTGGCATTGACACCATTGGATAGAGTCAACTTGCAACCAGAGAAACTTAGTAAAGGTAAATTTATGGACCTTAATAAAGAAAATCGTTATGAAAAAAGAATGAAGATATCCCAGAGGAAGCACCATTGGCAATTAACTTTACAGTAAAGGATATTAGTGATATATTTCACAGCATTTAAGAGATCAAAGGATAAATTGGTGGAAGCTTATCCAAAAATTTATGGCAATTCTTCAAAGCTTTGAAAAGATTATTTCCTGGTATTTTAGGATATATGACAATTAGAGTAAGACAAGAACTATTCAAACTATTCTTAATAAATACTTCACACAAATAAAACATTATATCTCAATGTTCTTAATGTTTTGAATTATAGTGTGATAGATATTAGCTTTACTATATATTTTTTCATTTCTCCCTGAATTTAATCAAATATAAGAAAATACTAACAACTTATTATTAAATTATTAAATATTAACAATTTAATAAAAATTTTAAAATATTGCAGAACAAAGTGAAGAATGACTATACATCTGTTTCCTAAGTTCGGCTTCTACATGGAAAACTTGGATGAAAAATGATGCTGTAAATATTTTATTCTCTAAGAATGATAGATTATATATCACTTTATTTTTCCTTAGAAAGTTACTGTAAAAATAAGATTAAAACACTTCTTTTAGATTTATATAGACTGAGCTGGTTTCATATGGCCATTAAACACTTATTTAGTGGGTGTTATGGACATATGATACTTTAATAAAACTTTTATTTTTCTTTGGTTTGAGAAAGAAGCCTTGTTATCAAGAATGCTTTTGGTGATTGAAATGGAAATCTCATTATATCATGGAGGTTTTTTTTTTTTTTTTCCCAATGGCTTGTAAGTTCTGGACTTGGTTTTACATTAAGTAATTAAATGAAATCCAGTAGAAAACACAGGTTGTGAATGGTGGCCAGGTTGCAGTGCCCATGGCTTTGGATATTTGAGTTTGGGACTGATTTACTACCAGATTCACAACTATTAAAAATAAAAATAAGAAATACACACAAACTAAGAAGAGCAATTTTTTTCCACTATATCAATAAGATTTTGTAATTATGTTTTATTCTTATTATAATTACTTTACCTTTATTCTTCATTTCTACTTGAAAGTAGAATAAGTGCTATTTGTGTAAAATACATAGCCTTTCCAAAAATACCATAATTGATAAAAATGTTTTGCCTTATCTAGCAACCTAATATATTTGATTTATATATTAGAAAGATGGTATTAAGAGAGGATGGATGGATGTATATCTTTATATTATCATAGAGAAGTTACATTAGAATCCTATGGAAGACAAAGACATAATAAAAAATGTATTTGTTTTCCATGAACATGACAGAATACATTAAATTATAATTCCAGAAAACTTCCTAAAATAAGAAATATGTATATATGTGTGTGTACATATATGTATATATATGTTGAATGGTTATTCTATGTCGAAGATAAGAAATCCTTTATAATATTGATTTAAATGGAAGGGAATTGAATAGAAACAAGGAACAATAACCATTGGAATAAAAGCAGGTGACCTCTGAGTGGCAAGTTCTGTTTGTATTTATAATACACTATAGTGACGTTAAGTGCTATACAATAATGTGACTGCATCTACCACACCCTCTGAAAGTATGTTACAGGAATCTTAGAGCTTTTCAAACTTTCCTTCAAACATAAAGGCCACAGAAGATATTTTCAAATGTAAAAATTTAACCAATATAATTCTCGTAAAATATTCTTAAATATTACAAGTGATCGATATGGCTTCAACCTATAAAGGAATAGAAATATGGTGATAAAATAATTGGCAATGAGTACTGAATCTATTAAACTGAAGAACTACACTTGTGGAAAATATGGTTTCGGAACAGAATTTATCTGTTATAAACTATAAAAAGATAGTGTTAAGCTAATAACTAACGAGCAGCGAGTATATGAGAGAATAAAGGAGGTGGTAGGATATTAATTTTCCTATATTTCAAAAGGTCAAAGTATGATCATAAAATGTAATTAATATGCAGTACATTCAAGTGTAACGAAAGGTTTAAAGGCAACAATGAAAGAACTTCTTAGGAATTTACTGAATAATGGTTATAAAGGTAATCAATACAGTAAGTGGTTGTAAAGGTAACCGATACCTTTCTCTGTGGTGGCTGACTCAGTTTATAATCCCATCGATGGTGCACAAAGGTTCCATTTTCTCCACATCCTGACCAACACTTGTTCTCTCTTATCTCCATGATAGCCATTTGCACAAGTGGGAACTGATAACTCCTTATGGTTTTTATTTACGTTTTCAGGATCATTAGTGATTTTGAGTACCTTTTAATGAACCTGTTAATATCTTCTTTGGATATTTTCTTTGAAAAATACTGTATTTAGTTTCTCTGTCCATTTCTAAACTGGGTTGTTTGCAGGTTTTTTTTTTTTTTTTTTAACCGAGTTGTATAAATCCTTTACAAATTCTGGATATTAACCCTTTATCTGCTACACGACTTGCCAGGATTTTTCTCTCGTTTGCTAGGCTGCCTCTCCATTGTGTTGATTGTTTATTTTGCAGTGCAGAGCTTTTAGGTTTGTTGGAATTCCACTTGTTGATCTCTTTTGTTGTTTGTAATTTTGGCATCATATTAAAAAATTGTTGTGAGACCACTGTTGAGGTGCTTTCTATGTTTTCTTCTAAGAGCTTCACATTCATGGCTTTATGTTTAGATCTTTGATCCATTTTGAATTAATCTTTGTAAATGTGTAAAATGGAGATCCAATTCATTTTTCTGCATGTGGTTATCCAGTTTTCCAGCATCATTTGTTGAAGAGACTATCCTTTCCCCATTGGATGTCCTGTCTCTCTTATCAAAAAAAGTGGATTTCAATCCACTTACATTTGGAGTAATTATTGATACATAAGGTGTTATCAAAGCCATATTATTAATTGGTTGTTTTTCATTTCTTTTGTTTCTTTTTCCTCTCTATGTCTTTCTTTCATAAATTGGTTATTTTTAATAATGGTATGCTTGGTTTGCCTTTGTTTTTTTATTTATCTACTCAAGGATTTTGCTTTGTGGTTTTCTTGTGACTTACATAAAACATCAGTAAAATAGTCAATTTTAGTCAGATAGTAACTTATTTTCAAATGCCTGTAAGGTTCACTTTTTTACATTATTGATGCCACAATTTCTCTTTTTATGTTATATGTTCATTAACAATTTACAGTTGCTATAGTCACTTTTACTATTCATTTCACTTTCATATTGTAGCTGAGTGGTTAACAGCATCCTGATAAAGAGCTACAGTTTTTAAAATATGCACATTTTTAAACCTTTACCAGTGTGTTGTGGACTTACATATATTTTCAGGATGTTGATTAATGTCTTCATTTCAACTTGAAGAGTTCCTTTTAGCCTTTCTTGTAAGGAAGGTTTTCTGGTGGTAAACTCTCTAAGCTTTTGTTGGTCTGGAAAAGGCTTAATTTCTCCTTAACACTTGAAGGATAACTTTTCCAGATAAAGTTTTCCTGTTTGGCAAATTTTCTTTCACTTCCTTGAGTATTATCCTCTCACCTGTAGAGTTCCTGATGAGAAATTAACTGATGGCTGATAAGGATCCCTTTGTAGATTACATTCTTTTTTGTTGTTAGCTGCCTTTAAGATTCTTTCTTTATAATTGATTTTTGATCATTTTATTATAATGTCTTGGAAAATGTCTTTTTGCATTGAAATAATAGAGTGTTACATTAGCTTCATGGACTCATATGTCCAAATCTTTCCCCATGTTTAGGAAGTTCTCAATCATTTTTTCTTTAATTCTCAGTCCCCATTCTCCTTCGCTTTTACTCTGGATTCACAGTTTTTCTTTACTTACCTTTCTGGTGGTATCCAATAGCTGGCCTAGGCTTCCTGGACTCTTTTTAAGTCTTAGCTACCTCTCTTCTGGTATCTCTCTATTCCTTTTCTTCAAGTCATTTTTTTCTTCTATATGGTCTGCCTTGCTTCATGTGCTCTCCATTATATTACTCATCTCATAATTTGTATGGTTCACATTTTTATAATTTTAGTGTCTTTGGTAAAGAAAGAACTCGATCTTTTAGTATATTTTATTCATGATTTCATTGAATTATCTAAGGTTTCTGTAGTTTATTAAATTTCTTTATAACTATTTTGAATTATTTATTGGTTAGATTGTAATATTTTCTGCCTTTGAGAATGGCTCCTGGAGAATTATTTTCTTTTTGTGATAACCTATTTCCTTGGTTTTTATATTACTTGTAGTTAGGTGTTTCTGCTTTCATATATGCAGTGGAAGATACCTACTTAACTTGGTGTTTATATTGTCTTTGTTTCTTGTATTGACCAGATTGGCAATTCGAAATTTTTCATTTGTTTTCCAAAAAGTGGCACTGTGATCAGGGTTGTGACTTCTTCCTTGCCTACCCACCATTGCCTTTCTGAGCATGCTCCCTGGCTACCAGAGCTTGCTCCTGTGGCAGCACTGGAGAACATGCACAAGTAGCCAGCAACAGAGTAAGGAAAGGAATGTATCTAGTACTTGGTATGTGGGGATGCCAACAGACAAGATAGAGAAATCCTGAGAGGTGGTATTCCCAGAGGCCCATGGGTAAACTCTCTGCTGAGTATGGTGCCTTTAAGTCCATTTAAAGTTCTTCTCTGCTTCTTTCCCTATATTCTCCCTCCTCTCAATCACAAAGTACCCATCTTGGGACTCTGGGTGCTAGTGGAGAGGAAGGGTTTCTCCAACCATGTTCTTGCCAGCTGGAGTCTCAGGGTCATATCTAGTCACTTTTTCTTTCCTTGTGGAAGTAGTCACCTCTGCCAGATAAGTCAGTCCCAGTCAGTACCTTGTTGGGGAGGAGGCATTTTTCTCTTATCACTTCCACTGAAACCACAAATGTGTATTTTTTTCTTTTTCTTCTTTTCCCTAATGGTGTATTGGAGTCTCCTTTTAAAAGAGTTTGATATGACAAGTTCTCTCACCTGAGTGAGTGCCTGCCCAGTTCACCACTAACCCAATTCTTATGACAGCCCATATGGAGATTTGAGTATCTCCTACCTGATGCACTGGTAAGTAAGATTCCTCCGGAGTCTTCTGGAGCAAGATGCAAAGTCTGAAAATCTCCACAAAGGTGCTCTTATTAGTTTATAAATACTCAGTTCATTGATAAAAAAGAGGAATGTCAGGGTATCCGAGTGACTCAGTGGGTTGAGGATATGACTTCAGCTTAGGTCATGATCTTATGGTTCATCAGGCTCTGGGATGATAGCTCAGATCTGGAGCCTGTTTTGGATTCTCTGTCTTCCTTTCCCTCTGCCCCTCCCCTCTTTACACTCTGTCACTCTCTAAAAAATAAATAAATGTTAAAAAAATAAAGAGGAGTGTCTTATATTGCCATGTTGCTAATATCACTCTAAAACACATTTGTAAATAATAAGGGCAAATCGTTACCAGGGAATAGAAAATAAATTTGGTGATCGGCACAGAACTGCAAACAATAAAAAGAAACCAAAAGGAATTCTGGAATTAAAAATATAATCATGAATATTTAGGACTAAATGTAGGAACTTAATGGTATATAAAACATGTAGAATTATTAAACTGGAGAAGAAATAGGAAAATATATGTAGATAACATATTAATAATGGAAAGTAAAGGGATAAGTATAGAGATAACCAAGAAGTACAGAGAAGGGCGTAAGAGTTAGAAGGGATGAGGTAAATAGCTTTAACATATGAGTAAAATTAGAATTCCAAGAGAGCCAAGACTCTATTGAAAAGCAAAGTTAGGAGGATTTACTCTGTCAGAAAATAAGATTTGTTATAAAGCTACAATAATTAAAGGAATGTGTGGTATTGGCACAAAGATAGTCTTGATATATCTCTGCAAGAGAATAGAATTCAGAAACATTTATATATTTGACACTTGAATAGTGACTAAAATAGCATAATAGATTAATGGAGAAAGGACAGACTTTTAAAAAATGATACTGAGTCACCTGGATATATAATTTTTTAATACATTATGAATGTAAAATATCTCAACCATATACAAAAATCAGTTATGGATGGATTGTTTATCTAAATGTAAAAGAGCAAACCACAAAGCTTATATAAGGTAAAGGGAGAATATCTCCATGATGCCTGGCTAGGAAATTCTTCAAAAGAACACCCCCCCCCCCAAAAAAAGATAGTCTAATTGTGGAAGGAAGACCTGATATTTAGAACTCCATTAGTATTAGGACTTCTGTTCATCAATTGATGCTAGAGAATACAAAGACAAGATATAGTGAGTCATATGGCATTTGATACATATATTATTTATGACAGTTATTTTTATACCAACAAAGGAACGCTATTTATATTACCTCTGAACCCTTATAAATAAATATAGAACAAAACATTGAAAAAAAACAGGAAGAAACTTGAACACATCACACAGAAGATGTCTAAGTCAATAATAGTTATGTTTAAGGATAATCAAATTATTAGGGAAGGCACATTAAACTCAAAGTATTATTGTGGCACTCTCCATTTCCTGGAGTGGCTGTAATGAAAAATCCAGGTAACACCAGTGTGATAAGGAGGCTATTGAGCTACTGATACCCCCACACACTGCTGGTAGAAGTACAATCACTAAAATCGAGCATCTGTATTCCCTACAACATAGCAGCTGTGCTCCTAAGTGATTCCCAAAGGAAATGGGTGCATATTTATACCAAACTACGTGTACAAGAGCATATGTGCATGATTCTAAATTGAGATAACCATAGCATCCAACAGTAGAGTGGCCTATGCAGAAGGTGAAATGTCTTAGAGAAATATACATGCATGAAATTTGGCTATAAGCAGCAACTTGAGTCTCTCAAATTGCTACATTCAGAGAATATGGTCAAAGGAATAATAGTATTTGATTTCACTTAGTTTTGCCTGTTTTTAAATTTTATATAATTTGTGGTTTCAGAGGTCAGTTTAGTGGTCACCCCTGGAGAGGAAAGATGAGATGGTGGTTGGAAAGAAGCGCACAGTTAGGGAATAGGGTTCTGGGGTGCTAGAAATGTCATTTTCTTATTTTAGCTGATGATTATATGAGTTTGTTTACTTTTGAATAAATCATGGGCCTAGAAACTTTGGCTTTGTATAGTATGTTTTCTCTTGAAATACATAATTCAAAATGTGAGCTGAGAAAAATAAAGTATTTGAGCAAAAAAGGCTTTTCTAAATAATAGAACAAAAATACATTTGACAATATAAGCATTAAATTTTTATGAAGTAAAAATGCCAATAACAAAGTCAAAGTAACTAGAAACATGCAAAATGTGCACCACATAAACAAATGATTTTTTTTATTTTTAATTTAATTTTAATTTAAAAAAACTTTATTTATTTTTGAGAGACAGACAGAGCAAGAGGGGAGGTCATAGAGAGAGGGAGCTACAGTATCCAAAGGCAGACTCCAGGCTCTGAGCTAGCTCTCAGCACAGAACCCAACACGGGGATCAAACCCAAAAACCGTGAGATCATGACTTGAGCCGAAGTTGGACACTTAACCGACTGAGCCACCCAGTCAGGTACCCCTGATTTTCTTAACACTGTATATAAATTAATACACCACTCTGGTAAAGATTACAAAATGTTTCACAAATATTCAGATTACTATATAATTCCAGATATTCATAACAATTAAAAGATTCAAATAGTTAATTTCATCTAATTTTTCAGGCAAGGAATTAAGAGTCAAAGATGTTTAAGGAATTTTCATGGTTTATAGAGACAGTGACAAAGCTGCATTTCAAATCCTCATCTTTACATTATATAGTGTCTCTCCCCAGTCTTTATTGTGTTTTAATGCGAGCTGAATATTTTGGGAAATTTTGTTAAAACCCAGATTTTAGTCCCCCAAGTATGGGGGGAGGTCTGAGACTCTGCATTTCTTATTCGCTCCAGATGATGTTGATAATGCCCCGTGCACCACACTGGAAGAAGCACAATCATTCAGCACCTCTTTGCTACCCACCATGTGCCATTAATTGGGCTAGGACACTTGGAAGCACAAATACATAATGTATTTCTTTATAAGTATATTTTTATTTATTTTGAGAGAGAGATAGCAGAAGGAGGGGCAGAGAGAGAGGGAGACAGAATCCCAACCAGGCTCCACGCTGCCAGCACTGAGCCCAATGCAGGGATTAATCCCATAAACCTTGAGATCATGACCTGACATGAAATCAAGATTTGGACGCTTAACCCGCTGAGCCACCTGGTGTCCCCATAATGCACTCTTCTTATCCTTATAGAGCTTAAAACCTGGTAAGAAAGTAAATAATAAAGGGCTGAAATAGGATTCTGCTGGTAGCATTAAATACATGACTTCCCCCAAAATAACTACCATGTATTTTTGGTAACCTAGTGAAGGCTTTAGCAGCTTTGCCTTGTGAACTTCCCCAGAGTAGCATCATAATAAGATCATTGCATACAAATAGGAAATAAATATGCATGTGTGTGTGTTTATGTGTGTATGTATATATGTATGTGTATATATATATATATATATATATATATAATAATTTGGGTGTGCAGCTCTTGTAAACTATCTTCACTGCAGAGTGGTGAACATAGATATATTTAAGTCTTTTGGTTCTTAATAAACAATGCAATCTGCTACATTATAAGATGTAACTGATTTGCATAAGTTTATCATTATCTATTGAGGGCTCAACCTCATTTTCAAATGTTTGAACAAGCTCATATTATAAGTAAACATGAAAAAAATCTAATCTTCTGGTAATAGATTTTTCCAAATAAACACTTTACAGCTATAATCACAGGATATTATGAATATCCTGCCATTTCTATAATCTGAATTTTAGTCTAATTTTGTCAAGCTCATTACAGAAGAGTGGATGGTTTGCTGATTTCTACTACCAAGAGTTTTCTTAGTAGATATCTTATCTCACATCCTGTGTGTAGTGTCTAGTTATAAACTGATTTAAGCAACCTAACATTTTAATTAGTGAAAAGCTATGGTCATTCTCTTAATAACATGCAGGTTATTTTATCATGATAATTTTTATTATTAACTAGCAGCTATAGATGATTTTTCTAGTATTCCATATACAGTTTGGGGAAATAAAATACCTACAGGAAGAAAATAAAAAGTATAAAAATATGAACTCAGTAATGAAACTAAATATTTTTAGCATAAGATAAAAGATAAGTATTGCTCAGATGTTTAAAAAAATAATTTTGTGGAGAATAATTTTATTATTTAGAGGGATTTTTATTATATAATACAAGCATCTTTGTTAAAATGTTTTTTATTTATTTTTGAGAGAGAGAAACAGTGAGAGGAGTGGTGGGCCAGAGAGAGAGGGAGACACAAAATCTGAAGACAGGCTCCAGGCTCTGAGCTAGCTGTCAGCACAGAGACTGATGGGGGGCTTGAACTCACGAACCATTAGATCATGGCCTGAGTGGAAGTCGAATGCTTAACTGACTGAGCCACCCAGGTGCCCCAACACCAGCATCTTTTAAGGTTTTAACAATTTTAAGGACATTGCTTGAATTAAGCATAATTTTAAGTTCACAATCTTTGAAAACTAATTAAAACACAGCAGATAATTAAATGAAGACATGAAGGAAATTCAATGTTGACCATAAACCTGTTAAGCGTATGCTACTTAGTAAATGACACTGCCATTTCCTGGAACTTAATGAACTAAATGAAAATAAACCAGAAATAACCTTCTGAGACAATATTTTAACTATATTCACATGGGAATAATACAGGATCACCAAGGATTATGGTATCTTTTACTAAAGGTACCCCCAAACTTGAGAAATTCAGAGTAGGGATGTAAATAAATAGATGACAGTGGTTTTGAATAAAATCAGCATAAAGGGTAATTAAAATATGGTCCTGTTTGCTTTCATATTTTACTAACTCTAACCCATACTTTGTATTTAAGTCAGCAAAAGTTACTTAAAAACATAATAGCACATTGTCTTGTTTATAGTAGTTTTTAAATAAATATTTATAGGAAGAATAAATGAGTGTCAAAATTAATCAACCATATTTGTTGAATATCTCAGTTTCAGACACTTGTCAGATGGTTAAAATATTGTCATAAACATGGCAGATAAAGTCCCTGTCTTTACATATAGACATACTAATTAATTTCAATCTGTCCACGTAAACATAGTAATTAATTTCAAATAAAGGTAAAAATAAGCGATATCAAGATACTAGAAGAGTTTATATTATTGATGAGTAAGGAGTTGGGAGGATAACTACTTAATCTTGTGCTCAGAAAAATAACGTTTTAGCTGAGAACTAAAGAAAAATAGGCACTGATTAAATATAAGGATAGGATGTTCTGGCAGAGAAAACTATAATTATAATGGTGGGTTGCCAAAAGGTTATATTGTGTTCAGGGAAATGCAGGAAATCAGCATAAAAGTCAAGAGAGAGATGTGCCTGAAGCAAGAAAGATGGGCAGGGGCCAATCATACGTGCTCCAAGCAATAGGAAAGCTTAGAAGGATTCTGAGCCGAGAGAGGACATGGCCGGACCTCTGTGTTTAAAAAACTCCCTCTCTGATGGAACTGAGGGAATGGAGACTGATGGGGTCTCAGACGATTTAAATCATATGGTGAGAAACCAGGATTGCACATGGATATAGTAGCAGTGAAGATGGAGATAAATGTGCAGTTTTGGAGAAAGGAGATAAAGCAGCCAATATTACTTATAATTTTCTAGGTAAAAAATTGATGAATTTATTAAAATTAGAACTGTAGGAGGAATAGACTTGGAAGGAAGATCACAAGTTGAGTTCTGAGCACTTAGGGTTTGGCATGAACAGAAAACAGGCAAGTGCAGATTCAGGAAGGTAAAGAGCACATTTCAGCTGAGAGTCTCGAGAGAACCAGGAAGGAAATATTACAGTGGGTATACCTGGGGCATTGAACACGTGGCCATAAAAGATTGATTGCCAAGAGAAGAAAGAGTGAGCACAGAAGAGGTCAAGTACGGATCCCTGACAGTTTCCCACATTGATTAATTTGCTTGATGGACAGAGAAAGAGTGGTCAAAGGTAACATAAAAATCTACCTCAGGTACCAGGTAAGCTGAGAAACTCCAGAGAAATCCCAGAATCCTACTTTAATCAGAGTCATTGCACGTGGTTGTGCAATTTATGCACTGTATTGTGAATTTCATTCAGCTCCACTCACCAAGCCCAGGTCCCTGGTGAGGCGGTCTCTTAGCCAAAGGAAATCATTTTTCACAATGTGTCAGTAGGGAGTGCTTCTTGTCACTTATACAATGATACAGAATATGCTAGTCACCATCATTGGTCTAGTGTTGCTGTCTCAAGGCTAAGAAAAGGCTGGGCTTTGTGCATAAGTGGGATGTCTAACTAATTGTCACATTTAGAGGCAACTCTTCAAAATGTCACAAAACTATGAAAAAATGTACTTGGGAAAAGTATAAATGAGCCCATCTTCACAAATTTCAAGTAACATATCAAGTACTTTTCTAAATTCAGTGTTTCATAGATAAGCAAGGAACGGGGGAGATTATAGGACATAACTGAAGGGAAAAGCTAACGGTAAAACTGCAAAGTAAAATTTGCTTAAAATTTTTTTCAACATTTATGATGAGATTTACATTAAGTGCTAGTCCATAGTTTGGAACTATCCATCCATTACAGTAGTCATAGTTCATAAGTGTCAGAGCTTGAAACCTATGATCAATTATCTAATTACTTATTTATTTTAGTTCCAATGGAGTTAACATATAGTGCTATATCCATTTCATGTGTACTATATAGTGGTTCAACAATTCCATATCTTACTTGGTGATCGTCAAGTACACTCTTGTTTGTTTGTTTTTAGGAAAGCTTTGAGGGTTTTTTTGTTTGTTTTATTTATTTTTTTAATAATAGTTTATTGTCAAATTGGTTTCCATTTAACCCCCAGTGCTTCTCCCCACAAATGCCCCCCTTCCATTACCCTCACTCCCTTGTCCCCCACCCCCCACGTCAGCCCTCAGTTCATTTTCAGTATTTAATGGTCTCTCATGATTTGTGTCCTTCTCTCTCCCCAATTATTTCCCCCAACCCCCTCCCTATGGTTCTCCTGTTAGGTTTCTCCTGTTAGACCTATGGGTGCAAACACATGGTATCTGTCCTTCTCCGTCTGACTTATTTCGCTTAGCATGACACCCTCGAGGTCCGTCCACTTTGCTACAAATGGCCATATTGAAACCTTTTTTTAATTTTTGAGACAGAGAGCACAAGTGGGGGAGGGGCAGAGAGGGAGACACAATCTGAAACAGGTTCCAGGCTTTGAGCCATCAGCACAGAACCTGATGTTGGGCTCCAACCCACGAACTGTGAGATCATGACCTGAGCAGAAGTTGGACATTTAACTGACTGAGCCACCCAGGAACCCCAAGACAAGTGTACTATTTGTATTCTTCAACTATTTCACACTTGGCCACCCACCTCACTTCTGGTAACCATCAGTTTGCTACCTATATTAAGTCTCGGCTTCTTGTTTTTTCTTTTTTTTTTTTTCTTCCTTCCTTCATCACTTTTTTGAATTCTACATATAAGTGAAATCCTATTTCTTTCTCTGGTTTATTTTGCTTAGTATAATGCTCTCCAGATGCATCCATATTGTTGCAAATGGCAAGATTCAAGATTTCATTTGTATTTTTATGGCTGAGTAATATTCCATTGTATACATATACCACATCTTCTTTATCCATTCATCTATCAATGGATACATTGGCTGCTTCTATAGTTTGACTATTGTAATATTGGCAATAAACATAGGGGTGCATATATCTCTTCTAATTAGTGTTTTTGTATTCTTACTGTAAATACCCAGTAATGTGATTGCTGGATCATAGAGTAGTTTATTTTTAATCAAAAAATTATGTATGTATATATTTACAGGGAGCTTGCAGGGAAGGGGCGGAGAGAGAGACAGACAGACAGACAGACAGACTGAGACTCCCAAGCAGGCTCTATACTGTCTGCAAAGAACCTGGCACAGGGCTCAATCTCATAAACCCTGAGATCATGCCTTGAGCTGATATCAAGTCAGACTCGTAACCGACTGAGACACCTAGGTGCCCCTATTTTCAATTTTTTTGAGAACCCGCCATAATGTTTTACACAATGGCTATACCAGTTTGCATTCCTGTCAACAGTGCACCAGTGTTCATTTTTCTCCACATTCTCGCCAGCGCCTGTTGTTTCTTGTGTTGTTGATTTTAGTCATTCTGACAGGTGTGAGGTGGCATCTCATTGTGGTTTCGATTGGCATTTCCCTGCTGATGAGTGATGTTGAACATCTTTTTTGTGTCTGTTAGCCACCTGTATGTCTTGTTTATTATTATTTTTTTACTTTTATTTATTTTGAGAGAAACAGAATGTGCAAGTGAGCACAGGAGGGACAAAGAGAGACACAGAGAATTCAAAGCAGACTCCATGCTGTCCATGCAGACCTTGAGGGGGGCTCAGATCCACCAACTATGAGATAGTGACCTGAGCCAAAAATCAAGAGTCAGAGGCTTCACCGACTGAGCCACTCAGTCATCTCTGTGTGTCATCTTTGGAGAAATTTCCATTCTCATCTTCTGCCCATTTTTTAATATGCTTATTTTGTTTTCTGCTATTGAGTTATATAAGTTCCTTATATATTTTGGATACCAACCATTTTCAGATATATTATTTGCAAATATCTTCTCCTATTTAGTAGGTTTTAATTTTTTTGGTTGTTTGCTTTGATGTGAAGAAGTTTTGTTTTTAGATTTGTTTGTCTGTTTTGTTTTTGCCATAGTTCCAATATGTATTTTTGCTTTTGTTTCCCTTGTCACAGGAGACATATCTAGAAAAATGTAATGGCCCATGTCAGAGAAATAACTGTGTTATCTTTTAGGACTTGTCTGGTTTCAGGTATCATATATCTTTAATACATTTTAAATTTATTTTAGTGTATGGTAGAAGAAAGTGGTTCAATTTCATTCTTTTGTGTGTAACTGGACAGTTTTCCCAGCAACCTTTGTTAAGAGACAATCTTTTCCCCATTGCATATTCTTGCCTCTTTTGTTAAAGATTACTTGAGCAAATAATTGTGGGTTTATTTCTGGGATTTCTATTCTGTTCCATTGTCCTATGTGTCTATATTTGTGCTAGCACCACATACTGTTTCGATTACTATAGCTTTGTAATATAACTTGAAGTTTGGAATTGTGATACCTCTGGGGTTTTGTCTTTTCTTTTTTCTCATGATGGTATTGGTTACTTAGGGTCTTTTGTGGTTCCATGCAAACTTGAGGATTATTTGTTCTAGTTATGTGAAAAACGCTTTTGTTATATTGATAGAGATAGCGTTAATTCTATAGATTGCTTTGGGTACCAAAGACATTTTAGCAATATGTTTTTCCAGTCCATAAGCCTGGAATGGCTTTCCATTAGTTTGCGTCATCTTCAATTTCTCTCATAAATGTTTTCAGAGAATAGGTCTTTGAATTGTCTAATGTCTTCTACCCCAAAATATAGACAAACTTTCTATATCTCAGGCTTCAAATGCAAATGTGAGGAGAGTATTTAGTGAAGGACAAAGAGGAGGATCCATCATTTTGTCACCTCAGTAGTTTATGCAGGAGTACATGGGCATGGTGCTATGAAACTGGTTATTAGGAAACAGTAAACTCAATTTTTTAATAGTTTGTCAAATTGGTTTACATAAAACACTCAGTGCTTTTTCCCACAAGTGCTCTCCTCCATGCCCATCATACCCTTCCTCTTCCCCCTCCCCCTTTAGCCCTCAGTTTGTTTTCAGTATTCGAGAGTCTCTCATGATTTGCTTCCCTCCCACTCCTCAACTATTTTCCCCTCTTTCCCTTCCACATGGTCCTCTGTTAAATTTCTCCTGTTACATTTATGAGTGACAACATATAGTATCTGTCATTTTCTGCCTGACTTATTTCACTTAGCATGATACCCTTGAGTTCCATCCATGTTTCTACAAATGGCCATATTTCATTCTTTCTCATTGCCATGTAATATTCCATTGCATATAGAAACCACATCTTCTTAATCCATTCAATAGTTGATTGACATTTAGGCTCTTTTCCATGATTTGGCTATTGTTGAAAGTGCTGGTATGAACACTGGGTTACATGTGCCCAGCATCAGCATTTCGGTATCCCTTGGATAAATCTCTAGCAGTGCTATTGCTGGATTATAGGGGAGTTCTGTTGTTAATTTTTTGAGGAACTTCCACATTGTTTTCCATAGTGGCTGCACGAGTTTACATTCCCACCAACAGTATAGGAGGGTGCCCATTTCTTCACATCCTGTCAGCATCTGTAGCCTCCTGTTTTGTTCATTTGAGCCATTCTGACTAGCATGAGGTGGTATCTCAGTGTGGTTTTGATTTGTATTTCCCTGATGATGAGGGACGCTGAGCATCATTTCATGTGTCTGTTGGCCATCTGGATGTCCTCTTTGGAGAAGTGACTATTCATGTCTTCTGCCCATTTCTTCATTGGATTATTTGTTTTTCAGGTGTGCAGTTGGTGAGATACTTGTAGATTTTGGGTACTAGCCTTTTATCTGATATGTCATTTGCAACTATCTTTTCCCATTCTGTCAGTTGCCTGTTAGTTTTTTTTTGATTGTTTCCTTTGCAGAGCAGAAGTTTTTTATCTTGATGAGGTCCCAAGAATTCAGTTTTGCTCTTGATTCTTTTCCCTTTGGGGATATGTCCAGTAGGAAATTGCTGCGGTTGAGATCCAGGAGGCTGTTTCCTGCTTTCTCCTCTAGGATTTTGATGGTTTCCTGCCCCACATTCAGGTCCTTCATCCATTTTGAGTCTATTTTTGTGTTAGTCTAAGAAAGTGGTCTAGTTTCATTCTTCTGCATGTTGCTGTCCAGTTCTCCCAGCACCACCTG